>NC_089781.1:40567578-40657578 GCF_040412425.1 Macrobrachium rosenbergii
CTTCGGAAAAGAAATAATTTTTAGAGTCTTCAAGAACACTATTAAAGACGCACGGAAAACTTTTCCAATATTCCTGGAAAACCTGTCTACCATATACTTTGGAGGCTTGTATTTCAAGTCAATGGTCCCTGTATGCTTGTCCCTTATGAATTGGATTCATATTCTAAAAAAAAAAATAATAGTAATAAAAAAATACTCATAGTAGCATGAGTCTTAAAATGAAGTAGCAAATCCACAGTTGTATATTTATCTTTAAATATATGTACATATACATAACTGTGGAATTGCTTCTCCAATAATAATAATAATAATAATAATAATAATAATAATAATAATAATAATAATAATAATAATAATAATAATAATAATAATACTGAGATAATATTAAGCAAACTTTTTACTGATGAAGATGCAATTTTTAATAATTTTAGTAGGACATTTTTTAAACAACTTTTAGAGCTGGCCGTGCTGGACACGACCTTTGCCTTCAGTTTGTATAAACAAACTGAAGGGATGGCCATGGGATCACCACTTGGTCCAATTTTTGCTAACATCTTCATGTGCTCCTGGAGGAGCGCATAATAGAAGAATGTCCCATTAGGTTCCGCCCTCTATTTTATCGAAGATATGTTGACGACACGTTCTCCTATTTCGTCATGAATGTCATGCAGAGTCCTTTCTGGAGTTCGTCATCCGACAACATCCAAACATAAGGTTCGCTATGGAGAAGGAGGTAAATAACAAACTCCCCTTCCTTGATCTTATTATTTCCAGAGGTGACTCAGGTTTTTACACAGGTGTGTATAGAAAAAAATACATTTACTGGTTTGGGAATGAATTTTTATAGTTCGTGTTTCTTTCATTTGAAACTGAACTCTATTTTAACCCTCCTCCATAGGGCTTACACCCACTCGTCAAACTGGAAGAGTTTCACGATGAGATATCCTTTTTAGTGAAATATTTCAATAATAATTGTTTTCCATCACGACTTTTTTCAGATCCCTAAATAAACTGCTACTACAGAAAATGACTCCGGCAACACCTGAATCGACTGTGCCGAAACTAAAGATGTATGCAAGTTTCCCTTTCGTGCATGATGATACTTTTAGGAGAAAATGCACAGCCATTATTCAAAAGAGTTTTCCAGCTTTAAACCTGAAAATCATCCCGAAAAATCCCTTTACAATAGGGTCTCTGTTCAGAGTCAAAGACCGGCTCAGTCCTCTGTTTTCGTCCAGCGTTGTTTACAAGTACACTTGCCCGGGATGTGATCACGGGATATACATATGTGGGATGCACGAGGAGGCTGTTGAAGGTCCGCATAGATTCCCACAGGGGCATAAGTCATAGAACAGGTAGCAGGTTATCTAATCCTGAGCAATCAAATATACGAAATCATTCAAAATTATGTAAAACTTATATTGACAGCAAGGATTTTTCCATCCTAGGCCGAGTGCAGAACAACAACGACTTAACCATCCTAGAATCCATAATTATCAGGAAGACTGTGCCGTCGTTAAATACTCAATCGTCCTCAGTGAAATTGTTTATAGCCTAGTTTGGGCAACTGGTTTTCCTCACTCTGTTTGTACTTATTTATGTTAGTCTTGTTCTTTCTTTCATATAGGTAGGTTGTTTTAAGATTTTAGTGAACTCCTTTTACTCATTATTGACTTGTCTTGGAATGAGGTGTTTTGTTTTAAATATTTTTACTACATAAAGAGCTGTTGCCATTGCATTAATTTGTTATTGATGTTCGCAAATTATATTATATTTTATAGCCTTGAAAATGCGACTTGGAATTCGTCGCGGAACGTCGGCATTGAAAATAAACTGTAGATGATGAGGATGCCTTTCCCTACTGCTTCCTTTTCTGATGATATATATATATATATATATATATATATATATATATATATATATATATATATATATATATATATTACTAAAGGACCTCATTCAAACTGCATGGTATCTATAGATACCATCCAGTTTGAATGAGGTCCTTTAGTAATTTAGTTAATGCACAGAACAATTGTGTATGTGATAAAGTTAATATATACGTATGTATACATATATGTGTGTGTGTTAGTGTGTGTATTAACAGATAGTTAGACACAGAGATAGATGCATAGATATATATATAATATATATATATATATATATATATATATATATATATATATATATATATATATATAATATATATATATATAATATATATATATATATATATATATATATATATATATATATATATATATATATATATATATATATATATATATATATATATATATATATATATATATATATATATATATATATATATATATATATATATATATATATATATATATATATACATATATATATATATATATATATATATATATATATATATATATATATATATATATATATATATATATACATATATATATATATACATATATATATACATATATACATATATGCATATATATAGTAGGGAGTACGGATAGGAAGAACAGTCAGCTCATCATTGATATATTTATTAATAGGTGCGCTTCGGGATCACCCATATCCCATCTTTTCTGGCTAAAAAGATACAAAAACACTAATTAAAACTGACAACAGAGCTTACAAAATTAAAATGCTTTAAAGATTGAAAAATGACAATGACAAAACAAGAAATAGATTACCTTCAGTAGTAAAGTCCAGAGGATGAAAACTGAATAAGAGTAAACAAGAAAGGCCGGGGGGGGGGTTACTATAGTACGACCGTTTTAGGAAGAGACTTTGCCCCTCTTAAACTGACCATTAACCTTCTGACTTCAAGCTCTCATTGTTTGCGCCTGTTATCAAGCACGTGTACTATAATAGAAAGTTCTGAATGAAGTTTTGTTGTCCCACTTAAATTTTAGATAAAAAAAAAAAAAAATTCAATATATGAAAATGATAGATGCAAGAAATTTGGAAACCTAGATGTGCTTTCATTTTCAGTTTTGTTTATTTGGATGCTGTACTGAGCAATGTTCTTGAGTTACGTCATCTACTATAGTTTTTTATTACTGTTCCTTTGCTGTTATCGAAGTCATATAATTGTGATATAGTTTTGAGCTTTTGAATTGTTTTTCTTTCGTGTATGCCGTGATTCGTCTTTACCTCCTTGCTGTATCAAGGTTGAATTTTCACTGTGCATATAAAAATAGCTCATAATAAATATTCTTTAAAATTGTTACATATATATATATATAATATATATATATATATATATATTATATATATATATATATATATATATATATATATATATATATATATATATATATATATATATATATATATATATATATATATATATATATATATATAGGGGTGTAACAATATTTAAAGAATGTTTATTATGAGCTATTTTATAGCTGTACAGTGAAAATTCAACCTTGATACAGCAAGGAGGTAAAGACGGATTACGGCATGCACGAAAGAAAGCAATTCAAAAGCTCAAAACTATATCACAATTATATATATATATATATATATATATATATATATATATATATATATATATATATATATATATATATATATATATATATATATATATTTATTTATACATATATATATATATTTTACACATTTATACAGTATTAGATTTACCTGTGCTTTTAAAGCACTGTCATATGATACTCATCACTGCTGTGACATTTCTGTTATATGTAGATTTTTAAAGATATTTCTGCCACTTTCTGTCGAAAAACAGATCTATATTTCAATTTATTTCAATTTCAGTGTTCAACAGGATATCACACAACAAGGGAAAGCAATAAATTTATTTACAATCGAAGTATGAGGAGACATTACTTATGAAGAATCCTCGTCAGAGGATGCTAACATCGATAACAAAAGAATCTATATATTTATCAATGCAAACATCTCTTGAAGCGTCATCTCTTTTTATATCTTCGGCATGTCTCACATCATTAGCCCAGTTGTCAGAAGATATGGATTCAATTGCTTCTTTGACCAAAGGAAGCAGGTCTGATTTTTTAAAATGATTCTTCTTTGCCACGTATGATTTCACCTGCGCCCATATCAGTTCTGTTGCATTATACTGGCAGTGATATGTAGGCAGCCTAACCACTATGTCCATGATCTCTTGCCAGTCTGTCAATCACGTAATCATTTTCTTTACATGAATGTCTTTGCAACTTTACTAATTTTTATTAGCCAGTCTTTAACTTCATCCTTTTTGGCAGACATTGTCGGAGGTTTATTAATTCGAACTGAATGATAAGAAGCGTTATCCAACACTATGATGGCAGATGGCCCTATATTGGGAAGAAGCTGGGTTTTAAACCATTTTTCAAACACTGCAGAATTCATCTGAATTTCTAGATTGCGTATCCCTTGTCAGCTGGGTGCTTGATCATTGATAAAAATATTACCCAGAAATGTGGTTAATATTGCAACCAATATTGTGATTGTGTCTACTTACTCTCCAATGTTATTGATGTACAATTAGAAGGAATAAATCATAGGTAAAAATTTTTATTCTGTCACGCCTCTCTCTCTCTCTCTCTCTCTCTCTTTTTTTTTTTTGCCCAGCTAGTGGAATAGTAAGCGGAACCATAAAAATGATGAACATTCTTTATGATTAGTTTTCTGACGAATATACAAATAATTTTTAACTATAATACACAACTGTGATGTAGCTGTCCTTTACGGATTCAAACAGAATTAGAGAAAATGACAAAAAAAAAAAGAAGACTGTCATCCTCAATCAGTGCAGTGCTTATACCTCTGGCAACACTAAACCCCGATATATAGTACTTATCCTATGTTTATTTATTTGTGTTGTTACATTAATTACATAATATCTATATCACGGATCGCTACTATCACAATATTATCATATAAATAAAACAGGTTAATTTGCAGCAAAACAACAAATACAAACGCTATTACAATGATTGTTTACGATTTCGTGCGTCTGGTAGCATGCTACGGGTGACTACCGTCTGAAAACCCTCCGGATTGTGGTAAGTGTGAGGTCTCATCTCGGCCGTAATCAAAGGGTTAATCATTTGTTTTCGAATGATTCTAGGAATTGAGACATGGGCTAATTTCATACGAGATTTTACCCGTGTGTTAGTGTGTTATTGTGTTATGATGAGTTTTGCCATCTGACGCAATATGTGTGTTGTTTAGGATTTTTTTGGGGGGGAGGTACTTAGTATATCGGACCGAACAAGTCTGATCTTTTTTTTCGGGTTGGGAGATCGTATTTGAGTATTTGGATTTTTTTCTCAGTTTCTTTTTTTTAAAATGAAGGGAGCTGTATTGTGAGTAATTGTAGTTGTCCAGATCATGGGAGTGATTGCCATTACGTCAATCGCTATTTTGTTGCGAAATATTTGCTAACCGGAGTAGAACTTTCATGTCTTTTACGAGATATGATACCTTTTATGTTTGGATAGGATTCTAGAGTATTTTTTTTCTGTTGGATAGAATTTTTTTTATGAGTGAGTTCCGTAGAGTTATTGTGCTTAGTAGTGAGTTGACTGTGATTATTCTGAGATACAAACTTGGAATTAGTTCACATTGTGAGTGTTTGACTTTTGCATTAGTAGTTTTGTTTGGTTCAGTAACATGAAACCTTTTTGTTATTAGACCTTTTTCGAGTCATTTTGGGAGACTCAGTAGTGACATGGGATAGATTAGAGACCATGTTCATTTTGGGAGATCAATATCAAGGTTCGAGAGTTGATTATAAGACAGGTTGTACTTTAGTTAGAGAGAAGTGTGTGTGTGACAGTAGTGTTTTCCAGTTGCGAGTTGTGTCTGTGGGTGGTTGTGAATTATCATTAGTTCATGGACAGACTCCGACAGAATGTGACTTTAGACAGTTCCAGCGAGATTACCACATTGTGTCCACCAGTACTCAAACTGCCGCGTTCTGCAAAGAGTGCAGTTACAATGATGTGCCAGAACAACAAGTCGACGTCATTTGTTCTTCAAGGATCCAAGCTGTTTGATGCTGCATGCCGTGTGATGTCTACGGATTTTCTCGTACTTAGCCGTGCTGTATTCAACAGTTCCGAGAAGATAATTATGCGTCATACACATAACGAGCATTTGGTAGTGGCGGTACCTACAACCAAGGTGCCAATAACTGTTCCACCATTGGAAGACATTGACGATTCCGTGATGTTCCAGTATCAGGAATATATTATGCCGACAATTTTAATTGTCTTAAATAGCTGTTTTACTGATAATTCTTGTTGTGGGAGTAGTAAAGCTTATTCGTGTTTGTAAGATTACATGTAAAGGCTCTAAGAACACAACCCCAGTGACTTTGGAAGTGCGTCATGAGAGCAGTCCTTAAAGCTGCAGTGCAGTAGACATTGCTAATTGAGCATAGCTCTATCTGTTATGTTTTATACATATGCTTTTGTTTTAGTTTGCCGTTAAGGAGAGCGAGACGCTCTTATGTGGTGGCCGAGCTCTATTTCAGAAAATATGGCTGCTACAATTTTAAAGGACACATATATGCATTTCATAGCTTCAATGCTTTAAGATGTGATGAAAGAATTTTTGGAGCGAGATGGTACTGACAGAGCCGTCAGTTGTAAAATCTTTGTATTCAGCAAATAGTTTGATTCCTCAGCTATCTGCGTGAGAACCTCAGCAATATTGCCGGTCAGGTGATCTCCGAAGTGTTATGTATATTCGTGAGTACGTGCGTTAATTTGATCTAGATTATGCCAAAATCTGCCCTAAAAGTGAGTTTGATCGTTCATTAACGTGATAGAACTGCAGTTGTCTAGACGTAGCTTTGGAGAGGATCCAGGCTTTGAAATCGGCAGATAAGGTAGAGTTTGAAATCTCTGTTTTTATGGGAGGAAATTGAACTTGTGATTTTTACCATGATTTTCTAATCATTATGAACTTTTGAACTGGTGTGGGAGATTTAATATGAATATTCATACCTCTTTTATATTATTATTTTGTTATGTTACGTTTGCCATATCTTGGCTAAGCATTTTACACTTTCCATTATTGTGTTTTGCATTTCATATATTTTTGGGAGTTTTCTGTCATGTTTAATTCTTCCAACAGATGTCTGTGGACAGTGTGGACTGGTTCGAATAACATGTGATAGACTGTTTTTTTTGACATGACTTTAGTTATTGATTTGGGGAGTATGTGTGAGTTTGGATATTTTCAGGCTATTAGCCATAATGAGACTTCTTTTAATCAGAAGTGTTTTGCAGTTCAGAGTTTAGTTATCTGACTCGATAATTCATTTATTATGCATTTTAATCTTTGCTTTGTTTTATTCATTTCTTGTTGGGTTATTTGAATAATAAACCTATTTTTGTAGAAACTATTGCGTTTCTTTAAATAGTCCATTTAATTGCTTTGGTGAGAATGAGTGAGATTCGGGTGGGTGAACTTCGGAAAACGATGAGAGAGAGAGAGAGAGAGGCGATACACGGAGAGAGAGAGAGAGAGAGAGGCGATACACGGTGAGAGAGAGAGAGAGAGAGAGAGGGGAGAAAAATGGATGTAAGTGTTATCGTGAGCGAACCTTCATACGCCTTTTCCTGAAGAAAGATTGTTGGAGCACGTTATATATACACTTTCAAAAAGTGTTAATTCTGTCCTTGTTATATATATATATATATATATATATATATATATATATATATATATATATATATATATATATATATATATATATATATATATATATATATATCAACTTTATCACATACACAATTGTTCTGTGCATTAGTAGAATTACTAAAAGGACCTCATTCAAACTGGATGGTATCTAATGGAGTATTCATTTAGAAAAAAAGGTATATATATATATATATATATATATATATATATATATATATATATATATATATATATATATATATATATATATATATATATATATATATATATATATATATATATATATATATATATATATATATATATATATATATATATATATATATATATATATATATATATATATATATATATATATATATATATATATATATATATATATATATATATATATATATATATATATATATATATATATATATATATATATATATATATATATATATATATATATATATATATATATATATATATATATATATATATATATATATATATATATATATATATATATATATATATATATATATACACACATATATATATATATATATATATATATATATATATATATATATATATATATATATACAGTAATAGATATGAACTTGTGCGATTCGAGTTGCATGAATTCACAGACACACGAATTTTTCACTGGAACCTAGCCAATGGTCATAACACGAGTTTTTCACAGATGCGAACACTGAGAAACCCAGCAAAAGTGTTTGTTTAATTTTTTTATGTAATTTATAAGTTTTCAAGCTTTTATGTGTACATTAAATAACATTATATATTATTAAAAGTAATAATTTCTCATTCTCTCTCCCTGTCTCTCTCTTTTAGTGAGATGAATTTTTATCGTACATGTATACAGGTATGTTTATTTTGTATGATAAATAAACTTTTTACCTAATAATAAGTACTAATTTTCAAATAATAAAATTTAAAATATTAAATAATAATAATAATAATAATAATAATAATAATAATAATAATAATAATAATAATAATAATAATAATAATAATAATAAAACTGTAATTTCAAAATTCGTATTATTTTGAACAAACAAATTCTTCCCCCATCTTATGTAAGAAGGAGGTCATGTCAAAAGCTGTCAGACATGTCAGTTAACATGAGAAGAATGGAAGTGTTGCTAATCAGTGGTCAAATTTTTTCTTGTAATCTCTCTCTCTCTCTCTCTCTCTCTCTCTCTCTCTCTCTCTCTCTCTCTCGTTCGAAGTTAGCCAACCTACGTACTGCAGCACTGTTTCTCTGTATGTCTTTAACTGTACAGTAGATAATTTTGAATTGATCTAATTTTACCTGTACCATTTACAAACTGTAAATGAGCCATTCTAAAACATAGAGACATAGAGCATTTCAGAGCATAGAGCAATTCAGAACAAAGAGAAAGTGACAGAATAAAGAAGTTTTTAAAAACGAGGTTGAGAAGACTTCTAAAAATAGATCGGTGGAATGGGGGAGAGAGTTACACCATTTATTTCTTTTTTTAAGGGTAATGTATGAAGCTAACTTTTAAATGAAAATACATTAACTTTAATTTCATTTAAAAGTTAGTTTAATACTGAATTTCCAGCTTTTGATATCTAACATAAGAATAACTTTCTCTCTCTCTCTCTCTCTCTCTCTCTCTCTCTCTCTCTCTCTCTCCCAGAATAATTCATAAATAATATAACTTGATATTTCAAGTAAGGACAATCTCTCAATCTCTCTCTCTCTCTCTCTCTCTCTCTCTCTCTCTCTCTCTCTCTCTCTCTCTCGTTCATAGTTAGCGCTCACACATTTTTACAACTTATTAATTCTCTGTATGTCTTTACCTGTACAGTAGATAGCTTAAATTGATCTAATTTGACCTGTATATTCTATGAAGTGTAAATGAGCTAGTGTTCTTTAGAACACTAGTGCTAATAACTAAGAGTTGTATTAGTCAAAATATAAAACACTGTTCATGAAAAAGCATTTCAGAACAAAAAGAAAGAGACGCAGAATAAAGAAGTTGTTAAAAAGAGGTTGAGACGATTCTAAAAATAGATCGGTTGGAAGGGGAGAGAGAGAGAAAGAGAAATTCTCTTCCAAATCTCAGTTTTTATGTCATCCATTTATTTCTCTTTTTTAAAGGTAATTTAAGGTAACTTTTAAATGAAATTACAGTAACTTTAATTTCATTTAAAAGTTAACTTAATAATTTGGAAGCATGATTAGGGTCATATTTAGTGTTTAAACTTTAGAAATAACCATTTATTAGCATATTTAGAGACCATGCCAAATTTATGCGAAAATTCACCCTGCGCGAGGGGTTCTGGAACCTAATCTCATGTAAGTTCGAGTATGACTATATATATATATATATATATATATATATATATATATATATATATATATATATATATATATATATATATATTAAGAAGGCACCATCAACATAATTCCTGTACAGTAAGGGCTTAAAATCTAAAGGACAATCGTCTAACCATCTTTTCTACATAACACATAAACGCATTTGCCAAAGATGGTCCTATACTGGACCCCATGCTTACACCATCTATTTGCTTGTATAACAAACCGTTAAACAAAAAGTAACATTCTTTGGTAGCTAAGACTAAAAGTTCCTTTAACTGCGACCTCTTAAACCCACTGACAGTATCATTATTTTTAAACAACTCTTTTAAGCAAATGTCAATTGTCTCATCCAGTGGAATTTGAGTAAACAGAGACTTCACATCAAATGAAGCCATAACACAATTATCAAAATTACTGTTTCTTAGGCGGTTAACAAAATGAATGGAGTCATTAAAGGTATATTCATTTGTAGTTATCGGGACAAGGATCGGAACAAGAAATTTGGCGATATTATAGTTGGCAGTTCCAGTAGCTGATAAAATAGGTCTTAATGGGTAATCTTCCATATGGACTTTTGGGAGTCCATAAGGTTGTCCTGGTCTAGACGCGGACGCTTGAAGGCTATGAAAAACTTTTAGAAAAAAAAACAGATTGATATAGCTTGTCTACTATTCTAAATGCGCAATACATCTGAAAGGGTCTTTTTTAATTTCCTGGAACTTGGTCTGATCATTAAGGATGTCTATCATTTTTTCAACATACTCTGTCTTATTCAGCAAGACTGCACCGTTGCCCTTATCGGGTATTGTAACCACAACGGATGTGTCTTTAGCTAGACTTTGTATGATATTAAACTCGTCGGTACTAAGTAAATACCTGGTCTCTGGTTTATAATTGTAAAAGGATGAAAACGTAAGGTGTTTAAGTTTTGATCTAAAATAATCATACGAGTAGCCCTTGGGACTGTTGGTATAAAAATCACGCGTTTGTAAAGCCTTAAACAAACGTTCCCAGTTCAGAAAGTGTAAGTCAAAACATGACTTTTAAGACGTAAAAGCAAAATTAAGATCGCGTGACACAACCGTTTTTTCTTATCGGTCAATACACGAAGGAATAATTAAAAATGACACTATCATGGACGAATCGAAATAACCTAAATTTTTTAGTTTTAAGGAATGAACATAGGGCACTCTTTCAATGCTACTACTATTGACTCTATTTATACAGTAAGATAAATGAATGAAATCTAGACGTGAAACTGAGTTTTTCAAAACATTAGTCACTTGGTCAAGTTTAAAAGTAGTTTGATGCAAAAGTCGCCGCTTACCGCGAATTTCTTCTTCCAGTGGTTTCTTCTGGTAAACCCGATAATGTTGGGTTCTGTGTCGAATTTTGTTGTATAATTTAAAGTGAAGAAATTTAGGAATGAGGCCATTCTCCTCAAAAGTCTCCAAGAACTGCGTGTCACTGGGGACTTTTCTCAACTTCTGTCCTTTGCACCAACCTAAATTGCTGAAGAACTGTAGGTCCATATCTTCTTCTCACTATCACAGCAATGGATACACCAACAGGGAAGCGCCATCTGCATATCAGTAAGGACACCAGGGCCAGAACCCGGAACAGCATTTTACACAACTTTATTGGGACATATTTCGAGCAGTACTTTCAGTTGTTATTAATCTACAAAATTAAAATGACGACATTACAATTCTTATAATAAAATTCAAAATAATACAGTAAAATTACTATGAAAATAAGAATACGTTTAAAAGATGGCTAATCAAAATAAATAAATGAATAAAATAAAATCAATCAAAATAAAAAAATTTAAGTCAGAAAAACAGAAGGTACAAAGGTATAACAAACATACTAATCAATATGCAAACCAGTAAAACGCAGACTAAAAACACAAAAGTGAGGTTACAGCCACATTTCTAGCCAATGATGTGAAGTCTGTTTACTCAAATTCCACTGGATGAAACGATTGACATTTGCCTAAATGAGTTGTTTAAAAATAATGATACTGTCAGTGGGTTTAAGTCTTTAAGAGGTCGCAGTTAAAGGAACTTTTAGTCTTAGCTACCAAAGAATGTTACTTTTTGTTTAACGGTTTGTTATATAAGGAAATAGATGGTGTAAGCATTGGGTCCAGTATAGGACCATCTTTGGCAAATGCGTTTATGTGTTTTATGGAGAAAAGATGGTTAGACGATTGTCCTTTAGATTTTAAGCCCTTACTGTACAGGAGGTATGTTGATGATACCTTCTTAATTTTTAAGAGCCGTGACCAGATTCCTCGTTTTTTGGAGTACCTTAATAGTAATCATATTAATATAGAATTTACTTGTGAAATCGATAATCATACGCTTGTTTTTCTGGATATTCAGATAAACAACCTTGATAATAACTTTCACACCTCAGTCTTTAGAAAGCGTACTTTCACGGGTCTTATGCCTAAATTTGATATTGACGCTAGTAACTAGAGGATATATAAAATTTGTTCTAGCTTTTTGAATTTGCATGAAGAATTGGAATTTCTAAGGTTACTTTTAAAAAAAACAATGGCTGCCGTTGAATTACGTAAATACATAAATTGGTAAACAGCTTTCGAAATTATATGTAAACAAACAACCCGAAACTATCGCTAATATAAAGAAACCTGTTATTTATTTACCTTTAACTTTTACTGGAACTCACAGTTACGATTTAAAAAAAAAAACAATTAATTTCTATTTTGTCCATTGGTTACCCTCAGCTAGATATCAGAATGTATTTCACCTTGCAAAATAAATTAGGTAATTTCTTTAAAATTAAAGACCCTATACCAACAAGCCTTCGGTCGAATCTGATCTATAAATGGCAGTGTGGTGGTTGTGATGCCACTTACGATGGAAAAACTACCAGATCAGCTTGGATGAGATGGTTTGAACACCTAGGTAAGTCATATCGTACAGGCAATTATCTTTCAAGGCCTAGTTACAGTGCAATTAGAGAACACAGCGAGGAGACTGGTCACCCTTTACATATTGATGATTTTTCTGTTTTAACCACTGCTCAGTTTGCTACAGACCTCGACATTTTAGAAGACCTGTACACCATACAGATAAAGCCTTCTTTGGCAAGAAATGTGGCTGTAGCCTCACTTTTTTGCTTTTAGTCTGCGTTTTACTGGTTTGTATATTGATTAGTATGTTTGTTATGCCTTTGTACCTTCCGTTTTTGTGACTTAAATTTTTGTATTTTGTT
Organism: Macrobrachium rosenbergii; assembly: GCF_040412425.1. NCBI lineage: Eukaryota > Metazoa > Arthropoda > Malacostraca > Decapoda > Palaemonidae > Macrobrachium > Macrobrachium rosenbergii. Next base: position 40,580,861 of record NC_089781.1, read on the forward strand.
TTATTTTATTTTATTAATTTATTTATTTTGATTAGCCATCTTTTAAACGTATTCTTATTTTCATAGTAATTTTCCTGTATTCTTTTGAATTTTATTATAAGAATTGTAATATAGTCATTTTAATTTTGTAGGTTGATAAGGAGTGAGAGTACTGCTCGAAACATGTCCCAATAAAGTTGTGTAAATTGCTGTTCCGGGTTCTGGCCTTGGTGTCCTTACTGATATGCAGATGGCGCTTCCCTGCTGGTGTATCCATTGCTCTCTCTCTCTCTCTCTCTCTCTCTCTCTCTCTCTATATATATATATATATATATATATATATATATATATATATATATATATATATATATATATATATATATATATATATATATATATATATATATACATATACACACACATACACAGTACATATTTAGCTGTAGACTAGTAGTCTTTCCCTACGAATGAATTCAGAATACGGATTCATTCTAATCAAATACTTTAACGGCCATTCGGATGGGTTATTGTGATTCTTATGTAATAAGTCATCAGGAAAAATGTGATTTATAATATATATATATATAATATATATATATATATATATATATATATATATATATATATATATATATATATATAGAGAGAGAGAGAGAGAGAGAGAGAGAGAGAGAGAGAGAGAGAGAGAGGAAAATTTTTATTGCTGAAGAGATATTAAGAAAAACAGAATGGAAGATGACTTAAATATCGTGATATGGGTGGGATATTACCAATGATCGAACATTATTTTATACAGATGATTTAAATCGTCATGGAGCTTTCTCTGCCAGTGGGTGGTCTATTATATAGAGAAATAAATCTCAGCAACGTAATTATGATGCAAAATACGAATTTTGCAGGGTAGCGTTGAAAACAAATAAATGGACAGCTCATTATATTGGTAGTCTTCCGAAAAGCTGAAACATCTTCGGTATGATTTCACTGAAGAATTTAGGAGATAAAATACAGATAAGTGCATATGGAAAATTTACGTTATTGGAAGCCTGTGTCATCACTACAGACTTTATAAGTAGAGCTAAGCTTTAGATGAGGAAATTATCCGGAAGTACACGACTTGTAAATAAAAGCATAATCACAAGGAAGCATATACAAAAGAGATGAGGAAAAAATCTTCGGGGCTATCAGGCAATACTACACGGGTGGACCTTTTCCACGTATAACACACAAGTCATAAGATTAGTTATAAATGGCAATCAAAAGAGAGGAGACAGAACATAAGTGCCCTCAAAAAGCAGAACACAAGGTTTTGTAATTTTAAAAGTTTATAATAATTATTGTCAACTGGTAATACTTTCCTTAGAGTAGAATTTTTTAAATGAATAAGTCGAGGAGACAATTATGTTGAAAAATAGCTGATAAAAGAAAGAAATAGAATAAATAGCTAGATGAAAGATTTAAATTACAGAGAGATAAATGAAAACACTAGGGCGTGGAAAAAAATCTTTAATAATTTTGTTAAAATAAGAAAATAAGTTGTTTTTGCATTTTGTAAATCACATTTTTCCTGTTGACTCATTACATAAGGATGACAACAAACCATCCGAATGGCCGTTAAAGTATTTGATTAGAATGAATCCGTATTCCGAATTCATTCGTAGAAAAAGACTACTATAATAGTTTACCGCTAAATATCATCATTTCCTGGCTTGTATTTTGCCAATGAAGGGCTAACTAGCTTTCCTGTCATTTTCTTATTTCTTAATTGTGAGAAGAAAAAATTCTTCATTCATGCCTAATGTGGGTCTTCTTTTTCAGCTAGGGTATCCAATTGAGATCAACAGGATTAAGATTTCGTATATAGATAAGAAAAAAATCTTGAATTAAAGACTGACGAGGAATGATCTGACTATCTTTTTTTAGCAGCCAAACACGAGATGCTGCAAAATGGCAGTATTGTCGGGCCGACGTCCTCCATCATATCTTTTCAGATAGAGGACATTTTGGAAATCTTGGACCAGTAAAGTTGTTCAGCCATCTGTGACTAAAAAAACCTTTGCAGATAAATTTTCATACTCCAAGTACAAGGATTAAACTGCGATCACAACCTTAAAAGCCAACATTAGGAAATCGATTATTCATGAATTTCCGGAGCTAATCATCCTGAAAGCGGAAGGAAAATTTTCTTTGAGCTGAAGGGCTGAAAACACATTCATTAATCATCGACAAACAGGAATCATCCAAGCGAATAAAACGTCACAAAATCCCATTTGACAAGCACGGCAATCATTCATTGCATTTTTTATCAAAGGAAAGGGAGAGAGAAAAAGAGAATTAAGGAGAGGCAAAAGAACGATTGTATATGGTTATATGCTAGTTTCAGTAATGTATGTTTCGTACTGCAAAATTAAACTTTACACATTTTAAGCTTCTGACATTTACCACCACTAAAGAAAAAATGAACCCAAAAATTAATTTCTTCGCTGTGTAAACTAATTTTCGAGAATGAAAGTTTGAAGTCATATTTGTAAGAGCGGGAAGTGCCAGGCACTTGGGAGTAAAAGAAAAAGTGGTAAATGAAAGAAGACACATTTGCTTTCGTAATGTGTAATGAAAAGAGAACTTTAGAACTAAAATATATCTTAATATAAGTCATAAATTTAAGCTGACAACAGTGGTATGGATTCTGAAATTATTAAAAAGTAATGATAAACTGAGGTAAGAAAAGAGGTTAGCATAATACACACACAATATATTACACTCAAAATAAAACCCCATTTTTTTGTCAAATCATAAAAGTTGCAAGTTTCTTTATCCAAAATAACTGAGACAGCTAAAACTATTATGCAGCCTCAAGCGTCATGTGGTTTTGGTCAAGAACTTTGAATCGGCTCTTTTTTTCAGTGGGTTCAACTTGGCAGATGGTCTGTATTGAATTCTAGTTCTACAAAGAAAATCAAAGCATTGCACATAACCAAACAAGTGGAGTTTCTCTCTCTCACTCCTCTTTGTGAAGAGAAAGTATTAAAGTCCAACTTTAATATGTGCAGTCACACGAACACAGACATATATATATATATATATATATATATATATATATATATATATATATATATATATATATATATATATATATATATATATATATATATATATATATATATATATATATATATATATATTATATATATATACACACACAAGAAAGTATTGACTTCTAGAGAGTCGAATGCTTATTATAAATAGGAGTGTGAAAATGAGGCGATCTATGATATTGGCCAACGTTTAGAAGTAGGACTTCATCATTAGATCTAAAATACAAGTTAAATTGACTGGGAGAAGTGCAAAAAAAAGTATACCTTAGTTTAACCAGACAACTGAGCTGATTAACAGCTCTCCTAGAGAGGGCTGGCCCAAAGGATTAGATTTATTTTACGTGGCTAAGAACCAACTGGTTACCTAGTAACAGGACCTACAGCTTATTGTGGAATCCGAACCACATTATAGCGAGAAATGAATTTCTATCACCAGAAATAAATTCCTCTTATTCTTCATTGGTCGGTCGAAGATTCGAACTCGCGGCCAGCAGAGTGCTATCTGAGAACGGAACCCACTCCCCCAACGAGGAACTGGGAGAGGTGCAAAGGTATGTGGGACATACGAACTTGTTGGCGATGTTCAGCTGTTTTGGGAAGCATGTTTGTTTAATAAGCGCGATCTGGCACATTCCCAGCACTTGTTGGATGATCACCTTTGATTTAGTGGGTCGTTGGTGACATGTGTCTAAGAATGGAAGTTTCCATCATAGTGGCATATGAAGGCATGGAATCTCTTGGTACGGTGTGAATCAGATTTTTTGGGCATGTTAAACATAGTTTTGCGACAATATGTGCTTTACGAAAATGCTAAGTGCAAAAAGCTCTATTGGAAAATTATTCTTTGGTGAGAGTCCAGACTGGAGGTGCGCATTAAAACACGCTGGGAATCGGAATTCCCTGTCGCCGAAAGTAAGTAGAAAACTTATTAAACTTACTAATTTTTATGGCTGCATTACAGATCTCATTAATTTGCAGTGATTATGCTTGCCTTTATTTGATATTTTTATTGTGTATCTTATTTATTATGAACTGTGGTCTAATGGGCATTATTTTGTCCACTGTAGAATGTATCAAGTGGGGTAGAAGCTTAATATGACATATAGGCTCTTTGGGAAGTGAAATTGGGGCCGAAGTGACTATGTTTTTTTTTTTTACAGATCACAAACAAACTTATGTAGTAGATTTTGGGTTTGTTTTGTGGGAAGTGGGAGTTAGTTCCTAATAAATGTCTATTTTTTGTATTCTGGGGTTTGATTCACACACACACACACACTTAGGTTAGGAGGTTTCCAATTAAGTTGAGAGAGAGAGAGAGAGAGAGAGAGAGAGAGAGAGAGAGAGAGAGAGAGGGAGGGAGGGAGGCAGTTGTTTGAGGAGTCTTTGGTCATGAGCTACCAATGTTGCCAACCGTCTCCGAGGTAAGTTCTCCTCTCCTTATGGGGGGATGTGGGGATAATAGTTGTCAGACGACCAGATAACAGATTTGGTGGCGGCGTGTTCAAAGCCACGCTGAAGAGAGAAATATAAACTGGATAGGTGTTAGAGATAGGCATACAGTAGGAATACGCACAGGAGACAAGGTGTTGTCTGGGGATCAGTGCTGGGATGTTGGCATTCATGATCGAGGGGTATATCGTTTGGGTTTACATTTTTTATCTCAGGAGACAACCGGGTATGCAGAACGATGAGTAGTCTTTCTTAGCTGGTGACATAGTGCGGAGTGATAAACGAGTGTTGGGTGTTTTACTGTATTCTTAGACGTAATTGTACGTTTGTGTATTTGTAATGGAATTGTAGGTGTAACTTCGCGAGTTTTGGGATCGTTGTGGCGATGCTGGGGTGTGAGCGAAAGTGGAAAAAAGTGAGTTTTTCTCTTCTGAGTTTTCAATTTGGTTTGTATAAAAATTTTGGTACCTCTCTCTTCTGTCTTTCGTTTTTCTCTTAAGGAATTATTATAGGAGTGGAATAGGTTATTTATATAGGCTGACTTTATTCAAGGCTTTTCTTTGTGTTGTTTTTTTCTTGCCGAAATATTTTTAGATGTGCAGTGTGTAGGATGTAATGGAGGGTTTGTTTATTTAGCAAATCGGCTTGGATACAATGGGCAATGCCTTTCATCAGCGTTTTTTTGCATGGAGACAATAAGCAGAGGTGATATAGAATGGGGATTTTTCCTGGTGAGGTTTTTCTTCTTTCCTCTTTTTTTTTTTCTTGGAGGATGACTTGGGGAGCTAACCTTGATTATGAGATGACCTTGCGCTCAGCTATTTGATTGGGTTACTGAAGCACGTATGAGAGCAGGGATTTGCTTTGGTGGAGTTTGTGAATAATTGCAGTTAAGGGGATATGGGTGTTGTGTTTTTGGGTTTTGTTGGGTCTTAAAGCATCTTGCGTAAGTGTTTGACCGCACATACATTCGAGATCAAGCCGGGTTTATTGGTCAACGAAGGAGTTTGTGCAAGACATTAATGAGACTATGCCTTTGAGAGGGGGCAAAATCTTTATCAGAGTTGAACAATAGTTTCAGTTTAGATGCAGTAAGAAGGAAGAAAATGGGAAAATGGCTGGCAGTAAGATGCCAGGTGATAAGATATTGGACCATAGGGTTACCACTTTTGCCTCACCAATTCAGCCTTTTGCAGGCTTCATTAATGGGTTTTGCGACATCCGGTCGAGGTTTTTGGATGCGAAGAAAATCACAGATGTGATGGATGCCTTTAATGAAGTGCAAGGATTTCCTGCTCTAGACGTGGGAGATATTGGAAAACGCTGTAGTAGCTTTGGATTTAAGAAATGCCGGACTTGGGATGACCAGAAAGTTTTTCTAAGAACTGTGTATGGGGCAGATGAATGCGGTGATGTGGTTCAGGATATGAGAGCATTCTATAAGATCAGGAAGGGACAGAATTCAATGGTGGATTATAGCTCCCGACTATTTGATGCAGCATTGGACTTTGTGGAGAAACTGAAAGGTTCAAGCTGGATATCTGGCAATTCTATATTGTTAGAAAACTTTCAGAAGTTGTTACATTTTCCTGGCTCTTGAATGAGATGCCTGACGTGATAGTGAGTAGTTTTGATGGCCTGATAGAGCCTACATCTGATGAATAATTTATTTTCATCCAAGTTAGAAAGCACATGTCGAAATGCCCGACGATAGACAGCACATTTGTCGATGGGATGCCGAAAACCACAATGGGGGCTCAAAAGAACCTTTCACAGTGAGATTCAGGCTCTGCTTCCGGTGGGTTTTGTGCTAAAGTAGAGAGTGATAGGAAATCTATGGATCAAACACCACAGTTTCGTTGTTTTAACTGTAATAGATTGAGACACTCGAAGAAGTTTTGCCGAGTTAAATTTAATACTCTAGGGGGTGTAGGAGTTCAGAGCATTCTTGGCAGTTTTGTCCATCACTCAAAAAGAGTAATGTTAAGCCAATAACTCAGAATTTTGGTAGTAGCTATAGGAAAGCCCCTCAGGAGGGATATCCAGGGAAATCTAGAAAAGGAAATTTTTGTAGGGCAGAACAACAAAAGGGGAAAGGAAAAACTGTTCGTGTCATATAAGGGTTTTGGGAGAAATAGGGGAACCGAAACCTATGGTGAAGGGAGCCATAACTGGGTCTAGTATTTTCATTTTGTAGGTATGGGGCATCAGCCAGTTTAGTGGACTATGATTTTTATCATTCAGTATTTTCCCAGTATCGGTTGTGGCGTTCAGAGGAGAGAGTGTGTGATGTTCAGGTTCATAAACAGGATGTCGTAGGAGAGGCGGATATTTTTTTTTTTTTTTGCTGAGGAACCAGGTAATAAGGGAACCAGTTATGGTGGTGAAAGGTGTTAACATGGGTAACACTGTTTTATTGGGGCATCCAGCGTCTAGTTGGATTCCATATCCCCTATTAAAGGAGGTATAGCAGTAGGGGAAACTGGGGGCTTTATCCCATATGTGGGTGTTGAGGAAATGGAGGAGAATATACCTGTAAGTGGAAACAAGGAGGAAATTGTGGGAGGTAATCAATCACAGGGAGAAATTGATCCTAATGGTGAGAGGAAGAGGATATATAAAGGTGTTTTAGCGGAAGATGTAATTTTAGAACCAGGTGTGGTTGGTCTGGTGAAAGTGAAGATAAGTGATTTAAAGGCGAATAAACAGGTTTGTGTGTGGTGGAAGGTAGCGATAAACTAAAAGGAGTGGTGAGTACAGTTTCAACAAATAAGGTTTTAAATAAAGGAGTTACATGGGTGGAATTATTAAACTGCAATAAATCAGCTAGGAGATATCAGAGGATTACTTACATTGTAGATTTGGAGGAATGGAGAGAGAACACTGAATCAGTGGCATTAACAGGGGAGCAAAATGGGTTTTCAGAGGCTGAAATGGACGGTACAAAGGAAATTTTTAGGAATCATTTGGGTGAGGCAGACTATAAAGGATACACAGAGGGGTTAGGTGAGGTGTCAGCTGAATATGTGGATGTTATTGCTTTGAAAGGAGATAAATTGGGGCTGACTGATGTGTTAGAACATCAGGTGCATTTAGAGAGGGGGACGAAGCCGATTTATGTCCTGTCGTATAGGATACGTTTCAAGATTAGGGAGCAGGTTGAGCAAGAGGTTAACAAGTGGGGGGAGGAAGGGAAAATTAGTCCTAGCTCATCAACGTTTAATTTTCCGTTGTTGGCGGTATGGCGGTATCTAAGAAGAATGATTCAATTTGTGTATGTGTGGATTTTAGGAAATTAAATTAGGAGACCATTCCAGACAGGTATTCGGTGGCGTGTTTGCCTAATTTATTTGTAGAGATTGGAGGTAAGAACATTTATTCGTCAATTGACCTCATGCAAGGGTTTTTGCAAGTGCTATTGAGTGAGGAGAGTAGGAAGTTGACAGTTTTTTTCTATTCCAAAGGGACATTATGAATTTACACGAATGCCTTTGGTTTGTCGGGTAGTCTTATTACATTTGCGAAGTTAGTGAATTCTTTCTTGCACAGGATGTTGGCGAAAAATGTATTTTTTTATATGGATAACATTTTGATTGCTGCAGATTCTATAGAAGAACATTTAGAAGTGCTTAGGGAAATCCTTAGGAGGTTTAGAAAGGAGAGTCTAATGATTAAACTAGCCAAGTGTGATTTCTTGAAAAGACAGATTGTATATTTAGTACATGTTATTTCGAAAGAAGGAGTTCGAGTGCATGACGAGAAGGTCAGAGCAATTGCAAATTTTCCTACACTAAAGAGCAAGAAAAATGTCCACTTGTTCATGGGACTGGCGGGATTTTTCCGTAGATTCATGAAAGGTTTTCTACGTTGTCAGCACCTTTGATAAATGTATTGAGGGATGATGTACAGATAAAGAGGCTTTGATGAGTCCTACAGTTTTACGGTTCCCGCATGTTTCGTTACCATTCACATTAGTGACTGAGGACAGTCAGGAGGGGGTAGGTGCTTGCTTAATGCAGAAATTTGAGGGTAAATTGCATCCAATAGCTTTTTTATAGAAGAAAGTTCAAGACACGAAGGAGTAATGAACAGTTAATGGCAACGGTGGATAAGGAAGCTTTTACAGTGGTGTCTAATTTGGTGCATTTTAAGATGTTACTAATGGGGAATAAGGTGGAAGTTCTTACGGATCATAAGTCATTGTTGGATCTTTTTAATAAGGATGGTCTGTCTCCTAAGAGGGCTAGGTGGTTTTTGACAATTAGGGATTTTGATGCTAAGCTAAGATACATTAGGGGTAAACATAATGTGGTAGCAGATGCTCTCAGTAGGAATTTTGTGAATATGGAGGGTGAGCATGTGTGTACTGTAACTGGTGAGTGAGTGGATTGGGATATTAGTTTGGTGGAGAAGAAACAAGAGGAAAATAGGTATTAGCAGACATAAAGACATTTCTTAGAGAAGAGTTAGTGAGAAAAGGTTATAGACTGTCTTTTCAGGTCTGGATTTAGAGGGTAATTTGTTGGTGAGGAGAATCAAATTTAAGTTGAGGAGTAGTGAGGATAGAGGTAATACAACACAGATTGTGGCACCAAAAGAATTAATTCCGGTGGTTTTGGAGATAGTACATTGCAAATTTGGTAGTCCACATTTGGGTATTGAGAAGATGTACCAGAGAGTATGTGATAAGGTTTTCTGGAAAAACATATTTTCTTCAGTGGAGACATTTGTGAAGTGATGCTCTGTGTGTAAGTCATGTAAACTAGCGAGGGTTATGTTGTGTAAATTGGGGTCTTTTCCTATCCCTAGTAGGCCATTTCAGAGGGTGCATATGGATATTCTAACAAACTTTTATGAGTCAGGGTTTGGAAATAAGCACTTGTTGGTGATTATAGAGGAGTTAATGAGGTTCGTGGAGATTTTTCCGTTAAAGAGTAAGATGTCAGATGAGGTTGCGGTGACATTTTTAATAGGTATATTTGTAGATATGGGGTCCCGGAGATACTTATCACTGATAATGGGAGAAAATTTGTGAACAGAACACTAGAGTATCTTGCAGAAGTTTTGGGGATACTGAAAGTACATGTTCTTCCATATATGCCAGAAGTTAATGGGTTGTTTGAATGTGCCAATAGGAAAGGGCTTGAAGCTCTTAGAGTAACAGTGCGTGGTAATGATAAGAATTGGGACAGATATATAGATGTGGTTAGACATGGCATAAATACAGTGGTTAGTGACACGATTGGTTTCTCACCTGTTGAGGCATTATTTGGTTATCCAGTTCGGGGTGCATTTGATTTGTTGTTGATACCTTCACATTGCGACAATACAGTTAAATCATTAATTGCTGCAGCTAAAGACAAAAATGCACGTCTTAGTAGTAATTTGGAGTCAAAGACTTAAGAAATGATTGCGAGAAGTAATGCAAAATCTAGTGACGTAAGAGTTGCACTTTAGGATAAGGTATTTTTGAAGACTAAAGTCAGAAACGCCTTGAATTATAAGCCAAGTCCAAATTTTGAAGGGCCGTTTCTGGTTATAGTAGAGAAAATGGGAAATAGGTTCATAGTTTTGAATGAAGACATTTCTAAGACTAAAAGAACGGTTTCATGTTTTGGGGATAGAAAGAAAATGTGAGGTGTGTCGACCATGGGTTTTTCAGTCTTTCTTTGCTTTTTTTGAAGTTATTTATGTTTTTTTCTTTCCTTTGTTTGAAGGGGTTTTGTTATAGTAGAGAATATGGGAAATAGGTTCATAGTTTTGAATGAAGACATTTTAAGACTAAAAGAACGGTTTCATGTTTTGGGGATAGAAAGTTTTGAAATGTGAGGTGTGTTGACCATGGAGTTTTTCAGTCTTTCTTTGTTTTTTTGTGGGGTAAAGCAGTTATGTTTTTTTTCTTTCCTTTGTTTGCAGATGCGGGGATTTAGTATACTCTTCACCTTCGTCGCAGCTGTGAATGCCGTAGGCAAGGTTTATTTGCGACAGGGGGTCTTAATTGAGGAGGATCATGATGTTTGGCTCGACGATGATACGATTCTCATGAGCATGGAATTTGAGGATTTTGTGTTGGCTAGGACAGAGTTGGAATGTCTCAGAATAGTGTTGAAACGCTAATGAGGACATTAGAGAGGCAAGATTGGAACGTAATATGTGGGATCCGTTACGCCCCTTTGGCTGGCGATGTAACTTCCAGGTTTAAGCAAAATAAAATAGCCAACTGGAAAAGATGGTAATAGCACACTCGACACACAGTTAAGGCAGGAACGGAAACACCGAGCAAAAATTAACAATATTTATTTATAAAAAAAAAAAAAACAAAAAAAAATTACTTCCTTTGCATCACAGGACAGATAGTAAAAATTATATTTAGCAATGATACCATATCTCCTAAAACTAATAACTAGACCCTAACATAGAAAAAGAAAGAACGTCTCAAAATTACTCAATAGTCTTTATAGCCGGCAATTAAACAAAACCACTACCTACTTATAATGCAGAAAGAAAAAGTAAGAGAAATTACAACTAGGAAAATCCTTAACCTCCTACCTAAATTTTATATAAACTAAACCAACAAAATACGTCACAGCAATACACTGGTCTATAAAGACTTCAATACTCCAACGACTGGACACAAATAATAATAATAATAATAATAATAATAATAATAATAATAATAATAATAATAATAATAATAATAATAATAATAATAATAACGATAAAGGGCAACAACAAAACCCCACAAATGGGACATATAATATATGTATAATAGTTAAACAAATAACTTAGCCTATCAAACAAAATACATAAAGGAGTAATAGTCTGGCGATAATACACCACCTCACGTAATTCCGTATCCTGAAGGGGAACACAGAAATCCGTCGCAAACGGTCAGGGCCAGGAACTAACACCAGAAGACGGGGGACATCACAATAATTGAGTTATTCACTCTTACCTGGCGTAAGCCACCCTACTGGCCTCCTAACGAGCTGACACAGCTCCCTCCACAGCCGCAGGTACAACCAAGCCCTTGCAAGGTGCAAAATCAGATGCCAGATGAAACTCGGTCCGTCGGGCAGTATACTCCTAAAGGCTCCCTGGGTTCATCGGGAAACTCCACTCTCCCGGGTTCGTCAGGAAACGCACACACTACCCAGACAAAATTATATGGAGCCGTGATCAGAAAGGTGATAAGTCTCACCAAGACGAGTTCTCCCGTAGAGAAAGAAACCTCCAAAAGCACACGGAGGAGGCAAAGGGCGACGTCCAAAAAAAAATCACAGGCAGGCAGCTGGAGGGTCAAGCATAAGCTGTAAACAGTCCCGAACTGTCCTTCAAAAACGGCCAAAGGCCAAAAGCCACGTCGTTCAACATCACTCCCCGGAAATAAAAAAAACAAGTGTTAAACACAGCACTGACACTTAAACACTTAGCGGGGAGGAAGAGTCATAAAAACACCACTGCACTAATTTACTGCACAAAATACTGCACTATTGGCTTAAACTAAACTTTACAAAAACAAAAGTTAACCTTGATACTAAATCCTTAAAATTAACTTAAAAACTAACTTTAAATTCATACAGAAAACTTGTTCTTACAGATCCAAAAACAAAGGAAGCAAAATTTTTAAAGTTCAAAACTTTTACGTTAAATTTTCTCCCTAACCTGATACCTTCCTCCTCGAAAAAAAAAAAAAAATTACAAAAAATTTTTTATAAGTACGGTGGTATATCAAACATACTAGAGAAAACCAGCATATAAATCAAATCTTAAAAATAACTTTCTGGAAAAAAAATATAAATAACCTTTGGTTTTAAACAAATGACAAGAACACAGCAACAATGTCTAAACAATAAAGTTAAACAATAACATATACCTTAATCTACCAACAGAGCATGAACTACAAAAAAAAAAAATTTTTTTGCAATGATAAATCTAAACTTGTCCTAAGCTAAACTCACTCATTCCAACTCTTGTACACACACTGAAAAAAAAAAACATTAGGTTGCGGGTAAGTCAAACCTAAACAAGCTGAAAATAATTCAATTATCAAAAATATTAAGGGTTATAAATTAGTAAACAAAAATTCTCAAATTATTATACCATGAAGAGATATGAGTCCATACAAGAGACATGAGATTAGAAATACCAAATAAGCCAACTCATCATGAGGATAGTCCTCTAATGTTACGAGCTCTGGGCTGTCTCGTAACTTCCAGCATCCATAACATAAAAATAATGCATGCTGGAAAGGACAGCAGTAATACTCACAAAATACAAACCAAATACCTGAAACCAGTTACGAGCTCTGGGCTAGACTCGCAACCTCTAGTATTCATGGCATAAAAATAATGAATGCTAGGAAGAACATGTCCAACAAAAACCAGACTAATTCAAGCCCTTGAAAGAGCATCAGGGATCCTATTCTCGAACCTTTCACATGTTGGATGTTCAGATTGAACTCTTGTAACTGAAGTGCCCAACGCAATATTCTTTGGTTAGCCCCCTTCATCCTCTCAATAAATACTAATGGGTTATGGTCCGTCCAAATCTGTATGGGAAAGGTAAAATTAGTCACATAAGGTTAAAATGTACTAGAGATCGAACCAATGCGAGAGCTTCTTTTTCTATGGTAGAATACCTCTTTTCAGCGGGTAGGAGTTTTTTACTAAAATAAGATACAGGATGTACTTCCCCATCAGTACCCCGCTGAAACAATACACCACCTATACCTACATCACTAGCATCTACCGCTACAATAAAAGGTTCTTGAAAGTTTGAGGGAGGACAAAATGGGATTCGACATCAGGACTGTTTTCAAGTTATTAAACGCTTCCTCACACTGGGAAGTCCACAAAAATTTACGACCTTTTTTTCTAATAACTGAGTCAGAGGTTGAGCAAGATCTGAAATTTTTTATAAACCTTTCAGGTAATGTCCCGTCATACCCAAGACCCGCCTTACCTGACGGACATTTCCAGGACTTTTCAAATTCATGATCGCTTCAAGATTTGCCTGTTTGGGAGCCACCTGCCTAAACCAACCTCATGCCCCAAAAAAAACAACCTTAGCTTTGCCAAACTCACACTTGGCTAAGTTTATAACCAAACCCACGGCTCTCAACCTTTCAAAAACTTTCTTTAACCTAATTTCATGAGTTTTCCAATCATTACTATAGACCACAAGGTCGTCAATATAAATTTCAGTTCCTCAAGACCACATATAACTCTATTCATTAACCTTTTGGAAAGTACAAGCGCATTTTTCATTCCAAAAGGCATTACCTTGCACTCGTACAGACCAAAAGGTGTTACAAAGGCAGAGACTTCACGGCCTCTACCAGATAAAGGGACCTGCCAATACCCTTTTAATAAATCTAACTTCGTGATAAATTGGGCAGACCCAATCTGATCGAAACAATCATCAATTCGAGGTAAGGAAAATGAGTCATTTTTGTATGTGCATTCACCTTCACGGTAGTCCATGCACATCCTGAAACTCCCATCAGGCTTCTTTACCAAGACAATTGGGGAGCTCCATGGACTTACCGAAGGTTGAATGAGGTCGTGATCGAGCATGTACTTAATTTCAGCCTCCACTATAGCTCTCTTAGTGGGATTTAACCTGTACGGACTCTGTTTGATGGGGAAGCATTTCCCACGTCGACATCGTGGCTAAGAAAAACGAGTTTGACCTGGGAGTCCTGAAACAAGTCTGGAAATGAATGTATTAAATTAAGTACATCTGCCTTTTGATTATGATCCAAATGATTTAATCCCTCACGTAACACCTCTAAGTTTTGCATGTTGCCCATCAAAGCATCTGAGGGTACCTGACACATTAAGTCATCACAATCATCTGGAGGTAAAACAATATTATTAGCAACAACAGGTTCATAAACAATTGCAAGAGGATCCACACTTTTACAATGATAAGTCTTCAACCTATTTGTATGAAAAATTCTACACTTGCGCTGAGTACCTGGAGCTTCAATTTCATAATTGACCTCTGACAATTTTCTCAAAACCTTCCAAGGCCCCTTATATCTAGGCTCAGAAAATTATCAGGGTCTGTACTGAGAACCAACACCAATTCTCCTGGGTCAAACAGGCATTAATTTTAACTTTCTTATCAAAAATATTTTCATTGCTGCCTGGGAAGAACTCAGATTTTCTTGGGCGAACTTCCAAGCATTACTCAACTTCGCCTGTTAATTATACATATAATCAACAATTTTCATTTTTCCTTTATGTCTCCCACTCAGTATTTCACAAAGAATATTCAACGGTCCACGAATTTTATGTCCAAAACTAACTCAAACGGAGCAACACCTGTGGACACATTTGGATGATTACGAAGGGCAAAAAGAGCGAAAGGAGTGCCTTATCCCATTCATCCCCTTGCTCGTAACAATGTTCTTTAAAATTGATTTACAGGGTCTGGTGAAACCTTTCCACCACCCTTGACTTTCAGGATCTTGGTACACTAGTAATGTGCTGAATGGCCAGTTCAGCAATTTACTCGAAAATTCCTTACTGGTAAAATTTGAAAATTACCACAATCAGTTTGAATTATTCGAGGAAGACCATACCTGAAAAATAATCAATTTTTTTCAAATACTACTCTTGAGGTAATCCGCCGCAAAGGAAACGCTTCAGGAAACCTAGAGGCTCTATCTACTACCGTAAGCATATACATGCAACCTGACTTGGTCTTGGGAAGCGGACCAACTACATCCACCACTATCTCTGAAAAAGGTTCCCCAATCGCAGGGATAGGGTTTAAGGGGGCTTTAGGGATTAGTTGGTTAGGTTTACCCATAACCTGACAAATTTCACACTCCTTTACAAATTTCTTCAGAGGATTTTAATCCAGGTACCAAAAACTTTCAGATAATTTCTGAAAGGTCTTCCCTATACTGGAAGTGACCTGAAAAAGAATCTTGATGAGCAATATTCAATACAAAATCACGAAAATGAGAGGGAACAACAATTTGCTCAATTCTGGTAGTCTGATTCGGATTATCAGTAGTAGGACGACTCAACCTATACAACAAACTATTAATTAATATAAATTTAGGCTTAGTTAAGTCCGAATCATCACCCAATTCAAAGTTAAATTCTTGCTTCTGTGCATTTATAAAGACTGTTATCCCAATCAGGTTTTAAAGAGGGTACTACCACCACTACTATCTACAGACCCAGGTCGCTCTACATCTACTTCTAAACTATTTAACAACAAGTCATCTTCATTATCCTCCTGGATCAGATTAGCGGCTCTTGCTGCAGCGCGGGTTGTCACTGCCATTGGGTAAGCATGGACCGACAGTATTGGGAATATTTCGCGACCTTCAGCATCTAGCATGTCATTACCCAAAATACCATCGATACCCGGTACAGGCAGTACATCTACAACCGCTAACTCTGTCAAACGGTCATAACCAGGAAATTTCAACCTGACCTCCACCAGGGGAGCAGACAATACCGTGTTGAAACCACTCAATACAACATAATTTCCCGAGGGTTCCACCATATTACTCAGAGAACTCTTCAATATAAGGGAACAGGCAGACCCAGTGTCCCTTAAAAATCTTACACAACAAGAATCATTATCAGTTATTACCTTGCCGGGCCATATATACTTGTCATATTTCAGTCACATTTGATTAGGTTCAGGTTAATCTACTGCACTAGCACTACTATTACCAAGACCATCTTTCACCACCTCGCTATATTTAGGACCAGGAACAGGAACTACTACAGAATTATCATTAATGAATGATACCGGATTTCGAATGTTATTGTTCCGTTGGAGATATTGCCTCCGAGCATTACACTGTGCCTGGAAATGTCCGATTTTATTGCACCAAAAACATACCTTATTACCTGCATTCCTATTATTATTATTAAACTTCCTATTATTATTAAACCTTCTATTACCATTGTTAAAAGTGCGGGGATCATTATCCATCCTAGGACGACGAGACTCATTGTTACCCATTGTCTTATACTGACCAACAGATCGAACATCATTCTGATATCTGTTAGCGGAGTTATCATTATAGTTATTTCTGGAAGAATTATTAGAATTATTCCTGAAAGAAGAATTGGGATTATTAGTGTACCTGAAAGGGGGGTTAATACGGTTGCGAACATTTACGTCCCCTGACTCAGATTTGTGAGTCAGCACGAATTCATCCGCAATCTGAGCAGCCTGACTCACCTCTACAGCCTTAACCTCCTCGAGGTACACCTCAACTCCTTACTACATGTTTTTTGAATTCTTCCATAAGAATTGACTCTCTTAAACCAGCCAAGGATACAATCTGACGGCTTTTCATCCAATCGTCAAATTGTTCCTGCTTCATTCAGGCAAACTCCACAAATGAAACAGCAGATGTTTTAATTGAATTTCTGAATTTAAGTCAGTAGGCCTCGGGAACTAAATCATAAGCCTTTAACACTATTGATTTTACCTTATGATAATCTCTAGCCACAACCTCATCTAGAGCATTATAGACTTTAATAGCCTTGCCTACTAAACGGCATTGTATCAACAAGGTCCACATGTCGGAGGGCCAAGATAAAAGACGACCACTCTCTCAAATGCCCTGAAAAAATCAGGAACATTTGCCTCATCAAAAACAGGCACCAACTTTAATGCCGCACTCATATTAAATCTCTCTGGAAATGCAGGATTAGGGGAGCTAACCAAATTATCACTTCCAGTTAACCGAGCCATTTCCAACCTTATCTCCGCCATTTCTTTCTCATGCTTCCTGACTTTCTCATTCTCTTCGAACTCACATCTCATTACCTCTAATTTCTTACAAGTTAACCTAAACTCTTTGTCATCCTTAGCCTCCTCCCCTATAGGGGGAATTTCAACCACAGCAGCGCTATTCGGGTTCTAAAGGGATTAATAGTGTTGTTAACCCCTGTGTTTATGTTAGCGGGACCCTCGTACAAAATTCCGGTACGAGGAGGATCATCAAACAAAGTCATTCCGGCTGCAACACTTACTTCACCAGAACCATTTGTATCCTCATACTCACTTTCACTTTCCCTAACTAAGTTTTCTGCTTCACCAAATTCTTGATCTACCCTACGTTTAACCAATTCCAAAATATGTCCTCTAGTATCTGAATTCTTAATATTAATGTTAAGATAACGAGCACAACTGATCAAATACGCCTTTGTCAATACAGGCAACTGCCTTATACAGTCCACAGATCCCAAAAAATTCTGCTGGTGAAAAAACAAAACTATCCATGATGATAGATTACCCTGGGGAGAAATATATTTCTACAACAAATACTGAAAACTCAGAACCCAGCGCCGAACTACCCAACCATGTCCCGAATGTGCTACTTTCCAGAATACTATATTATCGCCATTTGTTACGCCCTTTGGCGACGTAACTTCCAGGTTTAAGCAAAATAAAATAGCCAACTGGAAAAGATGGTAATAGCACACTCGACACACAGTTAAGGCAGGATTAGGAAATTTGAGCAAAAATTAACAATATTTATTTATAAAAAAAAAAAAAACACACCAAAAAAAAATTACTTCCTTTGCATCACAGGACAGATAGTAAAAATTATATTTAGGCAATGATACCATATCTCCTAAAACTAATAACTAGACCCTAACATAGAAAAAAGAAAGAACGTCTCAAAATTACTCAATAGTCTTTATGTATGGCAATTAAACAAACCACTACCTACTTATAATGCAGAAAGAAAGAAGTAAGAGAAATTACAACTAGGAAAATCCTTAACCTCCTACCTAAATTTTATAAACTAAACCAACAAAATACGTCACAGCAATACACTGGTCTACAAAGACTTCAATACTCCAACGACTGGACACACAAATAATAATAATAATAATAATAAAAATAATAAAAATAATAAAAATAATAAAAATAATACTGTAATAATAATAATAATAATAATAATAATAATAATAATAATAATAATAATAATAATAATAATAATAATAATAAAGGGGCAACAACAAAAACCCCCACAAATGGGACATATAATATATGTATAATAGTTAAACAAATAACAACCTATCAAACAAAATACATAAAGGAGTAATAGTCTGGTGATAATACACCACCTCACGTAATTCCGTATCCTGAAGGGGGAACACAGAAATCCGTCGCAAACGGTCAGGGCCAGGAACTAACACCAGAAGACGGGGGACATCACAATAATTGAGTTATTCACTCTTACCTGGCGTAAGCCACCCTACTGGCCTCCTAACGAGCTGACACAGCTCCCTCCACAGCCGCAGGTACAACCAAGCCCTTGCAAGGTGCAAAATCAGATGCCAGATGAAACTCGGTCCGTCGGGCAGTATACTCCTAAAGGCTCCCTGGGTTCATCGGGAAACTCCACTCTCCCGGGTTCGTCAGGAAACGCACACACTACCCAGACAAAATTATATGGAGCCGTGATCAGAAAGGTGATAAGTCTCACCAAGACGAGTTCTCCCGTAGAGAAAGAAACCTCCAAAAGCACACGGAGGAGGCAAAGGGCGACGTCCAAAAAAAATCACAGGCAGGCAGCTGGAGGGTCAAGCATAAGCTGTAAACAGTCCCGAACTGTCCTTCAAAAACGGCCAAAGGCCAAAAAGCCACGTCGTTCAACATCACTCCCCGGAATAAAAAAACAAGTGTTAAACACAGCACTGACACTTAAACACTTAGCGGGGAGGAAGAGTCACTTAAAAAACACCACTGCACTAATTTACTGCACAAAATACTGCACTACTGGCTTAAACTAGACTTTACAAAAACAAAAGTTAACCTTGATACGAAATCCTTAAAATTAACTTAAAAACTAACTTTAAATTCATACAGAAAACTTGTTCTTACAGATCCAAAAACAAAGGAAGCAAAATTTTTAAAGTTCAAAACTTTTACGTTAAATTTTCTCCCTAACCTGATAGTCGACCATGGAGTTTTTCAGTCTTTCTTTGCTTTTTTGTGGGGTAAAGCAGTTATTTATGTTTTTTTTCTTTCCTTTGTTTGCAGATGTGGGGATTTAGTATACTCTTCACCTTCGTCGCAGCTGTGAATGCCGTAGGCAAGGTTTATTTGCGACAGGTGGTCTTAATTGAGGAGGATCATGATGTTTGGCTCGACGATGATACGATTCTCATGAGCATGGAATTTGAGGATTTTGTGTTGGCTAGGACAGAGTTGGAATGTCTCAGAATAGTGTTGAAACGCTAATGAGGACATTAGAGGAGGCAAGATTGTAACGTAATATGTGGGATCCGTTGACACGTTTGTATCAGAAGTTAGAGTTACAGTTGACAGAATTCAGGGTACTATTAAAGAGACAATTATGTGGTTTCCGGACACAAAACCGAATGGTACGAAACTTACGTGTGGTAGAACCAGGAGACATAAAAGGGTGGTTTCTTTAGTTGTAGGGGTGACGGCATTGGCTCTAGCACAAATTGGAGGGTGAGTAATTACGAGCCTGATGAAGGTTGAGGCAGTGGAAGCTGAAGTAGCTATCAGGGAAGAGTTTCACAAAAGTTAAGTGTGAGTAACGTAGAGTTACGTGAGCATTTTGATGATTTGAGAAAGACATTCAATGTGTTACAAGTTATGGTCTGGGGGATTCTGGGTTACCTAGTTTGACAATTGCTTTCTTTATAGTACATACTACAATGTTAAATATTGAGAAAGAGATCGAATCATTGCTGGCATAGATCAGATCTCAAGTGAAAAAGGTAATAGCAGCATTGGAAGGGTGTATTTCTGATGATATTTTAACTTTGAGGGTGTTAGAATAAATTTTTTACTGGTAGTGATTTATATAGGTAACATGGAACAATAAAAGTATGTTTTTTGGACAGCGGGTTAATAGTGGAGATACCTACCAACATGAATCCTAGTACATATGTTACAGGAACAGATTCAACACTTTTTTGAAAGTGTACGTAGCGTAATCCTAGCGATCTTTCTTCAGGAAAAAGACGTGAAAAGGTTCGACCCATGAAAACACTCACATTTTTTCCCTCTCTCTCAACTCTCTCTCTCTCATCGTTTTCCGAAGCTCACCTACCCTAACCTCACTCATTCTCTCAAAGCAATTTAATGGACTCTTTAAAGAAACACAATCGTTTCTTACAAAAATAGGTTTATTATTCAAACAACCCAACAAGAAATGAATAAAACAAAGCAAAGATTAAAATGCATAATAAATGAATTATCGAGTCAGATAACTAAACTCTAAACTGCAAAACACTTCTGATTAAAGAAGTCTCATTATGGCTAATAGCCTGAAATCCCCAAAATCTCACATCCTCACAAATCAATAAATAAAAGTCATGTAAAAAAAAACAGTCGACCACATAAAGAGATTGACATTGCAAATGACTTGCATGTCCTTTTTCTCAAACTCCCAAGTCCACATGTTATTCCAACATGTCCACAGACATCTTATCTGCCGATTTTCAAAGCCTGGAACGACTTCAAACTATGACTGGACAACTGCAGTTCTATCACGTTAATGAACGATCAAACTCACTTTTAGGGCAGATTTTGGCATAATCTAGATCAGGGGTTCTTAACCTTTTTTCTCCAATTCCCCACTTTTCAGTGAGCCAACTCTCCATTTCCCACCAAAGCATCGGTCATTGACAAATTCGAGTTTAACCCATGCAGTGTTTAACTTTAATACGTAAATATACGCTTTGCTTTTTTGTGCCATTTACGGCCTTTAATTTTTTTGCATATATTAGATTTTTACAAACAGTTATCACATGGAAATAAAATACACATGAAAAGATTCGTTATGTTTTTTTCTCAATTTATTTGGCCCATAAAAAACATACAAAAAATGCAACACTAGACGCATACAGGTTAATGAGACTTTTGCATTTGTTTCGCCATGACGAGTGTCTCAATGTTCGGTTCCACTTTTGAAATGGCGCAGCGCAAATCAGATTCAAGGTCAATCAGGCGGTTTCGCGATTTGGTTTTGATCTCAACCATGCTCGAAAACGCCGACTCGCACAGGTACGTGGAGGGAAATGCAACCAGTAGTGTGAGCTCCGCCACAGCAACGCGAGGATACGAACCATGCATAGTGGCCCAGAATGCGTTCAGGCTTTTCTCCGCAAAAACAGCCTTTGCTGCGGAGTCATGCACCAGGTCAAGAAACTGATCTTCGATGTCTTCTGCTTCCTTCGGGAAGTTGTCAACTCGAAAGCTGAATAAAATAACCATAAGAATATATACACGTATGAGTAATTACTTAATAATGGGAGCTCTGTTACCCACCTGTTACACCACGGAGAGACGCGACAGGAGTGAGTTTGCGGGGAGCCGCTGTTGACATTTCAAACCCAACAGTGTTGTCACTTTTACCCAAACATGACTTACAATACCTCATATATTGGTTGTTTTTGTTATTAAAACAGTCTGTAAATGGTTGTGATTTGTAAAGTAAGTCAACATTAAATTTTGAAGCACTATCGATTATTTGTGGGTGGAAACAAATTCACGAAATGTGACAACAAGACAGTGGTTCTTCTGTCCGACCGGTCATTCCCCACTTGGCAACTCCGCCATTCCCCACCAGTGGGGAATTCCCCACAGGTTAAGAACCACTGATCTAGATCAAAGTAACGCACGTACTCACGAATATACATAACGCTTGGAAGATCACCTGACCGGCAATATTGCTGAGGAATCAAACTATTTGCTGAATACAAAGATTTTGCATCAAGTTTCTCACCCTAGTTCGCTCTGACTCCAAACCTTCCTTCATCACACCTTAAAGCATTGAAGCTATGAAATGCATATATGTGTCCTTTAAATAGAGCTCGGCCACCCCATAAGAGCGTCTCGCTCTCCTTAACGGCAAATTAAAACAAAAGCATATGTATAAAACATAACAAAATAGAGCTATGCTCAATTAGCAATGTCTACTGCACTGCAGCTTTAAGGACTGCTCTCATGACGCACTTCCAAAATCACTGGGGTTGTGTTCTTAGAGCCTTTACATGTAATCTTACAAACACGAATAAGCTTTACTACTCCCACAACAAGAATTATCAGTAAAATAGCTATTAAGACAATTAAAATTGTTGGCATAGCATATTCCTGATACTGGAACATCACGGAATCGTCGATGTCTTCCAACGGTGGAACCGTCATTGGCACCTTGGTTGTAGGTACCGCCACTACCAAATGCTCGTTATGCGTATGACGCATAATTATCTTCTCGGAACTGTTGAATACAGCACGGCTAAGTACGAGAAAGTCCGTAGACATCACACGGCATGCAGCATCAAACAGCTTGGATCCTCGAAGGACGAATGATGTCGACTTGTTGCTCTGGCACATCATTGTAACTGCATACTCCTTGCAAAACACGGCAGGAAGAGTGCTGGTGGACTCAATGTGGTAATCTCGCAGGAACTGTCTAAAGTCACATTCTGTCGGAGTCTGTCCATGAACTAATGATAATTCACAACCACCCACAGATACAACTCGCAACTGGAAAATACTACTGTCACACACATACTTCTCTCTAACTAAAGTACAACTTATCTTATAATCAACTCCTGAACCTTAACATTGATCTCCCAAATTGAACATGGTCTCTAATCCATCCCATGTCACTACTGAGTCTCCCAAAAAGCACTCGAAAAAGGTCTAATAACAAAAAGGTTTCATGTTACTGAACCACACAAAACTACTAATGCAAAAGTCAAACACTCACAATGTGAACTAATTCCAAGTGTGTATCTCAGAATAATCACAGTCAACTCACAATTAAGCACACCACAACTCTACGGAACTCACTCATAAAAAAAACTCTATCCAACAGAAAAAAAAATACTCGAGAATCCTATCTAAACACTAAAAGGTATCATATCTCGTAAAAGACATGAAAACTCTACTCCGGTTAGCAAATATCTCGCAACACCTAACTAACTCTCAACAAAATAGCAATTGACGTAATGGCAATCGCTCCCCATGATCTTAACAACTACAATTACTCACAATACAGCTCCTTCATTTTAAAAAAAAAAGAAACTGAAAAAAAATCCAAATACTCAAATTCGATCTCCCAACCCGAAAAAGATCAGACTTGTTCGGTCCGATATACTAAGTACCTCCCCCCCAAAAAAATCCTAAACAACAAAGATATTGCGTCAGATGGCAAAACACATCATAACACAATAACATACTAACACTCGGGTCAAATCTCGTATGAAATATAGCCTATGTCTCAATTCCTAAAATCATTCGAAAACAAATGATTAAGAACTTCAACATCTAAAATGAACAAGAGACAAAAAAAATAAATAAATATCATATATATACAAACATCAACCCATTTATCCCTCTAACTATATACAAACGTTCCATTACATAACTATATACAAATGTTCCATTACATCCCAACTTTCTTCAACTTCGAAATATGGGTCAATTTTCGTCACTCCAGTATTTACATCTTTAACTACAAATCTATTTCCTCTTTTGATCTCTACAATCTCAAAAGGTCCGTGGAACTTCGGACTTAATTTATAATTCAGATCATTCCGAACATTCACTTTAACAAACACTCTATCACCCATCGAAAAAGCTACTCCCCTCGATTTCGCGTTACTTTTCTCTACCATTGCGCGCGAACTAAGTTCAAGTTCTTTACTGATACGTGCAAATCTTTCTCTCGCTGTATTTATCAATGAAGTGACCGTAACATCACCCTGAACTCGCTCTGGTAACAAATCAAAAGGTCCTTTCAACTTGTACCCATACAAAGCTTCTGCTGGAGATATCTTAATTGTGTAATTCATCCTAGTATTGATACTATATCGCACTTCATCCAACGATCTGTCCCAATGTGTATCGGAACCACCCACCGTCATGCGCAAAGCTTCGATTACTTTCCGATTCGCCCTCTCACATAACCCATTTGCTTCAGGTCTATACAGGATTATAGATACTTTCTTTATCCCCAACAAATTAGCAAGACCGTCTAAAGTCTTATTAATAAACTCCCTACCATTGTCTGTGATCAGACATTCTGGAACACCATATCGACAAATTATCCCTTAAAGAACGCTATAGCAACTTCCTCAGCTGATTTGTACTTCAGTGGGAAAATCTCGACAAAGCGAGTTAACTCATCAGCAACTACTAATAAATATCTATAACCATAAGCGGACTCTGAGAAGTTACCCAGAATATCCATATGCACTCTCTGAAACGGCCTATGTGGTATGGGATATGAACCCAAACGACACGACACTGTCGTCGCTGGCTTATTCGCATTGCAAATAGCGCTTTCTTCACAAAGGCTTCTACTGCGGAAAACATATTTTTCCAAAAGAACTTTGACCTGACGTTTTCATACGTCTTGTCTACACCCAAATGAGGAGAACCAAATTTACAATGTACAATGTCTAGAACTTGTGGTACTAGACTCTCTGGCACGATGATTTGTGTAATTTCACCCATTCTTCGAGTACTTCGCAAGTTATACTTAACTTTCCTCACCAATAAATTATTCTCCAACTCTAGACCAGAAAAAGGCAACTTATACCCTTTCTTCGGTGAAACTCCCTAAGAAATGCCTTAGCATCTGACAACAATTTATCTTCATCTTGCTTTTGTTCGAGCAAGCCTATGTCCCAAGTGACATTTTCACCCGTAATATTAAACACTGCGTTACTCTCACTATCACGAATAACAATCTCTCCCGAGACTGCCGACTCACTATTTCTCCCCGAGGTATGCACTGTAAGAAACGTGTATGTCCTCTACATGCGATCTCTCAGAACTACTAATATCAGAGACATTAGACACCAAATATTTACTCTCTTCTCCCACACAGGATTCGGTGTGTATTTCCTCATCCTCGACCGGAAAATATCTGCTCAATGCATCTGCAACTACATTATGCTTACCTTCAATGTATTTGAGGTTTGCATCAAAATCTCTCAATGTTAGGAACCAACGTGCTCTCTTGGGCGACAAATTTGGCTTATTAAAAGCTCTAACAACGGTTGATGATCTGCAAAAATCTCAACTTTATTTCCCAACAACAACATCTTAAAATGAACAAGGCTAGAGACGACTGCGAAAGCCTCCTTGTCCACAACTGACATCAGCCTTTCGTTACTACCATGCGTTTTGAACTTTCTGCTATAAAAGCAATTGGGTGTAATTTCCCCTCAAATTTCTGCATCAAACACGCACCTATACCTTCCTGACTCGCGTCAGTCACTAAGGTGAACGGTTGACTAAAAGCCTGGAACGACTTCAAAACTATGACTGGACAACTGCAGTTCTATCACGTTAATGAACGATCAAACTCACTTTTAGGGCAGATTTTGGCATAATCTAGATCAAAGTAACGCACGTACTCACGAATATACATAACGCTTGGAAAATCACCTGACCGGCAATATTGCTGAGGAATCAAACTATTTGCTGAATACAAAGATTTTTGCATCAAGTTTCTCGCCCTAGTTCGCTCTGACTCCAAACCTTCCTTCATCACACCTTAAAGCATTGAAGCTATGAAATGCATATATGTGCCTTAAATACATATAATGATAGGATAGTGATATTGAGGGACTAGAGGTTATGTATATGTAACGGCCATTTCTGAGCCTATACTTGATTTAAGTCTCTGTTTTATGAACAGAGGTTTGATCTCCTTATCCCGAGACATTGTGCGATAGCAGTAACGTGAGCCGGCACCACAAGTTATATCTTTCCCTAACTAAAGTCTAAGGGCTACTGGAATGAGATACTAAGTGCAAAACTAAAACCCTTTATTGACAAAATCAACGAAAAATAACTTCTTAAAAATTACGAAGAATGAAATCCAATGTTTCACATAACTATCAGAAAATCTTCTAAGGAAATGATGCTCCAAAATCATAAACCCCCAATTACAGAAAATAACTCATCTGTCAAAACATGAACACGTCAATCAATTAAAACAGGTCATCTCAAATGTCATACCACTCTCATCCTTGTAGGAGGAGAGAGGAAAAAGGAACAGGAATGGAGTGGAACAGAAATACCTGTGCTAAAAAAACAAACGTCACATTAAAAATCATAAAATGTAAAAATTGCAGAAATACATCTTCCACTGTCACAGGAGATACCGTGTGTTCACAGTTCTGAAAAACAAAGTCTAAAAACGTATATGAATTCTTACTCACTCCACAAGTCCTCTGGGACAGTCTCCATGTGAAAAATCACTCACATCTTCAGACACACAAGAATCGGATCTCACAAGTCCAATTCGAATAACGGTTCCTCCCATTATATTCATTATGTAACGCACGAACGAACGTACTTTTGTATGACATCATTCGAGGTCAAAGTTCGGCAAGACACGCCTCTGTACTTCGAGGCGTCACGAAGTACACATACATACCATACATTATTAAGAAGCATCCTTCAAAAACCGGATTTTGTAACTGGTTCAGCTTCTAGAACGTTCTTTGCTGAAAACGCATTTTCCAGCCCGTGTCTTGTCACCAAGGTGGTTTCTTCGACCCTTGTGGTATGCGAATGTTTCAGCAGTTTCCTATCTGCTGCGTGTAGTGAAAATGGACCCTGCGAATAGCTGACCCAACTTTTCAAAGGTCACCTTCACGAGCCTTTACATATATAATAGGAGATAAGTTTCAATCAGTAGCCATCGATTATAAGGTTAGGTGTACATTAGTTCACAGTAAATATATTTGTGACAATAAGGGATTTGTCTTGAGGGATATTATCTTGGGGGGCATTTACTAATTTGAGTGAATTCTCTTTCTTTTTAGCACAGCAAATATGTAGGTGCAACAACACACCTTTGTGTTTACAATTTTGTGAGTTTGAGTTGACACACAACATGGCTGTTACACAATGTGGATTTGGACCGGCCCCTAGTGGTTATATGGTAATGCCATTAGAAACAACTTCGGAGATATAGTCACAGATGCAGGTTAACAAGGCTATGTTTTAATAAGTTGACATCGTTCGTCTTGGAGGGGTCTCAGCTGTTCAATGGAGTGTGCAGGATAGTCTCTGCTCATTTCTTGGTGATGCGTAGATGCATCTACAACTCGTCAGAGAGGATCTTTATGCAACATGTCTGTAATTACCATGGGGCTGTGGATTACCAGTCTTACCGGAGGTTACAACATTGATGCAGTTGAACTGGATGGAAGACATAGACTATATAGAGTGGATTATCAGCAATAAGTTCATCTTACCAGGTGTCCTTGTTGCATTACTGGTAATTTTGGTTATCATGGTTGTGGCTATTATCCTGAAGTGCAGGCATCTTTGCTGCTTCAAGGAGAGGCAGTCCCTACAAGTGTAAATGACAGTAAATCATGAAATCACACCATAGTGATTGAACAAATGTACTTCAGGTCGAGGGCGACCTGTAGGTAGGTGGCCGAGCCCTCTTAAATGAGGGAGGTGTGAAAGTGTGTGGCAAATATAAACTTGTTGGTGATGTTCAGCTGTTATGCAGTTGGGAAGTATGTTTGTTTAATAAGCGTGAAATTATGCATTCTCAGCACTTGTTGGACAAGCACATGGTGTAAGAAATAATAGATTCTAAAAATTTTTACCTACCCTCCACGGGAAGTTGAAAGTAACTATTTACAACCCTGTGCTGGGCCTCCTTTACAAGACATTTGTAAAAATATGTTAATTTTACCAAGTTATGCGTGTTTTTTCTAATGATTTATTTGATCTTATTTTGTAAAATTATAATTATGACTCATGCAATATCATAACAGATGAGAACTAAAATCAGTAACAGATTTTGAGTATATTTGTTGTAAAATATTACGAGTTTTACTGAGCTGGGAGATTCAGTAACTTTTTGTGAGGTATTCATGTTTTTTCTAATATTTCTCTGCACTTTTCTTTGCAAAATTACAACTAAAACCAACAGCAATCTTTGAGTATATTTATGAGCAATTAATAAAAAGATGTCCTGGAGCTGCAAAGAGGCAGTACCTCCTCCTCTAAAATCTCAAGGCATATTAAGTGATATTGTAAGGACGGGAGATTGAGTGACATACTGGCTGGGTGTTTACTGGTTTATTTGTGGCTCCTTACTGAATGAATGTACAGAATCTTCGAAGATGTTATTGGCGTGTGCGAGCGGTAAAGTAGCGTCTACACACAGACAAAGCAAAACAGAGGTACAGATTCAGACATCTGTGTTTGTCAGCAGACAAACAGATGACGATATTGAGAGATATAATAAAAGTACAGTGTTAAGACATACATCAATGGAAAGGCCAGGAAATTCTACATATGGCCAATTGCATGAGATTCAAGACAGATTAATGAATACAATGCAGTAGCTTAATATATGTGAAATGGCGAGACGTTTGGCGTCTTCACAAACAGAAACATTCATAGAATTTGATACAGAAGATTCGGTGGAACATTATAAGTACATAATTAGAATGCTTGCCTGGCAATGCAAGTAGTGGTGATTGTATATATATCAAGACCACAAAGGTTAGGGAGAAACAGACGGAAATATTGTATGGCTGAAGTCGCGAGATTCGGTGGAACATTATGAGTACATGATTAGAATGCTTGCATGGCAATGCAAGTAATGGTGATTGTACATAAATCAAGACAACAATGGTTAGGGGGAAACAGACGGAAATATTGTATGGTTGAAGTCACGTTCCGTCAGAGAAAGAAAACGAGATGCTCTTGTTTTGTCTTGTCCCCTCTGATGGATGATGAATACGAACACACGAACACACACGTGTGTTTGGAAGAGAAGGCGACGGGCTTGCAATAATCCCCCAAGGAAGGCATCGATGCGGAAATCGTCTTGCTGACAATTGTAATTGGCTCTAAGGGCTTGGGCTAGGGGCGGGTAGGAGGCTGAAGGGCAGCATCGGCCGGCAGGAAGCTCGAGGAGGACGTGGCGGGCTGAAGGTGGCGTCAATGATCAGCCGGTGGCAGCCAGCTGGAGGAGGGCGGCTGAAGGGAGGCTGATCAGCCGGTGAAGCGGCTCGAGGCTGAAGGATGACAGTGGCTGATCCTTGGTAGACAGCTCGAGGAGGGGCGGCAGCAGGCTGAAGATGACGTTGCTGGTCGCGTTGGTCAGCTCGTCCGGTACAGTCACCGAGGCGGCTTCAGGTTTCCTGGAGGCGTCAGGGCTCCAGTGAGTGGGTGGGTCATCTCGGAGGGTTGGACATCTACTGAGAACTCGGGAACGGCGGGAAGCAGTGAGGCGGCGAAGGGTCTGTTGGCGCATGGGCCTTCATCTTGGGTTGGCTGCTCTTTCGGGTCACTCCGGGGTCACCAGTGTAAGGACTGGAGATTGAGTGACATACTGGCTGGGTGTTTACTGGTTTATTGGTGGTTCCTTACTGAATGAATGTACAGATTTATTTGTTATTTAGATTTAGCTGGCCTTGTGCCTTTGGGCTCTGCCTAGAACTTATTGCAACTATGTTGATGATGAGTCTGTGAGATGGGTAGGTTGGATGAAAACTTTATTATGATGCATGAAAATGATTTTTGGTGGGGTGATTTTGGAAATGAAAGATTTAATAGAGTAGGTTGCAACCTCTTTGAACCTAAAGGTACCCATCGGATGAGGGATAAAGTACGATAGCAGTAGAGTGCTGGCTGATGGGAGGCCAACAGATGGAAAAAGAAGGGTCAAGTAGTAGGCACAGGTAGCTAGTATTATGGTAGCTATTGGTGATCCTAAAGCCCTGCCAATAGGTCCTAATTCTTGTGTCTGTATGTGTTTTGTATATTTGTTGGTGTTGATTGTGGTGGATGGAATGATAGGGGAGGGAGTGATTTCTAAAAGAGTCAGCATCTAGAGATGAATGGTATGGCTTTTGATTTGTTGTCTGGGTCGGGTCTGTTGTGTCTGATTTAGAGTGGGAAGGAGGAAGTGGGTGGTTAAAGGTCTGGATTCTTTAGAGTTACCGTGGTGGTGGGTAAGAGCATAGGAAGCCTGCAAATTCATGGATGTTTGTCAGTATGTGCTTTGTTATTTGGGTAGCTGTTATTTCATTTCCTTCATAACTTGTTCTTAAGTGTTCTGTTTCTGTACAGTCAAGAAGGTAGTGTTCCAGGGGTTCCGGGATTGTTTCACAGTACTTGCATGGTTGAGGGTTATCTACTATTCTTTGCCATGTGCACAGGTATCCTAGCCTTAGCCGATGGATTATGACTGCTGTCTTTGGTTATATTGTGTGATTTTAGGTTTACGTTGTCCATGTACTATTTGGCGGTTTTTGAGCCATCGAAAACAGCTCTTCTGACTTGCTTTCCTCTGTAGTTGGCAGTGTGCTGCTGGCACATTTTCAGTTGTGTGAGTGGGGGTGATTTTGATACTAATGGTGCTGTGCCCAACCCACTTTTTGCTAATGAGATCTAGCTAACCGTTTCCTTGGATTCCCTTGGCTCGGAATCCAGTTTAATGTTATTTGCCTGTTCCTGTTTTGATGGAGGCTTGTAATTGCCCATGTGCTTGATAGAAGTCTGATGTTTTCTTTTGCTTTTCCTTTTGTTATTGCCTGTATTGCTCCTTTTGAGTCAGTATGAATTGTTGTGTTTCACTTGCCTATGCTAGAGTCTTCTAGAGCTTTTGCAATGGCAATTAGTTCAGTTGTAGACTGGAGGCATTGTCAGAACCTCAGGCATCCTTAGAGGTTGTTGAGTGGACTCCAGCTGCTGCTGCCACAGGATGCTGGATCTACTGATCCATCCATAAAATATTCATTGTGGCTACAGTTTTCCTGATTGCCTCTTGGGCTGCTAGCCTTAGCTGTTGAGCAGTGCATGCTTCTTTGCTTGCAGGGAGGGCTATGAAGTTTATCTTGAATAGTTCAGGCTCTGGGGTGCTTGTTCTTTGTGCTATGCGATTAGGCGTGTCTTCGCTTGATTGCGGCAGCAGTTTTTACATTTCTCTCCTTAAAGCTGCTAGGAGGTCGCCAGCATATGTCTTGAGAAGTCCTAGTTCTTCATGAAGCTCAATGTTTTCTTGATTTCTCTCTTGGTGGGCAGTTCTACTACCTTTCAAGGTTTTAAGCAGTATGGATATGTTTATCTGATCTATTCTGTGCGTTAGAGAGATTGTATGAGATTTTATTTCGTTTCTCAAGACACACAAGTTGATCCACATGGGTGCACCTGTGATGCGTCTTAAGGCATTGATGGATTACCTCCAGCTCTTTTGTTCTGTGTTTGTGAGGCGAGTAAGGACAGGTGCTACGTACTCCACAGGTTCGGAGGGGATGGTATACTGCTCCTTGTTTTAGAAGTGATTCTTCTCCATGGCATTGTGCCTGCATTTTGATTTTGCCTAAGTTTCTATTTCTTTGTGTGAAGAGAGTTGTTTTGTTGAGATTTGCTCCTAGGTACACAAGTTTTCTACCCATTCAATGGGTTCACCCATGAGTTGTATTTCATTGGGTTTAGGTCATGTTTAATTGCCATTGCTTTAGTTTTGCTGTGTGTTTTAGGCCAAGCTCTGTACAGCTATTTTCAATTTGTGTTATTGCATTTTGCATATTTTGGTAGGATCTGTACCTATGTGTGCTCACTGGCACACATCATCTGCATATATAAATTTCCTCCCTCTGGGGTGGTGATTGTGCTACATTTTCCATTAGTACATTGAAGAGGAAGGGGCTAGAAGTATTCCTCCCTGTGGTGTTCCTTTTTCTAAGTTGAGAAAATCTGAGCTTGCTCCTTGGGGAGGGTGACTCCTGGGGTTGTCTGTTTGCATGTATCCTTTGGCCCATGCTAACAGGTTACCCATAACTCTTTTCCACCAAGGTAGCAAGGATGACAGCTGCCTTCCGGCTAGTTCGTAGGCTTTTCTAAATCAAGAAAGAACTACAATTGACTTTCTGTTGTTTATTGTTGCCGCGTACATCTATACTAGGCATTCTTGTGTGCCTATTCCTTCTTTGTAACCATATAGTCGATGATGTAATGGTCGTGTTTTCCACCAAGAGTCTGTTTTAGTGCCATTCTCTCTGCAGTCTTTCTGTGCAGATGATGAGAGAAATGGCTTATGGGGATTTGAGTTCCTTGGGTTTGAGGTGGTTGTGTGTTTGTTGATTCCATTGTGGGTCTGACTTGCTCAGTATGTTCTGTTGATTATGTGGAGATGTACTTCCTTGGCTGCTGTGCCCATATTTTTCAGCATGCTGTATGTGATCATGTCTGATCCTGGGGCTGTGTTCTTTCCTTTTTGGAGGGCTTTGTTAAGCTCATTCATTGTGAATGGGGTGTCAGTGTCGTCAGGCTCATTTGCACTGTGTTGATAACTAGCCATCTCCCTGGATCTATGTCCTGCCTTTTATGGCAGGTGGCAGATGTGCCCGTTTTTGGTCCTGTATCAGAAATGTTGCGCAGAAGTCCTGTCGCCTCCGCCTGTGGGTTGGGATGATGTGCTTGTGGTGGTCTGGTCTTTCCTGATACCTTGTTGAACCACCACCATATTTTCGCTACTGGGGTGAGACGGGTCATCTGTGAGCACCACATCAACCAGGTTTCCTGCTTTACTTCTCTGGCTATTTTGGGTTGCATGATTCCTTCCATCCCTTAAGACAGCATGCAGTTCATCTGTAGGTTGTTTCTGAAGAGCTTCCTTGTTCTGTGCTCAAAGATTAATTTCTTTTATTCTTGAGTTGTAGTACCAGCTGTCTTTGTAGGGGGTTTTGTTTTGTACCAAAGTTCTCTTTGGCAAGGAAGCATTGCTGCACTGTAGGCTCTTTTCTAAAGTTCTCTTGCAGTTAGTTCATGTTTTGGGCCGGGTCTTGTATGCACTGTGTTTACCCAACTGGTCATATGGTTTTCAAACACTAACCAGTTGGCCAAATCTGGTCTCCAACCTGCTGGAGGAGGTGGTGAGTGGAGGTATTTTTGTTATCCTTATGTTAGTTTCTGTTGCAAAGTGATCACTGGCCAATATTGGGTGCAATTTCCATGTGCAGTTTTCCTGTAGATTTTTGGATATGAAGCTTAAGTCTAGCCTTCCGCCTTGGAGATGTGTTGCTTTGTTGATATCATTTAACAACCACTTCTGGAAATTCTTCCATTAGATTATATGTCTGCCTGCTGCATTTGTATGTTGCTGTGAGTGTAGGCATGGGTGATGGGCATTAAAATCTCCCGCGAAGGTGTTTTCGCTTGTGGCTGCACTGAAAAGATTTTCTCCTTCAAAGGTTTTGTTATGGCCTTTGTATATGTTGTGCACAATTAGGGAGGTATTTGCTAGTCTTATCAGGACACTTAGAGTTTCTATCCCTTGACCACAGTCCATATTTCTTGTTTGTTCAAGAGGGTTGTTGCTTTGTAAGTGTGATTAGCCCTCTGTTTTATTTGTGTGTGAGGTTTTGTACACTGTATATCCCTTGAATATGAATTTGGCAGTTTCTCTTACTAGAGTTTCTTGTGAGAGGATGACATCATGCCCTTCTGATAGCACTAGTTTGCAGGAGGGCATATTGTATCAGTGGCACTGTTTATGTTCCATTGAAGGATTTTGAGATTGTTCTGTAGTGTGTTCCTGCAGTTTTGGATTTGTCTCTATTATTTGTAGTGTGTTCAGCCATTTTGGTTTTATAACAGGGCTGCGCTGTGTTCCTCAGTGTTGCTGTGTAGTCCCTCCTGGAAGAGAGTTGTGCTATAACTGCTTCCACAACTCTGGCTACCTCTCGTCTAAATTCCTCACAGGTGATGGAACACATTTTCTTTGGGAGAGGACTCTGGGGTGCTGGTGCAAATGCTGTGGGTAGGATGTGAGATCGAAAGGGCTGATGGTAGGGGCAGGTGGGAGGTAAGTAGGGGTGTTTTTTCTGGATGGGGTGTGGGGTGTTGATGGTGGAAAGAATACGATTTGGAAGTAAGGTGCTCTTGTGACTAGGGTGTTGTAGGTTGAAAGGAGTGGATTTGTGGATGGAGTCATGTGTCAACATGCATCTTGGTGTCTGTGTTCTTTGAGTCTGGGGTCTCATTTGTTTTATAGGGGTGGTGGTGGTAGAGGATTTGTGTTGTTATCTGTGTTACTCAGGCTGGTGTGTGGGTGCAGTTTATTGTTGGGGTTGTTGCATCTGTTGTGTAGTATTGTGTGTGTGCTGCTGTGGAGGTCTTGGGGGAAGGGCTTGCTGTTGGGGTTGTTGGTGACGTAGTTGTTGCTGGTGTGGTTGTCGTAGGGGTAGTTGTTGCTGGTGTGGTTGTCTGAGAGGTAGTTGTTGCTGGTGTGGTTGCTCGGAGGGGTAGTAGTTATTTGCTGGTGTAGTTGTCAGTGGGGTAGTTGTTGCTTTCTGGTGTGCTTGTTGCTGGGGTAGTTGTTGTTGGTGTTGTTGAGCCTGAGGAGCCTCCCTTCATTTTCAGATTATCTATGAAACTGTGTCAGGCACCCTTTGTACCACACATGGTATCCTTGTCCACCAGTTGAGACTGTTTGGCTTTGTCTTCTCTTTGTTGTTGTGTCGCTGTATGCAGCTGGTGGGTATCGTGTCTTGAACTGCAGATGCTTTACAGAGATCTTCGAAGATGTTATTGGCGTGTGCGAGCGGTAAAGTAGCGTCTACACACAGACAAAACAAAACAGAGGTACAGATTCAGACATCTGTGTTTGTCGGCAGACAAACAGATGACGATATAGAGAGATATAATATAAGTACAGTGTTAAGACATACATCAATGGAAAGGCCAGGAAATTCTACACATGGCCAATTGCATGAGATTTGAGACAGATTAATGAATACAATGCAGTAGTTTAATATATGAAATATGGCGAATGTTGGCGTCTTACAAGCAGAAACATACATACAGTTTGATGTAGAAGATTCGGTGGAACATTATAAGTACATAATTCAGAATGCTTGCATGGCAATGCAGTACTGGTGATTAATACATATATCAAGACAGCAATGGTTAGGGAGAAACAGACGGAAATATTGTATAGTTGAAGTCGCGAGATTCGGTGGAATCATTAGCAGTACATGATTGAAATGCTTGCATGTAGTAAGTAATGGTGATTATTATAAATCAGAGACAACATAGTTGGGGAAACGGTAAATATTGTATGGTTGAAGTCACGTTCCATCAGAGAAAGAAAACGAGGATGCTCTTGTTTTGCATGTGTCTCCGATGGATGATGAATACGAACACACGAACACACTTGTGTTTGCAAGAGACGGCGACAGGCTCTTTACAATCTCCCTTTGAGGTAATAAGTTGCCATACAGGTCATTTGCTGAATGACTGAAGTGCTATGAACCTCTTTCCTGCCAAATTCATTTCAAACAGTATGGCACATAATAACAATACTCATATGAGTTACCACCTCACCCAAAATATAATATAGATACTCATATGAGAAGTTACATCCATTGAGTTAATACTTAACATTGTATTAGAATGAAACTGGTTGTTGAAGCGACTATGTGCTTTTTTTACAGATCACAGACAAACTTATGTAGGGATTTTAGGTTTGTTTTGTGGGAAGTGGGAGTTAGTTCCTACATATTATGATATCCTACAGCAGTTTTATTTTGCTTTAGGATGTGTATAATTAGGGATGACCTAGCATGCATGATTTTCATTTACCTGTCCTTTGTTAGATTTTTTAATAAATGTCTATTTTTTTCTATCCAGGTGTTTGGTTCACGCACACTTAGGTTAGGAGGTTTTCAGTAAAGTTGAGAGAGAGAGAGAGAGAGAGAGAGAGAGAGAGAGAGGCTGGCTCTGGAGGAATCTTCGGTCATGAGCTATCAATGTGTTGCCAACTGTTCTAAGTAGTTCTCATACCCTTGAGGATGAGGATACATGCTGTCAGATAACCTAATAGTATATATATATATATATATATATATATATATATATATATATATATATATATATATATATATATATATATATATATATATATATATAAAATATATATATATATATATATATATATATATATATATATATATATATATATATATATATATACTCTCTATATATACTCTCTCTTTATATATATATATATATATATATATATATATATATATATATATATATATATATATATATATATATATATATATATATATATATATATATATGTATATATATATATATATATATATATATATATATATATATATATATATATATATTACATTATCACCTAATAATTCTGTAACTGTTTCAAATACTGTTCAGAATATGCACGATATTCTAAACCGGAAGATTCCATATTTGCTTCCATTCTTTGCACTAAGTCACATATGTTTATTTGGTCTTCTTCATTATTTTTTAGGCACTGTATGACAACAAAAAAACTATTTGTTCTTTCGTCCTGCTGTGGTTGGCCTTTCAGTTGCAGCTTTTCGTTTGTTGCTTCATTTTGTGGCACATACCTTATTGGAATTGCTTTTCCATTTCTGAAGTTTACGTTACACTGATTGTGGTAAACTGCGTCTACGGGCTGGAAGGTCCTCAGCAAATACAAGTCTTGCCAATACTTGTTTACTCCATTCATCGTCCCTACTGGTGCATACATTCATAATGGTAGCATGCAATGCATGAGTTCGAACTGGGAAAACATCACGCCCTCTCTTTCTACCATCGAATTTGGCTTCCTGCCCACAAAACAGGCAATGCTTAATGAATTGAAATTTTCTCACTTGTGATCAAAGCACAGGTTCATTATTAGTACTAGCAGCTGGTTTTTCCCTTTTAAATGTTTCATTGTTGTTCGGATTACACCAAGTTTTCTTACATTTTGAATGAACGGATTATTCTTCTTGAGTTCGTATATCACTTCCTCTTGATTCACTTGCTTTGTTTATTCCCTCACTTCCTTTGCTTCGTAATGTCACTGTTTGTTCATCAGATAAGTTCTTGTCACAAAGGACACATTTCACAACTACGTTCTCATCCATGATAATTACATCAGTTCACAATAATCAGCACCTGGAACCAAAAAATAAACGTTAGGAACGGTAGCAAATAAAAAGAAACTGCATGGTTCATGATGAAGAAAAAGACCTCTGCAAACATATCAAATGACTTTCTCAAGCTTATCACTGGTAAAAACGTTTTTGAATGGCTTAAAATAACGTTCCTGGTTCAAAAAACTTGCTATTTGAAATATATCGAAGTTAATCGAAGCAATATATGCATTTTATAGATTTCGAGAGTAAATCTAAGATGGTGGCCAATATGGCGGCTTTCCCATACTTAGATTTTTCTAGACTTTTGATATGTTGTTGGGGATATTATTCCAAGTCTAAAAAACCTTACTTTATTTCTTTTACAATTAGTTTGATGCTTTCAGCTAAGATGACTAGACAGTAGGTCACTCAGTTGAGCATTAGGTTGGTTCTAGTTTTATATTTCTACTAATACATACATCTAATTCCACTACATAATGCTTTTGATGAGTCATATGTGTTGATTTTAATTGTTTACACACACACACACACACACACACACACACACACACACACACACACATATATATATATATATATATATATATATATATTGTCAGTATGTGTTTAATTTAACGCAAATTAATTTGTTTTGAGTAACCACTTTGGCAGTAATTATTCTTTTAGACATGTGGCCCTGTTTCCTCCTCCCCGACATTCCCCCAGCTTGTTGTTTAGTTTTAGTACAACCAGGCTTGTTTTATTTTCACGTGTGGTTTTGGCTTCTCGTCCGGAGCTGTATTCGGCGCTGTTTCTCCGAAGACTGAGGGGTTGTTTTCTGGACGATTATCATTGCTTGAGAGCCTGCCTGATTTTTGGATTATTAACTCTGGATTACGGTACCTGCCTTTCTTCAGCTGCTGCTGCTGTCCTCCTTTGGGAGATCGATTTATTCTTCAGGCTACGCCCTTGGTCCAGTAAAACTGCCAAGGGGACCTCTCTGCCAACTGGTAAGGTGTGATATCCTGTCCGACGGCCGTGTCCATGGATTGTCTTGCGACATTAAAATGATATTTCTTCTGTCTGCGCCCTTTGCCCGGTTATTTCCTTGCCAGGGGGACCTCTCTTACGTTTGGTAAGGTCTCAAGAGAATATATATATTATTCCTCATTACGTGATTGAAGGCTGCGTTAGCCACTTCTACTGTTCAGAGCTCACTTAAGGGGAAGCAATTTATTTTATTTTGGTTTAGTGTGTAATAAGTTAGGGTTATTCTGTCTTTTCCCACGACATCTGTACTTTCAGGGCCCTCTCTCTTTAAAGTGTAATTGTATAGTCTATCTTAATTTGGTGTAAAGTGTTTGTTGACTCGATGTTTTCAGTGTGTGGTTGATTTTAGTGTTCATTTAATGTATTTTGTAAGGCTCAGTGGTCATTTCTTTCTAAAAAGTTTGTATTAAATATTGAGTTTTATTTTCAGCTTTTACTTATCCTCCTTGATTCCATCTCTGTACCTCTGTTGCATGCATTTCCACTTATTTGGACTTGGTCGTTAGTGACTTGTTTGTATTTTAGAGACTTTGTGTATGTTTGATGGGCATTGGGCCCATAACATTTGGCGACCTTTGCCAGGATTTGTGGATCCACTGTAGTCACTAGAGTGTACTTGAGTGGATTCTTGGGGGTGTTTGCAACATGGTAATACCTTCTCTCCTATATTCTTGTGTTGATCAGTGTTTATAATTTTTTTCTTGACCGTGGTAGAGTATTTGTGTAGTTGGTGTTCAGTGTATTGGTTTGTTTTTTGGGTATATTTTGTGAGATACATTTATATATTTGCTTGTGTGTAATTAATTTGTGGCTGATTTAGATATCCAGAGCTCTTGGTGGAGAAGGTGTAGGACAGGTTGGCAGAATTGAATAAGCCTGATTTAGAGTGCAGAATTTGTTGAAATTAATCCTGAGTCTGTTAGGAAGGGCTTATTGCTGCTGTGTTTATAGAAAAGGTTAAGGTGATGAAGGCAGAAGGTAAACCAGAGACTAGGCAGATTGGAGAAGCGGTGTCAGTAGAGAAATTTTTAGATAGGCAGATTCAGTTGAAAAGAATGAAATAGATCTCCAAAGGTTGAAGGCTGAGGAGAGAGAGAGAGAGGAGAAGCCTTTGAACTTGCTATGCAAGCATTGAGTAATAGGGGTTCTTCTTCTTCCCAAGCATAAAATGTGTCTGCAATGCCTTGTATTAATCTTCTGGAAGCTCTAAAGTTAGTCCCAAATTTTCAGAAATTAGTGGCAGAGTTTTTGTTTCTTTTGAGAGAATAGCTTCAAGGTTGGAATGGCCAAAGAAGTATTGGACCACTCTTATTCAGAGTAAATTGTTAGGTAAAAGGCCCAGAAAGTTTACATTACATGGACAGAAAGATCTGTCTTCAGATTATGAGTTCTGTAAAGGCCATAGTTTTGAAACACAGGTTAGTACCGGGAGAAGCTTACAAACAACCTTCCGTAATTTACAGAAGGAAAGAGGAGCAGACTGCACTGTAAGGTTCGCCAGGGCTAAAGAGAGCAATTGCTGGCGACTGGTTGAAGTCTAAGGAGGTGACAGACTTTGAAATTAAAAGATTTGATTTTGGTTAGAATTTAAAAAGGTCCGTGCCTAATGAGGTGAAGGTACACCTCGAAGAGTTAAAATTAGAAACTTTACAGGAGGTGGCAATTGCAAGTGATGAGTACCTCCTCTCTCATAAAAATGTGATAGAGGAAGTACCCGAAATGAGAGAAATCTGGTTGGGTGAGTTAACAGGGTAGTAATCAGAACGGGTATAATGGGCCTAATGTTAATTATGGTTCTCATTTCTCCTGTTAGCATGGCTATAATAGGCAGACCACAGATAACCCGGAGAAGTTGAAAGCTTTGGCTTGTTTCTTCTGTCATAGAGGACACGTCAAGAGCATGTTATGCATTTAAAAGGTCACAAAGGACCGAAAGACGTCAGTAATAGCCATTCATTAGGAATGAGAGAACGAGTCAGTGGCTGAGAACTCTAATAATCAGTGACTGGGCAATAAGTCACTGGCTCCTTTTCAGAAATTTTTGTCTGATGGTTTTGTTCGCTCTGGGAATTCGACTGAGCAAAGAAAGGTTAAAATTTTTGCGTGACACTCGAGGCTGCTCAGTCTTTAATTCTCAGAATCCTTACCTATTGATCAGGAATGTTCAAATAAGGAATATGTTTTGTTAAGTGGTTTTCAGATGCGGTCAGGTCTTACCCGGTTGAGAGTTTTATTTATCATGCCCGTCTTTTTCAGGTTATTTAAAACTGGCCATTATTGATAAATTTCCTATTAAAGATGTAGTTTGAGTGTTGGAGATGATATCGCCTAATAAATAAAACTTTCCCTATTGTATTAAGTTCGGTAATGAAATATCTGTAGTCACTCGATCGAAGGCTAGTAGTGTTGACTCGGCCAGTCGGTAGTTGATGTTGATTTGAGTAGTTTAGATCGTAGTGATAAGCTTAGTTATAGATAGTGGTGTGTTGGATAATAAACTTAGGTGGTTCACTAAGGAACTTATTACAGCTCCAAGCAGATTTTAAGACCTGCCAGTTGAGTCTGGCAAGAAATTACACGATTTGACTGTCCTCGATTTAAGATAATTAATAATATTTTTGTATAGAACTAAGTAGACCTTTTGATGCCATTAATACAGGTTGTGAGGGTGTTAAACAGATTGTGGTTCCTTTTGTTTTATCGAAAGGTTAATGACATTGGCTCATGAGAATGGTTTGTGGTCATTTGGTGTTTTAAAACCACTCGTAAATTGTGTAGAAAATTATTTTGGCTAAGATGAAAGATGATGTTAAGAATTTGTAAATAGTTGTGATGCATGTCAAAGGTCAGGAAGCCTAATCAGCCAATTCCAAAAGCACCATTACATCCTATTCCTGTTGTTTCTAGACAGATTAGAGAGGTAATTATTGTTAGTTGGTCCTCTGCCGAAAACTCATAGTAGCAATCGGTATATTTTAACAATTATGGATAGGATGTCTCGATATCCTGAAACAATACCACTACGAAATGTAAAATCTGTTAAGTGTGAAGTATTAGTGAATTTTTCACCAGGTTCAGGAATGCCCCAAAGTAATTCAGTCCGATTGTGGGTCCCACAATTTTCTGAGTAAATTATTTAGGAGAAGATGGCTGAATTAAAAGTAATCATGTGACTTCTTCTCCGTACCATCCTGAAAGTCAAGGTGTTTTGGAACGATTTCATCAAACCATAGAGTCTATGATAAAAAAGTATTGTTTGGTTAATGGTTCTGGATGGGATAAGGAACTGCCTTATTTATTATTTTGCATTTCGGTCAGTGCGGAGTCAGTCTTTAGGATTTTCACCTTTCAGCCTTATTTTGGTCATTGTGCGTGGTCATTGGATGCAGTTCCCGTGAATCTTGGAGAGACGCCCCTGATATGAATTTAATGGAGATTATGTTAGTAATTTAGGTGATAAATTAACGAAGGCTTGGAAATTTGCTGGTGAAAATTTATTGTGTAGCCAAAAGAAAATAGAAATACTTTTGACCGAAGACTAAGGAGCGTAATTTTGTAGTGGGTGATAATGTTTTAGTGTGCTTCCTTTTGGCTTCCCTTTAAAAGAAACTTCATTTTTAAGGACCGTAGAAAAATTTTTAAAAGTAGTGATGTTAATTATTTAGGTGAAACTCTGAAAGGAGAGACCCTACCAGTTGTGTCACATAAATATGTTAAAGGCTTATAAGGGTCGTGACAAGTTTATTCCCGTGGCATTAGTTGGTGATACTAAAGTGTAACAGTATTAATTCTTTTCTTTCCAGACATGAGTAATTTTGATGATGATTTGTTTTGATGGTGCCAGATAGGCCTAATGATAATAGACGATGCTAGAAATTTTTTCAAAATGGTTTCACATTTTGAATTTAGTAGAACAGGGATCTTTGAAAAGTTAGTTTTAGTTATAAGGATTTATTTTCGGATGTTTCGGACAGACCACTGTCCTTGAACATGATAATAGATGT
The DNA here is from genome assembly GCF_040412425.1 of Macrobrachium rosenbergii. NCBI lineage: Eukaryota > Metazoa > Arthropoda > Malacostraca > Decapoda > Palaemonidae > Macrobrachium > Macrobrachium rosenbergii. The sequence goes on from NC_089781.1 coordinate 40,623,386, forward strand.
AGGTAACATAACTCCAGGTAAAACAATCCCCTTACAGGTTAAATCCATTTAAAAATGATGTTGGCGGATAAAGAGGTTGATTATATGTTACAGTAGGCTGATCAGACAGCAACAGTCCGTGGTCTTCACCTGTTGTTTTGGTAAAGAAACAGGATGGTCAATTCAGGCTTTGTTTGATTACCGCAAAGTCAACGAGGTCACAAAGCCTAGTAGATTTATCCTTTACCCAGGATAGAGGACTGTATTGACAGGATAGGGAATTCAAAATATAACAGAATTTGATTTGTTAAAGGGTATTGGCAAGTTCCACGCTGTCCAAGCGGGCTGGGATTTGTCAGCATTGTAACGCAGCGCGGACTCTACAGTATAAGTAATGCCTTTGGGATGAAGATACTTGCCCAACCTTAGATTGCGTGAATACTTTGGTCAAGGTTTAGAGGGTGTATTTGTTTATATTGATGATATTGTAATTTATAGTGATGACTGGAACACCATGCTGCGTGTGTTAGGCTTTATTTCCGGGTACTTAGGAAGCTGGTTTGGTTATAAACCACAAAAGAGTGAGTTTACTTAAACAAGGTTGTATATTTGGGTCACAGTAGGATTTGGGAAAGTGGCTCAGGAAACAGGCAAACGTAGACTCTATTAGACATATTGAAATACCAAGTGTCCAGGGATGTCAGAAAGTTCCTTGGTTTGTGAGGTATTTGCCGTAGATTTTGTTAGAGTGCCATTATCTATTTGAGCCTGACTAATTTATTACATAAGAATGTGACTTTGTATGGACTAATGATGCCCAAAATGCCTTTGAAAGTTAAAGCAGGTCCTAATGAATTTCCCTATTTTGAAGCTCACAAGTTTTGACGTTCCCATTTTAACATACTGATGCGAGTGATGTTGAGGTTTGGAGCAGTTTTTGTTGCGGAAGATGCTCATGAGTATATAATCTATTGCCTATTTCTCCAAAAAGTTATCGGCATGAAATACTCGACTGTGAAAGAGACTTTGGGATTAATTTGGCTATTAATCATTTTCAGGTATATTTATCCTCTACAGAGTACTCGATTAAAATATTAACGGATCATAATCCGTTGGTTTTCTTGAACAGGTTTAGGAATAAAATCAACGGTTGATGCGTTGGAACCTCCCCTGCTCCAAGAATGGGTGCTTTTCTTTCATTCAGGCAAAGTAATGTGTCCTTTGTTGATGCACTCATCATCAGTGACTGATCAATCGTTGATTGAGAAAAAACCTTTTTTGTTCTTCGTAAGTTGTTTTATGTACTTATATTAATTGATTTGATTAATCCTATAAATTTATTGAATGTACAGGTTTCAGGTGTGTTGTAATAATGTTGCTTGTCAGGTGTTTTTGTTTGCGATAATTTAGGATTAAATTACTTAGATTAAGATGTTAAATGTCGTGATTTGCAGGTTTTCTTCAGTGTCATCTTTGATTAAGGTAGTTAAGAAATTTTTGATTTCTATTTATTTTTATTTATTGTTGGTGGAGGCTAATTTTAGAGTGTTACCATTGTCTTGTGTAATGTCAAGGTTAATTTTAAGGTGTTACCATTGTCTTGTATATGTCCATTAATGATGTGTGTATTTAAGGCCCAAACCCGTTTAGTGTGAGGACGCTCTCTGATGTAGAGCGCACTAAAACTGAGTGAAGTGAAGTGAAAAGACAGCTCTTTGAAACTCAGTAGTTGCAAAACAAATAGTGTTGATAAGGACGCTCTCTGGAGTAGAAAAGAGGCGTGTGGAAGGTGTTGTGAAGGGCCACAATATTGAGTGTGTCGTAAAATCATGGATATGTGAACGAGGTGTATTGCATTTTTCTTATTTTGGTGATTGATGGTTGGTTTTATGAATCATTAATCATATACTGTGTATATCCCTATTCTTTATTTGTGCCAATGGTCCACATTCTTCTTTCTTCCTAAAATGAATGAGTCCCACGGGCTCACGGGTCTGTAGCACTACAGCCGATTTTTAGGCCCCTACAAGGCTGTGTATGAGTGGTGACCTAGACTAGGATTAAGTTGAGTATTAAGGTTTTGGTCCTTATTTTTGTTTGACTGATATTTGTTTCAGAATAATTTAGCCCAGGTCACGGCTCACGGGTCTATAGCACGGCCGTTTTTGTAGGCGCTACAGGCTGGTGTATGAGTGGTGACATGGTTGCAGTAACCTAGCCCCATTGTGGTCGATTTATATTTTGGTTGTTTGGTTATCTAGGTTTAGTCTAATAGCTAGGTTAGTCTTTATTAATATTGCTTTATTTCTGTAACTGTGCCCACCGCTCCACTTGTGAGTTCATGGGGATATTACCATATTTCTTCATATGTTGATACTGATATTATTTTGGCGTGGTCACTCTCAAATTCTTTACTTGTATTAGTTTAAGTCATAATATTAAGGTTAGATTTGATATCTATTGACTGTATTGAAAGTGGTACAAAATGTTTTGCCATAAATCTATTTTTGGCCAAGCAATGTGATATAGTATTTTCAATCACTTTTTGAGTTTGTCATTGGACAGATTTTCTTATTGTCCCTGTTTTATTTCACCTCGTTGAATTTATGTTTGTTTTGATATTAGCATTTTTATATATTTCTTTGAATTTTAGTTAAGTTCAATACTGTAGAAAAATTTTCTTGTGGAAAATTTTTTGTTTAGTGAAGGAGGTGTCAGTATGTGTTTAATTGCTTATTAAATTAATTTGTTTTGAAGTAAGCCACTTTAGCAGTAATTATTCTTTTGGGACATGTGGCCACACCTGTTTCCTCCTCCCCGACATTTCTGACTTGTTGTTTAGTTTTAATTACAATGAGCTTGTTTTATTTTCACGTGTGGTTTTGGCTTCTCGTCCGGAGCTGTATTCGGCGCTGTTTCTCGAAGACTGAGAGAGTTGTTTTCTGGACGATTATCATTGTGAGAGCCTGCCTGATTTTTGGATTATTAACTCTGGATTACGGTACCTGCCTTTCTTCAGCTGCTGCTGCTGTCCTCCTTTGGGAGATCGATTTATTCTTCAGGCTACGCCCTTGGTCCAGTAAGAGCACAACAGAGACTCTATAACTGGTAGGTGTGATATCCTGTCCGACGGCCGTGTCATGGATTGTCTTGACTTGTTAAATGATATTTCTTCTGTCTGCGCCCTTTGCCCGGTTATTTCCTTGCCAGGGGGACCTCTCTTACGTTTGGTAAGGTCTCAAGAGAATATATATATTATTCCCCTCGACCCGTGATTAGAAGGCTGCGTTAGCCACTTCTACTGTTTCAGAGCTCACTTAAGGGAAGCAATTTATTTTATTTTTGGTTTAGTGTGTAATAAGTTAGGTTATTCTGTCTTTCGACATCCTATTACTTTCAGGGCCCTCTCTTTAAAGTGTAATTGTATAGTCTATCTTAATTTGGTGTAAGAGTGTTTGTTTATTCGATGTTTCAGTGTAGTTTGATTTTAGTGTTCATTTAATGTCTTTTGTAAGAGGCTCAGTGGTCATTTCTTTCTAAAAAGGTTGTATTAAATATTAAGGTTTATTTCCAGCTTTACTTATCCTCCTTGATTCCTCTCTGTACCTCTGTTGCGGCCATTCCACTTATTGTGGACTTGGTCGTTAGTGACTTTGTTTGTTTTAGAGACTTGTGTATGTTTGATGAAATGGGCCCATAACAATATATATATATATATATATATATATATATATATATATATATATATATATATATATATATATATATATATATATATCATAACACTATAATTAATATGCTCATATGGGCATATTAACGAATGATATATTGATTTAAGTCATAAGCGGATTTGCTGGCCCTTTGACTAACAGAGCTCTTTGGCGTGCGCCTGCTTTTAAGATTACTGTAAAGATAACGTTGAGAATAATGTCAGCCTTTCAGAGTCTATTTGACAACTTCATGAAGTTTTGAGTGAACCCTGAATACTTTATGCCATGCAGAGATCATCAGTAATTTAGTTACAGATTAATAATTTCATTTTTTTGTGATGTACTAAAATGAATCAAGGCATTAGTGAATTTGATTACAAATTAAAAATGAAACAGCACAGCTACAAGCAATAATAGGAATCTGATGCATAGTTCAGAAATAAATCTCAGCTCTACCTTACTTCCCTAAACTTAATTTGCCAAATTATTGTGACAACAATATTTCCAACATAAAATAATTTCAAATGATTACACTAGCCAGACATCACTGATGTTTAATAAGTTTAGGAGTTCCTCTGCATACACAAGAGATGTTATTTCTTAATTTAAGATATATAATGATAAGATAAATAGGTAATTGCATAGCTTCGATAACTTTTTCTAGCTGTTTAATCATATACATGGAAACTCACAAAATGTAATTTTCTGAGAAGTATGTTAGTTTTGAATACATCACTGTTTTACTAAATCCAATTATTCCTGTTCCCCAGAAGTATGATCCTTTGTAATTTCATCTGAAATTGTCTGACTCACTTTCGCAACAGCAACAGGTTATTTGGCAGCATGCACAAGTAAACTCGTGTTATTGTGTAGGATCACACGTCACTATTTCTAATACAAGGTAATATTAACTATACTGGAACGGACCATAATGACTGTTGTATGGTGTTTTTCTGCTATTTTTTTAACTTGTCAATCCTGCAACAGGAAAGTTATCATCTCATCTTTGAGTGTTGACTTCATTTGTCCAATATGTGAAAAACATTCCTCTTTGGAAGCGGATATATGCCTAATTGTCCTTTCCTTTTGCTAGTGGGTGATGGTACTTATCCTGTGCCCAGTCTTAGATGTTTTATGTGAAAGTAAATGCAGAGAGAAAGATTTATGAACGGATGGATCTCACATTCATAACTTCAAATGAAGAGATGCTATCTGAAGTAAATAAAATCCTGGGTCATGGAGTATTCTGAAAATCTGTTAAATGTTGCAAGAGGCAGAGCAAAAAAATATGAAAGGGGAAAGGGTTAGTGTAAATATAAAAATGCTTGTGGAAGAGGCTGCTTAGGATATAAGAAATATAAGAGGTTGAAGAATGAAAAGGCACCAAAATTTAATAGGATTACAAGTGAGATGCTGTCATGGTAGATAAATCATGAATGAGTGGCTGACTAGGATTTGTAGGTAAATCTAGAAGATGGAAAGGCTCCTAAAGAGTTGGTAGGAGGAATAACAGTTTCTTTATATAAAGGTAAAGTTGTTAGGGAAGGCTAAGCATTATGAGTGCATGATATTATTTGACATACCAGGGTAGGTGAATGGTATGATTTTCACTGAGAAAGTGAGACAAATATCATAATGACTGATAGAGAAAGAACAGTGTTAGGAGTTTGAGAGTAAGGGAAGAGCTGTACATGGCACACACTATCTTAGGAAGAAATTATGATAGATTTGGCACATAGCTAACGTAGAGGGTGGTGTTATGGTATGGTATGATAAGTGGTTTAGTGATTAAAAATTTATACTGTTTAAACAACTTGTGTATTAGAATATGTAGAAGGGCTGGTATAAAAGTAGGTATGAAACAAGGGGGTGTTGTTTCCATGAATGCTTAGTATCGTTTTTATGAATACAATGATGTGCTAAATAGGAGAAAGGAATCAGGCGTAGGTGCAAAGTTTGGGATAAAAATATGGGGCATAAATGGAGGGCATAACGTTTTATAGTTGATACTATACTGATTATGGATGAGAAAGACAACTTGCAGAAAATAATAAAAAACAAACCTTTAATTTGTTTGGAAGAGGAAAAGTTGAAAATAAAACTGGAAGTTCAAAGAAAATTTCGAAAATGATCCTATGATTTAATATGGGTGATGGAAGTATAGTAGACTTTTAGTAGTAAATAAGTAGAGGATAGTAAGATGAGAGAAAGTATGAGTTCCAGAAGTTTTAGGTAATTAAAAGAAAAATAGTTGAAATCTATAGAGGTGACTAGTTTTTGTAATGTGTGTTGTATGAAGTACTGAAAAAATACACAATATTAAGATATGGTGGATCGGTGATGAGCTAGGACTAGGTGAAAGATGATTCATGGTGTTTTGATATCGACTGACCATTTGGAAAGATTGAAGGATGATAGCCTGGTGTGTGTGTGTATAATCAGGAAAAGGAAGAGCAGCGAAATGCTGGATAGGTCCTCACAGCTTAGAGGTTAATGGTAGTAAAAAACTAGAATATCAATCCCATTTGGAGAGACTGAGAGTGGATATCTTGAGCCTTTGTAAACAGTTAAATTATGCATCAGATCGTTTGTCAGTACCAGAAGGTCACTGTAAAGGTAAAGAAAGGCAATGGATTACCACCCTTATCAAAAAAATTGTTGAGAGGAAAAAGATCTTGAGATTTTGACCTTTTTTTCATAAGTGTCTTGAAATGCCAGAGTTTAATTATCTAGACATGACATCTGATCCCAGTAGCTTCCCATTTATCTGACAATGCCTTATACGTAAGTTTGAGGCTGTCTCCAACATGTTTCATAGATATTTCAATGGGATCTTATCCTTCGCTATAAATTTGCTTTAAAATTTAATATATTTTTCAAGCTTAAGGATTTATGTCTATGGCAGGTCATTCCACACAAGTATCTAAGAAAATTACTATGACAAGTTGGATGGTCTCTGCTTGAATTCAGTGATGCAAGAATGATCTCTGAAAAACAATTACTTACATTTCTTCCACGCTGATTATTTCAGCAGGGTTGCTGCAAAGTATAGCATTATCATGTTCATATATTCACCTTACTCTAGAGTTTTAACCGGTTAGAAAAGGTCACTCATTTGGGATGCTTACAACGAGCAATGAATAGTATTTTAATGTGTTCTGTAATGGGATATGATCCTAGCTTTTCCAAGATCTATGGTGAACATAGAATTTCACAAGGTGCTAATGCTGGCAGTAAAATATAATGTAATGGTCTAGCCATGGCTTAGTCGTGCAAGGTGTGTTTCTGTATAAATGCATAGGAATTTGGTATAGAAACTATTTTACTAGATGTGCTAACTCACTAAACAACTGTTTTGAGTGAATAGCATTCAGGTCCCTGAGCATGAACATATGGTTAACAGTACAATCATGAATGATGCCTTCCAACTTACCTTAGAACATACAATATTGATCAAAATATGTGACACTCCAAGAACATATAACCATTATTAATTAGGATTTTGATCATCACCTTCGCAGGATTGTCTAGACATTTATGCCATAAGAAAGATATAACACCTTTTGGGTCACCCCCTGCATGAGTTCTGGAATTGTCATCACTGAAGTTGAAAAAATGAATTGTTCTTGAACTGATCCATAGATGTCAATTATGCTTTGTAGGTTTTACTGAGCATGTTCAAGAGATATTTGTTCTGCTTGAGGCCTGTGTTTTTCCTTGTTAATAACTCCTGTAACTCCACAATTCATAATGATAATAAGAGATGAATGATGGAGTCCCTTTGGTGTTGGTAGGGCTTGAATACGGGAAGGGGGGCGGAGGGGGGGCGAGGGAACCGGAGCGTCTGTACTTGCGTAGATACCAAGCTTATACTGTGCCAGCAGTTTCGGTGTTTGCAGAACTAAGGTAAATATTCGGAGACTACTCACGTCAAGAGAATGGAAAAGACAGGTATTCCTGTACGCTACACTATTTGTAATATTACATGTAAGATCGTGTGTTATAAGGGGACCATATCTTATGAGATCTGCGATTCTGTAATCGATGAAGTTGAGATTAATGGAGAACAAAAATGTGGATAACGATTCATTATCTCATAGCCATTCATGGTTTAGTGCTTCTTGGTTTTTAATTCTAGATCTTTTGGGCACGTGAGTAGAGCCCTTGTATTTTCTTTCTTATGAGTATTCTTTCTCAGGCTGTCATCCCCATCATATTTGATATCCTATGGGGATGCGGTTGAGTGGGTATATACTGTATATTCGACAAACCCGCATGAACTAAGATGTTCTTTGCCTCCAGAGGCAGAAAAAAAAAAAAAAAAAAAAAAAAAACGAATCTAAACTGATGAGGTTTCTTCTTGGAAAAGGAGAGGAGGGCATGACACATCGGTGAAAGCATGACCACTTTAACATCATATGGTAACCCCTCATCCCTCGAGTTTGTGGGTTGAAGAAGATGCGCTGCTTAAGGAACCCTGGTTTCCTCTAACAGACGTAAACAGTCTGGTGCTACACTCTGATTGATTCCTGCACTTTAATGACTACTTCACATAGAAGTACAATTTTATTTCTATCAGCAACGTGTCTTATGGAAGACTGCATACTCTTCTCTTATTTTTCTATGTTTAGAACCCGAAAAAAGGAAGGAAAAGATGGGAAGTATAAGAAGTCTCATATGTCTGATTTGGTAAGATTAACCAGAATCAAATAACTGATAAAATTATCGATTGCTGAGTGCAATTTTTTTTTTTTTTTTAATACGATGTAAAGATTCAAAACCAACAGACAGACTGAGAGGTGAAGACTGAGGGAAGGGTGGGGTGGGATCTGGTTATTTTGTTTATATACAATGCTTCAGAGAGAGAGAGAGAGAGAGAGAGAGAGAGAGAGAGAGAGAGAGAGAGAGAGAGAATTTCGTACCTTTAGCAATCATTCTAAAACCCTTATTACTTGAAGATATAAAAAGTGGTGTCATTCATACGTGTTATAACTATGAATGTCAGTAAATCAACGTCTTCAGCAAAAATATTACAGTTCCACTGTAACACAATGATTTCCTCAATCGAATTAGAGATTAAAAGAGGGCAAAATAGCGTTCATCTTATGTCTTACAGAACATCTGTTATTATTATTATTATTATTATTATTATTATTATTATTATTATTATTATTATTATTATTATTATTATTATTATTATTATTGTTGTTGTTGTTGTTGTTGTTGTTGTTGTTGTTGTTGTTGTTGTAGACTGCCATCTCAGTAACGTATGTAAATTGCAAGAGCTTAACCTTTGTTTATAATGGAGTTGGCCATTAATTTAGTTTTCTGTAACACCCGGTAGTAACGTTTTCTATTTCTTGAAACCAGGCTGAACCTCAGAAGTCAGTGGTAACAAAAAAAGAAACTTCAGATTAAGCACTACAAATATAGATTTAAATTTGTGCAGTATTCACCATATGTATCAGAATTTAGTCTATAAACTGCATGAATAATTAAGTTTTAACCTTATGGCAGATACCAGAAATTTTGTACATTATTCATTACAGAAAATCGATCTACGAGTTCATCTTCAATCGTACGTACATCCGCCATTAACGAGTTTATAGCGATAATCTTGCGCTAGGCTATTGGGGAGAGCCGAAATATAACCATAATAGTTTTTGTATTATAGCTAAGTGAAATTAATCCACAAAGGAGTAATTAAAACTTCTCTGATATAGATTTTGCAACTTTTATCAACAAATCTCTCTTTCTAAGAATCTAAGATATATTAAACATTCTTTTTGGATTTTAATCTTTCTTTTAGTGACACGGCATAGCCAGATATACCCTAACAATAATTCCTTAAAATAATACACATTTGGTACATAGGGCCACTACTTGTTTCTGTACTATTATATACAGAGCTGAAACCAATATCAAACTTCTTGTTGACTTTCAGTTATCAGCTTTTCATTATTATTCACTGTTTTGTTTGCTTCGACAGGGAGACTATGATTTAGGTTATCTTTAGTTTATCAATTTAGTCTTTATGTTTGCCGTTTTCCTGGTTTGCCGTTTTCCGGATTAACTGGGGATCATTCCTCCGTCTATCTTCAAGGTAATCAATCCCCTACAAATGTCTACTTTTAACACAACCGCCTTGCATTTCTGGATCGAATGTGTAATAGCAACTATCGGTTGCTTAAGTTGCCATTACTTCAGCAGTCCAGTTTACTGATAGCACACGTGCTAGGTAATGAAAACTTTCTGGCCAATTACTTTCGTGTGAATGGAGTGTGTGTTTGCGTTGGAGAGAGAGAGAGAGAGAGACAGAGAGAGAGATGATGATGATGATGATAAAAGATATCAGTGTTACTCTGCACTACATAATTAGGAGAATCTGTGTTGATGAATCCGTAGTGTGCCGTAAAGACAACCAAATTGCTCTGTGTGAATCATAAGAATGAGTCTGCACGATGTTTTGAGGACACCTAATCTATTCAACATTTGTTCACATAAAGACGCCTGAATTTCTCTAATATTAAAGTAGGTTGTGCTTTAAATCGGTCGCAAAATGGTCCATGCAAGAGCTAGAAGGCTTAGGAACTGCTAGCCACTGCCTGATAGTACTCTGTGATCATCTACTGTTACTATTTGCGCAACAAATTGCATTGATTTTTTCCCATTTGTTAGTCAATCACCTTTCGTAAAATCGCTGAATGACCTGATTGTTCCATGAACCTAAATCCCGATATTCATAAACTCGCTTCAGGAGTAATGAAAGTTAGTTTTGAGGTTATAATGGAAAATTCTGTTAACAAAGAGAGAGATTTTCGGAGAGGAATCATTTGTGAAGTAATAAATTATAACATTGCTCCTTATGTACGGACTTCTGTACTTTAGTGAGTGAATACCGAAGATGAAGTTTGTCATTGTTCCACACAGCATGCTGGAGGAAAATTGATTCATTTCCATTATATATGAGCTAAAATAACTACCCAAGTTTGTTGACGTTTCATAATGAATTGATAATAAAATTCAGATCTTTAATGGCGTTAATTATTAATGTATATTTTGTCCTTTTATAACAAAGAAGTCGAGCGGACATGGCTACGTAAAACAAACTGGCTCTTACAGAAACACATCTGATGCTTCCCTATATTAAGTGATAATGAAGTCCAGTTTTGAGGGGGGGGGGCGGTGATAAATTGCCCTAGAAATACAGAGAAACCAAAAGAATTTTCCTTCAGGAATTAGTTGGCATAAAAAGGACTGATCCATGCAATGAATATCCAGCTCGGGACGAGAGAGTTGAGATGGCAAAATCAAGAAGCACTTGATTACAGAGAAGAAAAATTTCTTGGATACCTGATCTTTGAGCGTTAACTGTCTTTTGATGAGACTTGGGATCTATTGAAGTTTATTTGTTAGTTCTTTCCCGACTACGTAGATTTCAGCTCCTTGGAAAACTTACACGTATTTTGCAAAATATTTTGTTTTCTATCAACATTAGCAATTTTAGTAACCGCAGGAAAAACAGAAGTAGGCTATATATTCCATTGGTCAACTGTGATAAAATCTGCTCTCCTCATCCATAGGTCATCATACGTAAAGGAAACTTATTTCCTTTCTATCTTTTCTCTTCTCACCCTCGATATTTTTTTACTTGACCTAAAGATTTCCAGTTGAAAGAGTCGTCCATTAATAAGCGTTAATAACAAACACAAATTCAAGAAGATAATCGCTATCATGGTTATCCTTGTCTTTATTATTCTAGTTCATTCCCTACGTCCCAAAGCACCTTCAATATGGACCTTCCTGCCTAAAATGCCAAAGTTGCTGCTGACCCAAGTGCGAGTTCTCCCGTAATTCCTCCTGAGTTCATGAGCTCCTTCGAGTTCTACCAAGATGGCTGTGTTACTGAGTTATCAGTTCTGACCTCAGTTTCTTGTTCATGATGAGCAATTATCAATGCAAATAAAATTTCCTCATCCAAAATCTAATAAACAAGAAACCAGGTTTACCAGTTTTATAAAGTAGATAAATCGGGTTTATGTAAATTGTTACTTGTCTTACAATATATAACGAAACGAAAGATATCATATCGTCATTACTATGATTTAGAATCTACACTTATGTATTGTAAGTTTAGGTGAGGAAAAAAATTTAAAATTGCACGTAAGAAAAAATGTTTTAAGTAACCTTCAATATGCTGGAGGATTACCTTGAAGAATCGTGTCTTCTACTGAAACGGTGACGAGTTATTTAAATGAAATTTAGGTCTACGTTTGTTCTAGATGAGCAGAAACCATTCAATCTAGGTAGTAAGGGTTCCCGCCATGTTAGAAAATCTCACTAGAGTTTTACTCATAATACCACACTGGAAGCAAAATTCCGATTATATGGTGACAATTATTCTAAAAAAAAAAAAAAAATGAAATCTGAGTTCCAGGTTTCCAAGTAAGTTTTAAACTTTAGAGTAATGCACCCTTCAGTGTAATTTTTTGACATCACTAGATTTTTAGGCGCTATGATGGAAGAACCTTAACATTGTTATTCTCAGTTTAGTTAAGAAATAAACAATAAGAAGTAGTAATAGAGCGTCATCAACCGTGAGGAAAATAGGGAAATATTCTGAAACGACATCAGGTTTACCATTCTTACCAGATAGCCTACTTACGCAGTACATTTGAAGTTCTCGACATGTATAACAGAACCCCAAGTTCCGGAGAAAAGGTATTTTCTGGACCAGTGCTTTGATTATATGACTTATGAATATCAGAATTTGTTTACTCTTCAGTATATTGAACTATTTCGCTGAAGAGGGTGACGTAATTATCACATGATTATCATGAATGTAACACCTTAACCATTTTTCTCGTTCCTTCATTTCATATGTATCATGAGTCATTGCTCAAAATTTATTTGACTTGTCATGTTTCTCGCGGAATATTAGAAATACGAGTTTTTGTTTACCAAGCTGGATTTGCCTGTTTATAGTCTTGTTTTCTCTCTCTCTTTCTCTCTCTCTCTCGCTCGCGCGCGCGCGCGCACGTGCTCGCACGCACACACAAAAGAAACGGGTCTTCTTTTCCTAAGAGGTGAAAGTAATTCGGAATGTAAGTGAAAGCAAGCTTTCGCTCATTAGTCATCGGTTGTAGACCTGACTATTTGCATCACTTATTACTAGCAACCATGTTTGTTTTTTTGTTTTTTTTTATCTGAAACTCCGCTAAAACTTTAAACCATTGTACACAAATAAACTAAAAATAGAAATATATATTCCCAATTTTACTATTTCTGATACAGCTAATGTTTGGCCTCGATGCACGTGCGACATATACTAGCTTGAAATTGAAATATAAGCTTGCGTTTTCAGGTCGCGAAGTAAAAGGGGAACCATCAGTGATGAATAATCTTACCAATACGACACGGCCTTTTCTATAACACTATTAAACAAGTAAAACATGGGCCGAACTTTCTTCGGCGCAATCGAGTTTTCTGTACAGCGTATAATGCTGTATGAAACTCTCAGCCACGACCGATGAAACTCTCAGCCTGCCGTGGTGGACTGTGTTGTTGCGGTGCCAGACGCACGATCTGCCTAACTTTAACCTTAGATAAAATCAAAACTACTGAGGCCAGAGGGTTGCAATTTGGTATGTTTTGATGACTGGATAATGGATGATCAACATCCCAATTTGCAGCCCTCTAGCCTCAGTAGTTTTCAAGACTGAGGACAGACAGAAAATGCACAGACGGACAGACAAAGCCACCTCAATAGTTTTCTGTTACAGAAAAATAAAACCCTTTCAGGATTCATATTGGTTGACGGAGTTGGTTCTTACGTGTCGACTGAAGAATAAATCTATGAAGACTAACAATATATGGGCCTGTTGTTTGATATTCTGAAAGTTATTAACAACTAAACCTACTAGGTAGATTTCTTTAATTATCTCACTATATTCCCAAGCATTTGACCGTAAGACCTCGTGTAAGGAAATCGAGCGGTAAAGAGTTCATTGTGCCAAGAAAATTACACAAACGAGCGCACAAACAAACACACACACACACACACACACACAAACACACACACACACACACACACACACACACACACACACATATATATATATATATATATATATATATATATATATATATATATATATATATATATATATATATATGTATATATATTCTTTTTCGTTTAACGTATATTTTTCCCATTTTTCATATATATATATATATACAATGCCTTCATTTTTTTGAAAGACTTTGATTTGGCGTTGGGGTAGGCTGTAGCCTCGATCGGCTGCCCTGCCTGGCCTTGCTTAGACCCCGGTAGCACATGTGTATATGTATCGTGCCAAATCCCCAGCTCCCTTTCTCCCAGCAGCGAAGAGACGTGAGCGGTTTGGGCCGACAGTTCGAGACGTGTAAGGCGTCTGTTCTGTTTTTAGAAGATGTTGGAGTGTCTTTGTTAGTGTGTGTATTAGTCTGTAAGGCCCATTTGCTTTCAGCAAACCTATCCGTTGATTACATACATAATCCCGGGGTGTCTAAGCTGATAGCAAAGTGTCCGCCCTCTGACCGCCAGCTGCGGATTTGAACCTGCGACACAGACTTCTTATGAAGTCTGAGTCTGCTGCTTTACCAACCGAGCCATCGAGGCTCCATATATATATATATATATATATATATATATATATATATATATATATATATATATATATATATATATATATATATATATATATATATATATATATATATATATATATATATATATATATATGTATATATATATATATATATATATATATATATATATATATATATATGTGTGTGTGTGTGTGTGTGTGTGTGTGTATACTATGTATATATATATAGATAGATAGATAGATAGATATTTGATCAAAATAGACTATAAGGAAATATTGTACATATTTGAAAAATACAGCCTTATGTACCTACACATTTTTCATACCGCTCAGAAGTTTAGTAGGCTATGTGGATACACGCAGCAAGCATATTTTACCCTAGATCATTATAAGAGCGGCTTTAGGTATGTATATGTACTATTCATTTCCCCCACGTTCCTTTCAAGTTCATTTCACTGGAGCGCTTTTTCTCTGAACCTTTGAGATCCTGTGATTCATCTCCCAACAAGAACACTGTCTCCTCCGCCCTTTCGCCCAGTGTCCTCGTTGTCCTTCTCCGATGCATTAATGATAAGCGAGAAAAAGGGAGAGGAATGGAGTAGACACATAAGAAAAAAGATGTATAGAAATAAGAAAAGAAAATGGTAAATGTCAAGAATGATTGCAATAAAAATAAGAAAGTAATGAGATGAAAACAGATGCATAAGAAAACTTCCGAGCACCGGAATGTGTTACGTTAGGTCAGCCTCAGATTGAAAAGACTTGTGTTAGCCTCACGTATACATAAAAGTATATACAAGATGCCACTCAAAGAATACAACGAATTTGTTTATAGAGACATCTAAACAAGTTTGCTAACTACTTTTCGCTGACAATCTGTGTATCGTAAACATTTATTCGGCGCGCAAGAAACTGACCACTGTTTCTGAGAGGTTGTTTACCACGGCTAATAGGTTAGCATCGAATTCTATATCTTGCGATGAACGTAAAGTCAAAGGGAATGTTTTATGATAAGCGCATCCACCCTAACGATGATTCGGACTGACGCATATATTTTGTTTTACTTTTATAAAGAAAAGTGTATTCAATTTTAATTTATTTTTCATTTAGTTTCCCGCCAGTTGAAATAATAATCACATTTCACTCACTGGAAAACTGCTATTTTCATTCGAAGACTTGAATTCAAGATTATAAGCATTACTCATAACTGCTTGTCAACAGGTAACATCTTCGATTGCAAATCAATAAATTTGCCTGACTTCCGACTTGCATCTTCGTCAGCAGAGTTCCTTAAGTACCCTTTTTTATTCTTTTACTTTTTAAAGCATAAGCTTAACGCTGACTTCTCTGAAATTATATGATTTTTTTATACCCTCCGGTGTTGTTGGTTTTTCACATTTCATTCGGTTTTGTCATCTGCCTGTTACTCTTTCAGCATGTATGCTGGAAAAACTGTGAAAACATTCAAACGGATAACTTTTGGCGATTATCGGCCACGATTCAACGATGTTTCCCACTTAAAACCAACTCTTATCTACAGTGATATCCACCAGACATCAGTATCTGAAAGGAGTCGACCACAGAATGAAAGGATACGTCTACCAAATTTTGATACAATTCGTTCTTCCAGTTTGTTCACACAGACCCACGAACGGTGCGCGAATGAAAACCAATATACGATGTATGCTCAAAGGCTGAATTTGGTGGTGGAAGAAAGTGCTATTATGAGTGACTTCTGTCGGATGATGAGTTTCTAGTCTATTTTAATGATGAATCTCAGTTATTTTTTTAATATTAATGGTTAAAATATTTAAACATGTAAATGACCAGTCAGATGAGTTGATTCTGTAGCCAAACGTAATAAATAATAATAATAATAATAATAATAATAATAATAATTATAATAATAATAATAATAATAATAATAATAATTATTATTATTATTATTATTATTATTATTATTATTATTATTATTATTATTATTATACATTCATAGTTACACGGTAGTCTGTTTGCTATTGTAAGGACTTAGGCTTGTCATAGGTGTTCCCTCTATTAAGCGTCCTTTGCTTTCTTCTGCTTTTTTTTCATGGTATTGAATGATTTAAGATTGAATTATATGTACAAAAACTATTTCACAAGTGAAATTAAGAGTTTCATCTTGAGTACTTGAAATTTTGCGTAGAACAATAACGTATCACTATTATTTAAGGTTAATTTTTTAATTATTTTTTCCCGTCATAGCTATTTGATATAATTATTTTGATACCATCGTACTTGCCGTTACCTAAATTTGATTGCTAAAGAACGTAGTAACAATATCAAAAGAAATCAAACAAGAGAAAATTTGAAAAAGAAAAGAGTTCTGACGTGATCATTTCCATATCTTTTCCAAACTTGAACGTGCACCAACGCTTAATTGGTTGCTACAGTCATTTCAAATACACTTAAGTAACCCTTTTTCTTATCTTGGTAAGTTTTTCAGCAAAAGAAAGGCATGACTTAATGATAACAGATTTATGTTGCGGTAACAAAGCCTGTTAGATAATGCAAAAATTCTCACATTTATTTTTATAAAATGTTTCCTCAGACTTTGACAGGAGCTTAATAGTCATTACAAGAATATATAACTACAGTAGTAACATGCTTTAGAGTCCAACTAGGTTAAAATCATGCATTTCTATGATTTCAAGGCTAGACGTTCTACATATACGCTTGTTTTCAGTTTAGCATGGCACTGTGGCCAGTTCAACTTTTTTTTTTTTTTTATGACGTTGTCTGCCTCAACAACACGTTCATGACTGTCCACAGTTACGACCAATCATCGGCAAATCTCAATAATAGCTTTAACTCTGTTCGGTAAAATTAGAGTGAAATAAACGTATTCTTCTTGAATGCTACATAATTATAATAGCTCCTAAAATATACCATTTGTGATTACAGACACTTAACACTCTTTTTGACATGTCTACTTGAAAATGTTTAATTGAAACACTATACGTATACAAAGGGCACCATCAGGCAACAATATTCCTGTAGAACATTTTATCTAAATTCTGGCACTAGATTCTAAATATTTCGAACATTTATTAGTTTACAGAGGGCCGTTTTATAATTCATTAAAAGCCACTGTTAGACATTTCATCCCTGGCCATCGAATGTATTTCTTTACAGTGCAAGAAAGCAGAATTGTGTCCTGATCATTTAGGACGAGCAATTAGTCAATCATGGCTTCAGTTTATATTTTGTGTTTCAGTAGTACGATATTCTACGTAGGGAAATCTTTATCTAGAGAAATCCAGTAATTTTACGTTTTCCTACCCAGCCCATGACAAACTGAACAACACTCGTATACATTTTGCCAAAATCACTATATAATGCCGCTGTCTTTTTCTTACACTGATTTAAGTTTTTCTCTTTAGGGATTCTTTCTTCGTAACTTAAGTGTATTTCATCTCATATCGCCCTCACTAACTGATTTGTGTTTTAGTTCATTTGATAATGTTCTTCCACTCTCACTCAAAATCCTAGTAAACATTTTAAACTAAAGCAATTTTATTTCAGAAGAAATTATAGTTCCCTATTTTTACTCAGTCTTTTCTATATTTGGACAGATCATCCATTGTTATATTGCAAAAGCAATCCAAAACATTGTAAAATATCAGGAGGTATGGAAGTTATTTTAGTTATGCATTATTCACTTGCAAACGCATTATTTTTTTGTCATTGCGGTTATTAAAACTTTATATTCTACTTATTGGGCCCTCTTTGGAGTACTCTCCGGCTTTGTTCCCTCATTAATGGAAGTGAATTTAACACAGTGCCCTTGATCAAAACCCGCATTTACGTTGCCTCCCGATCTCTCATAAACCAGCTTTCAGGAGTCTCTCTCTCTCTCTCTCTCTCTCTCTCTCTCTCTCTCTCTTCTCTTAGGCGCCATTTCAGCCACTTTTTCATTGCGTTAAAGGGAGCTCCTCCTCATCCAGGCGGCGATGTAGAAACAGTCTACCTCTTGGTAACCTATAATCCTTTGATTTTATCTTTCCGTTATCTGCAAAGAATCGTAATTCTCTTGTTGTTTCCGTTTTGTCCTTTTTTTCCTAGTTTTATAACCTTTCTTCCATCTACATATGGTCTATCCGCGCTTCTTGGTTTATCCCCGTCTTTCTCCTCCTGTTTTCTTTTTTGTTTTTGTTTTTGTTTTGTTTTTTCAGGCTCGGGAGTAGAAACGGCAATTAGTTACCCACCTTAGAAAAAGCTGCTGACTTTGCCTATGGTGATAATAATCTCAGTAAATGCAAAATTAGTGACTTTTGTAACAATGTGCAGAATAGACTTTCATTGCACATTCTTAAAGAAAGGAAATTTGTATTAGTTAAAGGGTAAGAATAATGGTATTGGGTTAATGGAGTTATTGCTTGATGTGTATTGTTAGATCTAACAAGGAGCATTTTTGTTTGTGCTTCAGTTTAATAGTTTTTTTTTTTTTTTTTTTTGCTGACCGGATTGCTCAAAAGGTTATGTCGATTTTACGAAAGTGTTAACAAAGATGTCTAGATCCGGATAAGGACCCAGAAAATTTTCCGAAAGAGTTGACGTCACTGCAAAAAAAGGGCACAAATTTACATTTCACTGTTTTGTTTAAAGTATACTCAGCGAGAATATTTAAACGTTGTTGCCAGATTCTAGTTGGGTGGTATAATTTCATCATGCTTCTGCTAACAGAAACAACTTTTGAGGAGGAAGGAGATCTTTGGGTGTTGACTGCTCAGTTTTGGCGGTGGTCTGCGATCATCGATCGTTCTTACTGTTACTGTGGTATTGATGTTAGTCTGGCTCAGTGAAGTTGCGAGTGAACAGAATCCAGAGAACACATTCTTTTGACAAATTTTCAACAACAACCCAACTTTTGAAAAGGCTATAATTCTTTTGTATTTTCTTCCCATTGGTCTATTTGTCGATCTGTTTGTTTCAGTTATTACTATTATTGGATATGCGACTGCAATGCGTTAATCAATCATTTGCAAGGCAACTGACAACCGAATTCATCATATTTATACGAAAACTTTCAGAAAATCAAATTATGCGTTTGGTTTCCAGTAAAGGTTAAAAGTAACACTTACCAAATTTTAGACATACATTTTTGTTCTGACTTATGTAAAGAGTACAAAACAAGACTGTACGAATGTAACTTTGTTACTTAGACTCTAACAACTGCTATGGTAACTTCAGTAGAGGAAATCTCTCCCTCGGCTTCATCTTGTCATTTCTCTACGTCCAGCCAACTAGAATTCTCATATTTTTGATGAGCAAAATACTTCCATAAAACACAGAACTGTAATATCATATAGCAAAACGGCATTCGTCAAAGGGGAAAAGCAACTATAATCATGCCTCTTCTTATTCATTTTATTTAACGTACAACAAAATATTCATAGTAAGATAGATTCCTATCATAATCTGATAAGTACCTAAGAATATTTGTGCTTCAGATGCAACACATCGAAATAGATAGATGTTTATATACTTCTAAATGTACCAAAGATATTGGTTGATAAGATGAATATCAAGAAAATCTGTAAGACGTCTAAGCAAGAGAAATTAGAATTTGATTTGTACCTGTAACGTACAGTTCAGCCAGTTATCCTTACAGGCATTCATTTATATAAAAAGTTCACACGCATATTCAAGTGCCTACATTCCCCAATTGTTTCTGTTTCCTTCTGCAGATTTTGTCTTTTTTTATTTTTTATATATATATTCATCACGTTCCATATTTTCGTGATTCAGTTATACATATATATATATATATATATATATATATATATATATATATATATATATATATATATATATATATACATATATACATACACGACGATGATGAAGGCAGAACCTAATATACGGAAACCAAGGGCAGAAGGAAAGGCACACGAACAATCAACAGCTTTTATTGTGGCCGACGGCGTTTCACAATAATCTATTGCATTCTCAAGGCTGATCTTCTTCTTCTTCTTCTTTTAACGTGCTTTTTTCCCATTTTTGTATGGGGTAAGCACGATGCCTTCTTTTGAAGGACTTTTGATTTGGCTTTGGGTAGACCTTAGTCTCGATCGGCTACCCTGCCTGACATCGTTTAGACCCCGGTAGCGTATGTTACATGTATCATACCCGACCCAACGCCCTTTCTTCCCAGCAGCGAGAAGTTGTGGTGCGGGTAGGGCGAGAGTTCGAGACGTGTGAGATGTTTGTTATGTTTTTAGAAGGTGTTGTAGTGGCTTTGTTTTGTGTGTGTATTTAGTCTGTAACACCCATTTGCTTTTTAAGCAAACCTATCCGTTGATTACATATATAATCCCGGGATGTCTACATGGATAGCAGTGTCCGCCTCTCTGATCAGTCGGCTGCGGATTTGAACCCGCGCCACAGACCTCTACGAAGTCCGAAGCTGCTGCTGTAACCGACTGAGCCATCGAGGCTCCTGCATTCTCAAGGCTGATATGGTACATATAATTTTGCATAATAAAAAGGAACGTCACTACATAAAATTAAAACAATAAAAATGTATTTCTTAAAATACCTTAAAACAAACCTACCCAGTACATGGCTATGAAAAGTAGAACTGGTAAGAAGTCAACAGAACAGCAGAAAAATTACAAAATAAACAAAGGTGTGGAACACTCCTGGGCATTTAACGAGGGAACGAGTACTTTTATGAATGTTGACTTGAGAGTCGTAAGCTCATCCTCGTGTTGGGCTGAGGCTGTTATTTCAAAATAAACAAAATTATATGTCACTGCAGCCTTGAGAATGTAATGGATTATTGCGAAACGCCGTCGGCCACAATAAATGCTGTTGATTGCTCGTGCGCCTTTTCGTCTGCCCTTGGTCTCCTTGTATGTATGTATGTATGTATGTATGTATGTATATATATATGTATATATATATATATATATATATATATATATATATATATATATATATATATATATATATATATATATGATATATATATATATACTACAATATATATATTAATATATATATATATATATATATATATATATATATACATATATATATACGTATATATACATATAATATTATATATATATATATATATATATATATATATATATATATATATATATATATATATATATATATACTGTATTTTATACATATATACAGTATACACATGTATATGTAGATATATATGTGTGTGTCTGTGTTATATATATGATATACATATAGGATAAACAGATAAGTACGCACATGCACGCTATATATATTTGTATGCTTGCATACAAGTATCCTTGTGCAGGCATTTTATACATGAATTTAGTTGTAAACGTGTTTTATATCATTCTACCTCTTATGACAGATAGCTAATGTTAATTGTATATTATAGCTACCTTTTTTTTTATTTCTTATATTAGAAATGAGACAAAAAATAGTATAAGCATCCTTTTTTTATTGATTTATAGGAAACTAGAAAATGACAAAAAATAGTATAAGTCAACTCGCATCCGTAAAATAAGAGTTCTGATTCTCCATTTCTGGAGTATACTAAAACTAAGGTCAGTTATCTTATATATATATATATATATATATATATATATATATATATATATATATATATATATATATATATATATATATATATATATATATGTGTGTGTGTGTGTGTGTATATATATATATATATATATATATATATATATATATATATATATATATATATATATATATATATATATATATATATATATATATATATATATATATATGTATGTATGTATGTATATATAAAATACTTGATAATTCATCAAGTATAACCTACTCAGTTTGTATTAAAACATTATGTTGTCAACTTTAAATGAAACTAGCTGAACAAAGCTGTTCTATGAACATTTTCTATTACTACCTTAACTCTAATCTTAAAATAGTATAGAACTTCCTAAATCTTAGTAAATGGAAAGACTTTTTATTTGTAAAATGGACATGTATACTTTTATTTTTAAGAATTTCTTGATAACATTTTAATTTTATAATGTGTTAATGTGTAATAAAATTTTTTGTAGTGACTGTTTTAATATTAGGAACACTGTTTTAGGCATCCTTCGAGAAGAACAAAGCCATTTTATCAAAAGTCACATACTCGGGAGGGAATTCCAACACGAACAAACTTATGTACATCACATACAACAACTGACAAGAATTCTTTTCTTAAAATGCTATTAGGCTTTTTCTAATGCCTACCATTCTTCTCACTCTTCAAAACATACAGAGAAGGGGTGGTAACTTTTCAAAGTTATTAAATGTGCTCGTATCATTTTCGCCATATTCTTTCACTGTAATTAGTCTCTCGGTAACCAAACTAATTCTAAGATGCCGGAACCTCCAAGTTCCTGTGACTGAAATTGGAATTACTTGGCCAATAAGAAATCGGGCAGAATGACTGACTGCACCTGTCATTACTTTCCCAGATTGAAAGCGTTGACTGAATCGACTGCATTCCCCGATGATTCACACATGCGCTGGATGTTGAACGCTTCACCCTGGAAGGGAAAGGAGAGCTGCTGATTTATGCGAAAAGAGTTTCTGTCATTCAACGATAGTTTGTCTCTGCTTTATATATTTTTTAAGTTTATTTGTCTTTTATTTTTATGATATTCTACTTTTAAAGATTTGTAATAGTTCTCTTAAATATTTCCTGTTCTAAAAAAAAGTCTGCTGTCAAGTTTACCTGTTATGTTGGCCTAAGCAATTTTTCTTCAGTCTCTGGAACATGTTAGAGACAACTCTTAAAAGCATAAGTGAAAAGAGGAAAAATGATAAAATCTCTAGTACCCTCAGAGAACACGGCTCCAACTATATTTCCATAATAATGATGTTCTCGATATTGTTTTCGACCAATTTTTCCTTTATTATCTATTTCTTAATGTTGCAGAGTTTTTGTTTTATGTTCACCTAAATGACCATTTGACACTTTAGCAGTAGGTAGTAAAGTGAACATTATAGACATTATTCATGGAAATAGCATAGCAAAACACTATAAGTTATTAAAGTCTTCCTTACATTTGGACAACCCTGACGTGGAGGAACTGGAGGAGCAGCCCTCGACGGGCGGCTGGCCGGGGTCCTCGCCGGAAGGATGCTGTCAAAGGATAGCGATTTAATTTATTGTTATCATTATTCTTCCCTTTTTATATATAAAACTTAAGTTTTCAACATATTTCGAAGAGTTATATAATGTTTGAGTTGTCATCTGAAATCAGAGTTTTTGTGAATAACAGAAGGAAAATTTACATCCAAAAAGGAAGGAAGGAAGGAAGGAAGGAAGGAAGGAAGGAAGGAAGGAAGGAAGGAAGAAGCGAGCTTACTTCACATGGAGCAGAGCAAATTTTCGCGACCAGAGGGGAATTTCAGCGAATGTAAAAGAGACTTCGTATTGACATCGTTTTTCTTCCATTAATATAAACCTCTCACTTTAACATTGGTTCTGAATATTTTTCCGTAAAACCACTTCATACTCATTCAAAAGTAAAATCGTAAACAAGTGCGCACGCACTCAGACACGCACGTAAACAAGTATTAAAAAATAACACCATCGAATTGTTCACTCTTGTCACCGAGGAGTCATCCTCCATTCTTTGCACATGACCTACCCTTCTAAGAACCGTGAACATTACAGTAACCTATGGTAATCTATTTATAACCCTCTAGTATCTCCGCATTTCATTATCTTTCAGTTATTCATATACTACATACACTATACAAACAGTTCATTTGTACAATCTCAACCTTTCTCTCTCTCTTGTGCGCAACATCTACAATTCACTTCTGCAATGGAAAGTTGGCTCATCCATCCTCTCACACATTCTAGCCCTTGCTTCCACAAACACTCTAAGCACCTTCCCGATCTTTTGCACATATCCTGACACCTTCTTTGCTTCTCCTATTCTGTAAGCCCACGTACCCCTACTCTCATTCTACCATCACCCTGTATATTCTTAACCAAATACTTATTAACTTATTTATTACTCCGTCATTCTAATATCCATTCCCATTCATAACTTTACTCATGTTCAAATCTAGCCACACCTTCGTCATCTACGAAGGAATTATAGATTATTTTCCTAGTTACTGCACTTTCTGTTTACTATTACCAGTCAGTTTTTCCACAGCATTTACGGCCCATTTTCCTATCCCAGTTTCCAAAGTGAGCAGGAACTTTCAGACATATTTTGTTAAATCACATCGTGCCTCTGTTGATCCAGATTATGAAAACTGGAAAACTAATTTTTTTCTGGAGCCATCCGTTCTGACAAGAAAAAGCACTGTCACATATATATATATATATATATATATATATATATATATATATATATATATATATATATATATATATATATATATATATATATATATATATATATATATATATATATATATATATATATATATATATATATATATATATATATATATATATATATATATATTATATATATATATATATATATATATATATATATATATATATATATATATATATATATATATATATATATATATATATATATATATATATATATATATATATATATATATATATATATATATATATATATATATATATATATATATATATATATATATATATATATATATATATATATATATATATATATATATATATATATATATATATATATATATATATATATATATATATATATATATATATATATATATATATATATATATATATATATATATATATATATATATATATATATATATTTATATATATATATATATATATATATATATATATATATATATATATATATATATATATATATATATATATATATATCTTTCGACTCTCTCTCTCTCTCTCTCTCTCTCTCTCTCTCTCTCTCTCTCTCTTGATTACAAAATTTTCTTACAATAATTTTTCATCTCTTACCACACCTTATTAAAGATTACTATTCCATGATGTAATTACTTTAACCATAGCTATTGCAAGTGAACTTACGTATCTCTGCACTTGGCATTGACATCTCTCGCAGCTCCTGCCCGACAACCCACCAATCTTGTCTCAAACACATTTCCAGGAGCAGCGTGTGGTTGTGGCGATCGACGGCTACGATTGTGGGGGCCATGATGAACTAGCTCACGCACGCTGTAAATGATGGATGAAACAATTCAAGATTTAAGAACGCTTCTGTCTGTTTTTTCAATTATGGTTCTGATTTTGTTATCAAATAAACTTTTATAATGTTTTGCGCTTAAATACGAAAATATAATTCCAAATCATTTTTCTGTACATAACAGTACTTGCTGTAAAATGGTTATCATCTTAC
Organism: Macrobrachium rosenbergii; assembly: GCF_040412425.1. NCBI lineage: Eukaryota > Metazoa > Arthropoda > Malacostraca > Decapoda > Palaemonidae > Macrobrachium > Macrobrachium rosenbergii. The sequence goes on from NC_089781.1 coordinate 40,649,099, forward strand.
CTGTTAAAGAAGCCGTGAAGCTTATGGTCTCGAGGGGCTTGCAACAATGACACATCTCCCACTGGACCGCCGAGTTCTCGAGATCGCGAATGTGATGAGGTATCAATATTGGCAATTAACTGTGCCTTTTGTATGTCCAAATCTCTCACATCTCCTACAATACTAGAAATGTCAAAATTTCTTGTACTGATATCAGAAACATCATCCTCACCATACATCCCTGGCCGTTCAAATGATTGATCACTGAAAATGGAAGCAGATGCTTGACCTTGATTAATGGCTAATGAAGGTGAGCTAGCAGGGTATGTTTTCATTGTGCCAGCCACCTCTCCAAAAGGGTTTGTTGGTCTTGGTGAAAACCCAGGTGTTGAATAACCTCTTTGCAAGTTAATCGCTGTGTCACTTCCTCTGTGAATTCCTGTACCTTGGGTAACTGAACCTCTATCAAAGCTTCCATGAACTGAACTAGAACCGGAAAATGTTCCTTGGCCATGTAGTCCTTGACTAAAAGTCGTCTGAGTTCCGGTTCCAACTCCTGGAACAAATGTCCCTTGACTTCCTGGCTCAAACCTGTGAGCTTGTAAACCTGGTCTTCTTGAAATTCCAGGAACAGGACCTGAAACACCACTCGGACTTCCTATTTGATTAAAAGGTATGTTACTACCAAGACCAACACCTGCACCAAAACTTCCTTGACTTCCTGTTGCAAACTTTTGAGTTGGTCTGCTAGAAATTCCCTGACTAATCCCAATGGCTGAGCCTATTCCTTGTCCAGATGCCACTGAGCTTCCAGTGATAACTCCCGGGGAAACTGCTCCTTGGGTTAAAAGTCCTTGGTTCCCAGATGTAGGGAGAATAGCAGGTCTCTCTCCAGCTGCAACCACATTGCTAGGTATTCCTAGTGCAGCAGGAGATCCAGGTCTTATTGCACCAGGTCTCTGAATATTGTTAGTAATTCCCCCTGCTGCCAGGCCTCCATTAATCACATTATTAAAAGAACCGCCTGGACTTGTTCCTGCACCCAAACCACCAGCAGTAACTGTCCCACTAACACTTGGTGTTCTTCCAGCAGAAACGGGAATTGGTGCCGTGCTATCCCTTGCTATTGGAGGTCCATATATTTCAATGAGTCGGTTGAGGGTCTCGGGATCAAAAACTTGATAACCAGCTTCTTCCAAAGTAGAACAAACGCCTTGCAGTCGTTCCAGAGCAATTGAATACCAAGTTTGGGCTGGACAGACACTGGGCATCTGGAAAGTAGGGGTATCGAAACTAAGACATTTAAAATAGTAACAGAAAGACAAATTCTTTTTATGATAAATAGCATTCCATTTTATGAAATAACTGCTATCAATAGTGTATTCAATCCAAATAAGTTAAGCTCTTTGGCAAATCATTAACAGACAAAGTTTCCAGTCATATTGCATTAAGAACATGATTACATTTTCTGCCACTCAAATTCGATGTAAATTTTGAACCCTTCCTGCATTAATAAAATGGTAAAGTTAGTGAAGAGAACAGTGCTTTAAGAAACCAGGGATTATATTCAACACGTTGTTTCTGTCAACATCTAAAACATGTAACATCCTGTACGATCACAAGAAAATTGCAGTATAATAAACTAGAATAATTCTACAACTAATATTAATTAATAATAATAATAACAGAAATTACATATATGAATTCTCAGTGATACTCACAGTTCCTAACTGGAAGCATCGACCGTCAGCAAATGGAACAAACGGCTGATCATTGGGTCCTCTGTTGAGGTTATCACCACCACAAGGGTCTGGTAAACACTCGGGAGGAAGACTGAAATCTTTGAACCAAAATATCTGTGGGGGATAGAGTTACAGAATAATGAAGATGATCAAATATTGAGTTGTAAATCCTTTGCCTATTCTAATAACTTCATATGTTGTTTCATTATAAAAAGAAAAAAAAAAAACTTAGGTAATAATAGGTTATAACATGTATATTTGTAATACTGTGTAAGAGTTTTACTCTAAGTTTGCTATATATATATATATATATATATATATATATATATATATATATATATATATATATATATATATATATATATATATATATATATATATATATATATATATATATATATATATATATATATATATATATATATATATATATATATATATATATAAGGAGCCCATAAAAACGCAAAAATGTAGAAATTTAATGTTATATTTCAGCGGACAAATGTCTCACTCTTCAGGCAGGTAATGAATGGGATAAGGGTTACAGAGAAGCTATTATCTTATGTGTCGGAGCTTTCAATGATAAAATTTCTAAGTGGTTAGCCAGCCTCCTTTCCCTTTTCTTAGTCACATTTTCTCCCAGTCACATTCAACACTCTGAAGATTTCTGTCACAAATTCAAAGAAGCACATATACCACTTCACAACATAAAACTTTTAAGCTTAAATGTAGATTCCCTATTCACAAAAGTACCAGTACAGGACATTCGACAGTTTTTGAGAGAAAAATTAGCTCCTTATTCAGATCATTTCCCACTAGCCCTAGATAAGATAATAAAGTTAGTTGAATTATTTGTATCAAATAATGTCTTTTCATTTGGGGAGTCATTCCCTGTAAGTCCTGTTTTAGCCAATCTATACATGGAATATTTTAAAACTATAATGCAATAAAACCTAAAGACATGCTGTAGAAGAGATAAGTAGATTATATCCTAACATTTTTGGGATAATAGGTAGAGCAATTTCAACGAATTTCTTTCAAAATTAAATGCATTAGTGCTCAGCATCAAATTTAAAGTTGAATGGGAAGCAGACAAAAAAAAAAAATCCTTTTCTTGAAGTTTTAATAATTAGAGTACATGACAACACCAAAGGGCACGAAAGGGGGTAGAGGTGGAAGGGCTTCCCTGAAACGGGGCTGATTATGCCCGTAAACTTAGTAACTTTACGAATTTATCATATCTAATTTCGGTATACATATGACTTACTGTCTGGAAAAGAATACTGTGGGGGTAAGACATCAATGGCACCAAAGGGGGTGGGGGTTGGGAGGGCGGTGACAGAGGGAGAGTGAGAAAGAGAGAAAGTGTGAGAGAGAGAAAGAGAGTAGGTGGGTTGTCAGGGAGAAGAAAGAGGGAAAGAGACAGGGCGGGTTGGGGAGAGAGAGAGAGAGAGAGAGAGAGAGAGAGAGAGAGAGTGAGGAAGAGAGTGAGAGGGAGAGGAAGTGAGAGAGAGAGAGAGAGAGAGAGAGAGAGAGAGAGAGAGAGAGAGAGAGAGAGAAAGTTTATCAGTTGTCATTCAGACTTATCTCGGGGCTGTGCCAGGTTTGTCAGCTAGTATGTATATATATATATATATATATATATATATATATATATATATATATATATATATATATATATATATATATATATATGTGTGTGTGTGTGTGTGTGTGTGTGCATGTGTGTGTGAGTGTGTGTGTGTGTGTGTGTGCGTGTGTGTGTGTGAGTGTGTGTATGTGTGTGTGTGCGTGTGTGAGTGTGTGTATGTGTATATATAATATATATATATATATATATATATATATATATATATATATATATATATATATATATATATAGTAAACCCCCATATTTGCAGGGATGCGTGCCCCACTTAAAACCCTCTAAAATCACTTAGAACTGCCTATTTTGATAGTTTAAACACGAAAAACCCTCTAAAAATGCTTTTACCTGAGTATTTTAATAGTTTTATCACAAAAAGTGCATTTAGTCATAAAAATTTTATTAAAATACAGTAGTCAGTGAATATTTCTCAGTAAAAATAATACGAGAATGGGTGAATTTTCCACGAATAATGGGTTCATACGTTCCACAGAGAAATCCTCGAATATATTAGGTGTAGTGTATATATATATGTGTATGTGTGTATAGATATATATATATATATATATATATATATATATATATATATATATATATATATATATATATGTATATATATATATATATATATATATATATATATATATATATATATATATATATATATATATATATATATATATATATAAATATCCATAATATAAACTTGAAAGTCATCCGGGTTTACTTAAAGCTTCCTGAAAGCCCGCATCGATTCCCATGGGTATGTCCGTCATCGCACAGGATGCATTATTGAGTAAAAAGAATTCTCATACACAAATCATTAAACTTCTCCAAAAACGAAGGTTCATTACAAGGTTTTCTAAATATTTTCTCTAACATCGGATATCCTTTTGCTTTTCCCACAGGAATCTCTTTATGAAAGGTGATTATCTTCTTCCTTAAACAATCAAACTGCTTCCATTCCATCACAAATCCCCCCCACCCCTCTCTCTCTCTCTCTTCTTTTTAGTAATTTGTCATCATCTTTGTGTACTTTGTAAAACTCCTATACTGTTTACTGCTACATTGACTATGACCCTACATGTATTTTGGATAATAAGAATTAACTTTTCGATAATTTAACTGGATATTTTAAGTTTTATTTTTGCTCTAACCTAAATGTTTCATATAAGAGTGAATTAAATCCTAATTTCTTTGTACTTTATCGTTTTTGTATGACCCTGATGATGGGCACTGGATTCCCGAAATGTTGATATATTATGCAAAAACAAGATTATTATTATCATTCAGAACGTGAACCCTATTCAAATGGAACAAGCCCAATGGAGCCATTGACTTGCAATTCAGACTTCCAACGAATTTGGTTTTCATTTGAAAGAAGGTAATAGGAAATATAGAAAAATCAGATTTTAGAAATGAGAAAATAGATTAACCAATTAATAAATAAACAGATAAAAATGTAAGGTAATTATTAGAATACAAGGAGAATTGTTTTAGGGTAGTAGTACGTTACATATTCCCTTAAACATTTGAGGTTCCTATGGCACATCCTCAGGGAGACTGTTCCACAATCCAACGGTTTGAGGAATGAAGGACCTCTGAACCTGAGAGGTTCGATGGCGAGGCACATTTACTGCATAATGGTGCTGCTGTTTAGTAGATCTGGTTGCTCTCGGCAGAAAAGAGGATCAGGGATCAATCGTGAATGTACAAGATCTGTTAAAATACAACTTATAAAAAACTGATAAAGAAGAGACCATCCGTCGGTGGTCCAGCTCATATATGCTAATGTTAGGAAACAGGAACCTACCTCACGAACCATTCTATCTAAAAGAGATCAATCCCTGGCAGAAGCAGCCATCCACACCGGAGAACAGTATTCTAGTAAAGGAAGGACAAGTGACCTAAAATAGTTGTTGTTATATACATATAGTATTTATTTATATTATATTATATTATATATATATATATATATATATATATATATATATATATATATATATATATATATATATATGTGTGTGTGTGTGTGTGTGTGTGTGTGTGTGTGTGTGTGTGTGTGTGTATAATACACGTATATATATGTATATATATATATATATATATATATATATATATATATATATATATATATATATATATATATATATATATATATACAATTTTTATATTACTGATAGGACCTTATTGAAACTGGATGGTATCCAGCGGAGATATTTATTCAATAAAAGTTACAAGCTTTCCAGGGCTAACAGTCTTCATTGTCAAGTAGGCCCTATCTGTTAAATGACCGGACACGTGGTCCAGCTGTATTTATATGTGTGGGGGAGTGGATTAAAGCCCTTATTCCTGCAATTATCCTCCGTCTACTGTGTGGCTCCGCCCTCGTGACCTCGGCCTTTATCTATCCACGGTTCTTTCCAGGTGTGAAATTTCCATGTGGTTTCTTGTATTTTTGTGTTTCTTTTCTATTGTAGAGTATAATTTTTCTTGATAGGTTGTCTTCAAATCCGTTTCCAGTGTTGGCTGCCATTACATATTTTTAGTATGTTTTGAAGGCATTCTCTGCAATCAGTCTGGCTGTTTTGTTTGTGTTTCTGTACAAAAAATTCATATTTTCCCAATTTATTTTGTAGTGCTTTCCCCACCAGTGCTTGGCGACTGCCGACATCTAATTATAGTGCCTTGTGTTCTTTAAATGTTATCTGCCTCGTTCTTTGCAAGATTTGCCGCTTTCGCCAAAGTATTGCTCTTCACAGTGTAGACACGCTGCCATGTATACCCTCCTCTTACCTCCTCCCCCTCTACCAACTTTTTGGAATAAAATAGCTAGAAACAAAAAGTTAGTAGAGGGAAGAGGTAATAGGGTGCGTACACATGGCAGCCTGTCTAGAATGTGAAGAGCATTACTTCGGCGAAAGCGGCAAATCTTGCAAAGAACGAGTCAAACAACATTTACAAAACATAAGGCACTATGATCATATGTCGGCAGTCGCCAAGCACTGTTAGGAAAAACACCACAAAATAGACTGGGAAAATATGAATTTTTTGTACAGGAACAAACAAAACAGCCAGACTGATTGTAGAGAATGCCTTCATAACATGCGCAAAAAAAGTAATGGTGGGCAACACTGGAAACGGATTTGAAGACAGCCTGTCATGAAAAATCATATACTCTACAATAGAAAAGAAACGCAAAATCACAAGAAACCACATGTAAATTTCACACCTGGAAAGAACCGCGGGCAGAGAAATGCCAAGGTCACGAGGGCTGGGCCACACGGTAGATGGAGGATAATTGCAGGAATAAGGGCTTTAACCCACTCCCCACACAAATATAAATATAGTTGGACCACGTGTCCGGTCATTCGACGGATACTTGACAATAAGGACTGTTAGCCCTGGAAAGCTTGTAACTTTTATTGAATAAATATCTCCACTAGATACCACCCAGTTTCAATGAGGTCCCGTCAGTAATTGCATTAATGTACAGATATTTGTGTAAGTGATAAGTTAATTTAATATATATATATATATATATATATATATATATATATATATATATATATATATATATAGGTTTTCATATTTGTCAACTAACCTGGCCCGGAGGACAACTAGGTGTCTGCCGAGGAGGGTTCACAAACATCATCATCGAGGTCATCGTCACCTTCGTAAGTACCATCAGGACACTGACAGATTGGGGTTCCATACATAGTCTCGAAAAGTTCGCGCCCGGCTGTTGAAAAAGATAAAGAGAATTAATTCAATATTTGAAATGTAAAAAAGGATAAAGAGTATTAATCCAATATTTTTATCTGAAATTTAATTTGATAAGTTATTTTCATAATCTAACTGAAAACTGACCCCCAAGTAACCATGTGTACTGAAAAACCTATTTCATGACGGGGATGAATTACTCGACAATGAAACAAACAATAAAAGATTCTATTCGAAATTATTGTTACATGTTTCCACTTTCTATAGCTTATATTTCAAAAGTAGCTCCATTTGTATTTAATTTCCTTACAATTCACGTTTCATGTCATTTTTCCTCTTGTCTGACTTTAGTGAATGTGCTCCCAACGAACGTAATTGATAATATATTATTGTAATCAGCACCTTGTTGACTTTTATAATGTTACCATCTGTTTTCAGTGAAAGGGCTATTTCTTCGAATATGTAGCGACGGCAGTCACCATGGAAACAACACATTTTCGAAATGCTAGACAGGGAGAAAAGTACAAACCCCTCGCCTGGCTTTCTTTATACTCGTACTGCCGTAGCAATGACAATAGTCTGTTCAGTAAACTGAAACTAATTCTTATAGAATGATACTTACAGACATTTCTAGCTCTTATGGTTATGACCATCTTCTTCGTTTTGACGTGCTTTTTCCCATTTTTATATGGGGTAAGCACGGTCTGTCCTTAAATAATTCAACTACAATATGCACTCTAACCTTACTCTCCCAATCTAATCTAACATGGGGCAATGTATCCTACCTGATTTCGGCCCCCACTGAATCTGTCTGACAATAGGCTATCCTAACTGAAGGCGGTGCATCCTCCTTGAGCGGTAAGTTGCCAAAATGTTAGGAAATTAGACCTGAAACTACGGTGAAGAGCTTTGTTCTGAGTGTTTCAGACCACTTTACAGCCAAGAGGCGCAAAAGAGACGTCCATTTCCCTAAAACCTGGGTAGATATCAAGACTACACACTTGAAATCTCGAATGAATAGATACCTGGCTACGCCCCAGGTATATGACAAGGATTCATAAACTGATTCGAAGTGGGCAACCTCGTGAATACTTTTCGACGTCCAGGTAAACGCCAGTCCTTCTTAAATATTGTAGAAATGTACTGAATATACTTGAAACAACAAAGTCAGCCTTCGTCAATACTTTCCTTGTTATTTTGTTTCCAAAATTAAATAAGGGTTGGATGAGTTTCCTGAAGGATTCTCTGCTCTTCTGTGGGCCTCATTAGTCACCTGTGTACCTTGTGGCTACTCAACTCTGATGGTTGCAGCAAGGATTGGTGAAGGGCTTGGATTTAACAACTGTATCATGAAAAGATTTTTTAAGAACCAGGAAAGTTAGTCACATCTA
>NC_089781.1:40662578-40747578 GCF_040412425.1 Macrobrachium rosenbergii
ACGGGTGATCATAATGTCATTTTCACAATATACTTCATTAACTTTCATTCTTATCGGTAAATGACCTTGAAAATCCTGATTACAAGATAAGTTACAAGAATGTATAGGCCCATAATATTCAGGTTTCATTTTTACCTTTCTCCTCGAAATGATGCTATGAAAAATTAATCATTACTCTTAAGTCAGCCTCATCTCTGATGAAACATTTTAAAATGAAAACCCTCCTTCATGAATTTTGTACACGCACTATTCTTCCCACATGAGCTAATGATGAAAAACTGTCAACCTCTCCTGGTTTTAAGCAGAGCTACTTCATAGAACCTTTGAGACTTAGCAGTCCTTAGATGGTGCTCCTTTTCCTTATACCCACCTCTTCTTTCACATTTACTTTTCATTGTATATGCATACGATTCCTAATTCTGATGGAATATTAGAAAAAGAGTCAAGGACCCTTCTTTGCAGTTCAGCACAATCTGTTGCTTTTGTTTTCAAATGGGATTTTTTTCCAAATAAGAAAAATTTATGTTATGCTCTGCCTATCCCAGAGTTGCTTAATTGGTGATTTTAGTAGTTACTGCAAGCCATTCAACTTCCCTTGGTTTATTGCTTTTCACAGCTGCTATGAAACTGTTCATTGATTTGTAAATAAGAAACTTTGATACCGCTGCTTGCTTACTAACAGCCAACATCTCTACAGAAAGCATGTCTACAGGTAGACGAACAGGCTAATAAAACAGCAGGCGTAGAACCTCGATTTTTTTAGTCCCCTTGCCCGTTGGTTGCTTGTTATTATTTTTAATATCATTAACCATCTTACCATAAGAAACCCCTTGTGCATTCATGCATTTTCTCTGTGAGTAAAGCTCGGTGCACACGATGCTGTTCCTCGTGATAGTCTTCTAATGCCATCTCGTATGAGAATCGTACGCAAGACGAAGCACGCGAGAATATATGTAAATGGAATTTTATAAATAAAATGCAAAAATGTGAGTAGACACGCAGTATTAGACAAAAAGAGAGCATAGGCTTATAATTACTTTCACCAGCAATCATAAATCTCGCTCTGAAGGTTGAACTCGTGCGAGAAGCAACCAACATGTTAGAATATGTTCAATTCGATATTCAGGTCTAAATTCGGATGCTAAAACCTACACATACTGCAAATTCTCGGGCGAGATCTCGTCAAAGCAGAAAATTGAACGGGATTATAATAGTATCGTGTACACCCAGCTTAACTTCCACTACCAATACCATTATCCCAGGGTCTTGCCGATACTCTACAGGTATTTCCGCCAATGGCTAACACCTTTCACCTCTGGTATACAGAATTCCCAAAATATAGATATCCTGGGCCGACCTTTGGGATGGTATGTAACTAATCTACAACTGGATCGACAGTATGGCAAAAATACTGTAAAAATGGTACCGAGTATAAGATAAAAAAAAAATCCAGTTCAGACAAACCTAAAAGAACTTCATTTAATATAATTTTTCCTTAAAAGCAGCCAAGATTTATTCATCAAGCTGAATAAGGATTTCATAGCATAAAAGAGCAAACAAATTTAAGTGTAAAGGCGCTTTACCCCATTTTACTTACCTTTAAGTTCTGGTAGATCTAATTTTTTGGTAAAAATGAATGTTTCACCTTTCAGTTAATATGTACTCATCCTGGATCACAATAGCAAAATGTACTTATTCATAAATTATGAATCGCAAATGAAAATTACTTAATGAAAAGTGAAGAAGATTTTTAAGTTTTTTATAGAAAATTTAAGAAAATGCAAAATTCACTGCGGACAACTGGGAGATATGGTGAGAGACCAACAAACTTGGGGTGTGCACAAATATTTAAGACTTTGGTTTGGGGTGTTCCATTGATTTGACTTCTGGTGTTAGAGGTGAGATTTGTCCTTATTCACCTCGAAAAAAAGTATACGAGGGTATGACTGCTGCGAGTCGAAGCTAACACTATGTTTTGTGCTTTCATCAATATTCTTTTCTTGATGATGATATTGCAGTTCAGTAGCAGCAAGTAAAGATTCCACAATGGCTAAGAAGAAATATAGTTGGTAATTCACCGCCACATCTCACTTGGGGAATGAGATCCTTGCAGTTGCACCCTAATGTTAGATTGAGTGATGGTGCTAGTCTGGGCAGTAGTGGGATCTCAGCCCAGTTAAGCACTACTGAATTTTAATGGTTTCCCTTAGCACATTCTGTTTACATCTGTTGGGCATAACATGAAAGGTGATAGCCTATTTTCAACAACTGACAATGGTCTTCAGGACTCCATCACTTCTCCTAGCGCATGGAGTATCAAGGAAACGAATCAGACCGCACACATATCCAGGAAAAAAAAAGTGACTAATGATTACTGATGTGGAGACTAAGGAATCAGTCAAAGGAGTTCATGGAACTGGCATCCCAAAGTATGTAGGGTTTCTTGTAAACATGTCAAAATCAATATACTGGAAACAGACAGGTTTTGTACTCTACGAGTGATACATAAATGGTGAATAGGCATAATAGAAATAAAAGGAGAGACAGGAATCTGCCATGGTGGGCAAGGTATAGTTGCTATCACATACAATTTGCCTTTAATCTAACCCAGGACAAGCACCTCTGGCCACTGCATGAAGAATAGAAATCCTTTTGTCTAACAAGCCTAAAGTGCATAGACTTTTGCTCAACCTCTCATTTATATTAACATATTTTTCAAAGGTAGCCACAGCGTAGTTACCATGACGTGTACAAAAGTTATTTTTATTCCTTATAATTTTAAAACACATTAAGATTGATGTTACCCTACACACACACACACACACACACACACACACACACACACACACACACACATATATATATATATATATGCACATATCAGTTGACATCAAACTTAACATGTTTTAAAGTTATCAAAAATGGAAATCAGTTTTGTATTCATCCTGAATTTTTGTCACATACACCATGACCTTATGGTGTAAGCTACAATTGTCGTTTAAAATTAAATTCACTCAACCTCAGAATAACGTAAGCTGAAGGGGAATTTACAGTATAAATGATATGTAACCTGCCACCAGGGAGACCCGAACTCCCAAATGGTTGGAAAGCAATGACTTTTCAGTGATGGTAACCAATCGGCTGTCAAGAGAAACGTATTACTTATAAATTCCTCCCTGGTTATGTTAGTCTGAGGTTGAGTGACACATGGAATAATGCTTGCGAATATATATATATTTTCATGATATAGCCTTGTAATATGTATATCATTCCATGATTTTGATATATTTACTGTTCTAGTTATCATGTGTGCAATAATAATTGTTGGAATACCATATGCAGAGTAATGTCAGATCTTACAAGAATTAATAATATCTTTCTTGATAATAGAGTAGTAACTGGAGAGAGAGTTTAAGTTAAACCAGATGTTGTAGCTGTTATCGAAATTGCTTTGCTTTGAGTTGAGACCGGTGCTCATTTCCTGTTAGATTCGTGTGTTGACAAGCGGGAGATAACAGTCGAGTCATGTTTAGATTTCATTAAAAGCTTTGTCCCATACAATTTTCTGGTAAAGACGTGCACCTTTTTAAGAAATACGAACGAGTTGTTGCACTGCAGCACATGGCAATTGCGTCATATTTAAAATTACATTGCTCTGGTCACATGTTGTTCTGATCGCATCCCATACGATTTTCTGTTCGAGTCACGTACACCTTTTTGTGAGTAAAAGCACATGTCTCAATCGATTATGTCACGTTTTGTAAGATCGCAGTCCAAAACGTTTTGCCTTAATAATGACGTCATCTGATTGTTTCATTCCTAATTGGGATCATAAAAGTTTGCTCATTCTGATTTCAGAGACCTTTCGTGTGGTTCTCTCTCTCTTTCTCTCGCTTTCTTTCTTCAAAAGAGAGATTGTTAACGTAAAATATTTGTGGTCATTAATATTAGTTTTAGCTTTTGAGATCTGATAGTAGAAAGTGTATATATTCGTAACGGCACCTATCAAAAGTGTGTTTTGTGAATCTCAGGCAGCTACATTTTGGGTAATTTTACAAAAGTTTTCACAAGCTTATGTAAGGTAAAATAAATTTTACTTATTATTCCCCTGGTGTAATAAGGTATATTAAGGGATTTTTGCCTTAGTGAAACTGTTTTGCAAAATCTTTTGTGTATTTTTGTGTGTTCTTGTGTTTGCAATATCTTAATTTTTCACATTTTATATAGTGGTGATTTAACATTCATTTACTTAGCAATTTAAGTATTTCTTAATAATTTAACATTGCATTTACTGAGATTTTCTTTTCAAATCTTGAGTAATTCTTGATAGTTTAAACCTAGCTTGATTGATTTATTTTCTTGATAAATTAGCCTTTGTAATTTAACTCAAGAATTAATTAAATTTTCTGTTGCTTTCAAGTAATAGTAATTTTTTCAGATTGTGAATTCTAATTATAAATTTTGAATTAAAAAATAAATTATTTAAAATTTTTAAAAACAATGTTTCATTTAATAACCACCAGTGAACCAGTGAATATGATTAATTGTGTGCATAAGGCAAAGTGATATACATGTTTTATTCTTTTAGTTTTGCTGATGTGAATTAAGACCAGGGAAACAGTTAAAGTTGTTTGAAGGAGTGATGCCCTTATGCTTTAGCATATTTCTTGTTTAATTGTTGATACCTCACATTTGTTTTCATAAACTTAGAATGATTTCTCACATGAATAATAAGTTTGTTAAGGGATCACTGTTGCTTTTAGAGTACTCAGTTGTAATTCTACTGATATGAGAGTTCAGGTATCTGGTTGAAGTGAGGTAAAATTTTTAATTCTATGATTAGTTTTATAATAACAATATAATATATATATATATATATATATATATATATATATATATATATATATATATATATATATATATATATATATATATATATATATATATATATATATATATATATATATATATATATATATATATATATATATATATATATATATATATATATATATATATATATATATATATATACTAGCAAGAGGTGCACTATTCTGTGTGGGGCAGGAGAGCAGTTGAAGGACTCCCTGTTTAAACACGGCTGCTAGTTGTGAACTGGATCCTTTGTCGGGTATTTCAATGACCTCGTAGAAATCAATGTTGCAGTACCTCTGGTTATCATCACCATTAATAAATAATGTGGCTCCAATGGAATAAAAAACATAAAATTTCCAAGAAATTGATAAAATGGTAAAAATAAATTGATGATATGTTATAGATTTTCAAGAAAACCAGTTAACTCCACGAACTTCAAAATATCCTCTCTGTGATCCCTGGAAAGACGATAATTACCCTCTTCATCAATGAACTCTTAGAAGAAACGATTTCTCAAGTTCCCTAGGTTGGGGAACTGAGCCAGCGCAAAGTGCTGCACAGTGATTAATGTTAATAATACAAAATACACTTTCCCCTGAATGAATTCTTGGCATGGGAGAATTTTGATACAAACTAAGTGATGCAGAGTACAAAAAAAAAAAAAAAAATCTTTTAATCATTTGGAAAAGTTAAATAGAGTAATAAAGGCATGGGAAATCAAGCTGCAATTATTTTCTTATCATCTCTTCCAAGGAATCCTGCCTTCTCCTTCTAGAGAGGACACTCCCCTTCGAGGGTGCCCTAAAAGAACTGTCCTCCCTAAGGAGCCTTTGGCCCTCACCCTTGGGGGCCTCACCAAGCCTGCTTCCCCAGCCTGGCAGGAAACCTGCCTCCCTCCGAGGAAGTAGCTTCTGGGTCGGACCCTTCCTTTCAAGGCTGCCCTCAAGAGACTGGTGAGCCTTAGGGGCTTTCGGGGTTCATCCTTGAAGTTTTTGCGCCCTATCTAGGCCCACTTCCCCAGCCTGTCAGGATACCTGCCTTCCACCAAGGAAGCAGCCTTTGGGTCGGACCCCTCCCTTCAAGGCTACCCACAAGAGACTGGCAAGCTTTGTGGGTTTTTTGGCCTCATCCTTGAAGTTTTTGAGCCCTCTCTAGGCCTGCTTCCATAGCCTGGCAGAATATCTGCCTTCCTTTGAGGATGCAGCCTATGGGTTGGACCCTTTCCTTTAAGGCTCCCCCCAAGAGACTGGTGAGCCTTAGGGGCTTTTGGGATTCATTCTTGAAGTTCTTGGGCACTCTCCAGGCCCACTTCCCAAGCCTAGCCGGACACCTGCCTTCCTCCGAGGAGGCAGCCTCTGAGTCGGACCATTCCCTTCAAGGCTGCCATCAAGAGACTGGCAAGACTTGGGGGCTTTTGGAGCTCATCCTTGAAGTTTCTGCGCCCTCTCCAGGCACACTTCCCCAGCTTGACAGGATACCTGCCTTCCTCTGGGGATGAAGTCTCTGGGTCGGACCCTTCCCTTCAAGGCTGCCCTCAAGAGACTGGCAAGCCTTGGCGGCTTTTGGGGCTCATCCTTGAAGTTCTTGGGCCCTCTCCAGCCCCACTTCAGCAGCCTGGCAGGGTACCTTCCTTCCTCCAAGGAAGCAGCCTCTGGGTCAAACCCTTCCCTTCAAGGCTCCACCCAAGTCATTGGCAAGCCTTTGGGCCTTTTTGGCCTCATTCTTGCAGTTCTTGGGCCCTCTCTAGGTTGCTTCCCAATCCTGGTAGGATACCTGCCTTCCTCTGAGGAAGCAGCCTCTGGGTCGGACCCTTCCTTGAAGGCTCTCCTCAAGAGAATGGTGAGCTTTGGGGGCTTTTTGGCCTCATCCTTGAATTTCTTGGGCCCTCTCCAGGCCCACTTCCCCAGCCTGGCAGGATACCTGCCTTCCTCCAAGGAAGCAGCCTCTGGGTTGGATCCTTCCCATCAAGGCCAACCTCAAGAGGCTGGCAAGCCTTGGGGGCTTTTGGGCCTCATATATGAGGTGCTTCAGTCCTCTAAAGGCCTGCTACTCCAGCCTAGCAGAATATCTCCCTTCTTCCAAGGAAGAAGCCTCTGGGTCGGACCCTTCCCTTCAAGGCTGCCCACAAGAGACTGGTGAGCCTCGGGGGTTTTTGGGCCCAATCCGTGAGGTGCTTGGCCCCTCTCCAGGCCCACTTCCCCATCCTGGCAAGATATCTGCCTTCCTCTGAGGAAGCATCCTTTGGGTCGGACCCTTCCCGTCAATGCTGCCTTCAAGAGAATGGCGATCCTTGTGGGTTTTTTTACCTCTTCCTTGAAGTTCTTGGTCCCTCTCTAGGCCTGCTTCCCCAGTCTGGCAGGATACCTGCCTTCCTCCGAGGAAGCAGCCTCTGTGTCAGTCCCATCCCTTCAAGGCTCACCCTCAAGAGACTGGCAAGCCTTGGGGGCTTTTGAACCCCATCTTTGAGGTGTTTGGGCCCTCTAAAGGCCTGCTACCTAAGGCTGGCATGATATCTGCCTTCCTCTGAGGAAGCTGCCTCTGGGTCGGACCCTTCCCCTCAAGGCTGCCCTCAAGAGACTGGCAAGCCTTGGGTACTTTTGGGGCTCATCCTTGAAGTTCTTGGGACCTCTCCAGGCCTGCTTCACAAGCCTTGAAGGATACCTGCCTTCTTCCATAGAAGCAGCCTCTGGGTCTAACCCTTCCCTTCAAAGTTGACCTGAAGATTCTGGTGAGCCTTGTGGGCTTTTTGGCCTCATCCTTGAAATTTTGGGTTCCACTCTAGGCCCGCTAACCCAGCCTGGCAGGATACCTGCCTTCCTCTGAGGAAGCAGCCTCTGGGTCAGGCCCATCCCTTCAAGGCTCACCCTCAAGAGACTGGCGAGCCTTAGGGGCTTTTGAACCCCATCTATGAGGTGCTTGGGCCCTCTAAAGGCATTCTACCTCAGCTGGCATGATATCTGCCTTCCTCTGAGGAAGCTGCCTCTAGGTCAGACCCTTCCCTTCAAGGCCGCCCTCAGAAGACTGGCAAACCATGGGTGCTTTTGGGGCTCATCCTTGAAGTTCTTGGGACCTCTACAGGCCTGCTTCACAAGTCTGGCAGGATACCTGCCTTCTTCCGTAGCAGCAGCCTCTGGTTCTAACCCTTCCCTTCAAGGTTGACCTCAAGATTCTGGTGAGCCTTGTGGGCTTTTTGGCCTCATCCTTGAAGTTTTTGGGTTCCACTCTAGGCCCTCTTCCCCAGCCTGGCAGGATACCCACCTTCCACAGAAAGAAGAGCCTCTGAGTTGTACCCTTCCCTTCAAGGCCACCCTCTAGAGACTGGCAAGCCTTAGGGGCTTTTGGGGCTCATCCTTGAAGTTTCTGGGCCCTCTCTAGGCCCACTTCCTCAGCCTGGCAGGATACCTGTCTTCCTCCAAGAAAGCAGTGTCTGGCTCGCACCTTTCCTTTCAAGGTTGCCCTCAAGAGACTAGCAAGCCTTGCAGGCTTTTTGGCCTTATCCTGGAAGTTCATGGACCCTCTCCTGGCCCATTTCCCCAGCCTGACAGGATACCTGCCTTCTTCAATGGAAGCAGCCTCTGGGTCGAACCGTTCCCTTCAAGGCTCCACCCAAGTGACTGGCAAGCCTTCGGGGCTTTTTGGCCTCATCCTTGTAGTTCTTGGGCCCTCTCCAGGTCGCTTTCTAAGCCTTGCAGGATACCTACCTTCCTCTGAGGTTGCAGCGTCTGAGTCTGACCCTTCCTTCAAGGCACCCCTCAAGAGAATGGTGAGCTTTGGGGGCTTTTTGGCCCCATCCTTGAAGTTCTTGGTCCCTCTCCATTTCTGCTTCCTCAGCCTGGCAGGATACCCACCTTCCTACAAGGAAGCAGACTCTGGATCACATCCTTCCCTTCAAGGCCACCCTCAAGAGCCTGGCAAGTCTTGGGGGCTTTTGGGCCTCATCTATGATGTGCTTTGGCCCTCTAAAGGCCTGTTACCCCAGCCTGGCATGATATCTGCCTTCTTCTGAGGAAGCTGCCTCTGGGTCGGTCCCTTCCCTTCAAGGCTCCCCTCAAGAGACTGGTGAGTCTTAGGGGCTTTTGGGGCTCATCCTTGAAGTTCTTGGGGCCTCTCCAGGCCTGCTTCCCAAGCCTGGCAGGATATCTGCCTACCTTCGAGGAAGCACCCTCTGGTTAGGACCCTTCCCTTCAAAGCTGCCCTCAAGATTCTGGTGAGCCTTGGGGGCTTTTTGGCCTCATCCTTGAAGTTTCTTGGGTTCCTCTCTAAGCCCGATGTCCCCATTCTGGCAAAATACCTGGCTTCCTCCGAGAAAGTATCCTTTGGGTCAGGCCCTTCCCTTCAAGACTCCCCTCAAGAGACTGGCAAGTTTCGGGGCTTTTGGGCCCCATCTATGATTTGCTTGGGCCCTCTAAAGGCCCACTACCCCAGCCTGGCATGATATCTGCCTTCCTCTAAGGAAGTTGCCTCTGGTCTGACCTTTCCCTTCAAGGTTCCCGTCAAGAGACTGGCAAGTCTTGGGGGCTTGAAGTTCTTTGGCCCTCTCCTGGCCTGCTTCGCAAGCCTGGCAGGATACATGCCTTCCTTCATGGAAGCAGCCTCTGGGTTGGACTCTTTCCTTTAAGGCTGCCCTCAAGATTCTGGTGGGCCTTGGGGGCTATTTGGCACATCCTTGAAGTTCTTGGTGTCTCTCCAGGTCTGCTTCACAAGCCTGGCAGGATACCTGCCTCCTTCCATGGAAGCAGCCTATGGGTCCAGCCCTTCCCTTCAAGGGTGTCCTCAAGATTCTGGTGAGCCTTGGGTGCTTTTTGGCCTCATCCTTGTAGTTTTTAGGCTCCTCTCTAGGCCCGCTTCCCCAGCCTGGCAGGATACCTGCCTTCTACTGAAAGAAGCAGCCTCTGAGTTGGCCTTTTCCCTTCAAGGCCACCCTCAAGAGACTGGCAAGCCTTGGGGGCTTTTGGGGCTCATCCTTGATGTTTTTGTGCCCTCTCCAGGCCCACTTCCTCAGCCTGGCAGGATACCTGCCTTCCTCCAAGAAAGCAGCCTCTGGGTCAGACCCTTCCTTTCAAGGCTGCTCTCAAGAGACTGGCGAGCCTTGCAGTCTTTTTGGCCTCATCGTCGAAGTTTGTGGACCCTCTCCAGACCCATTTCCCCAGCCTGACAGGATACCTGCCTCCCTCCGAGGAAGCAGCCTCTGGGTCGAACCATTTCCTTCAAGGCTCCACCCAAGTGACTGGCAAGCCTTCAGGGCTTTTTGGCCTCAATCTTGCAGTTCTTGGGCCCTCTCCAGGTCGCTTCCCAAGCCTTGTAGGATTTCTGCCTTCCTCCGAGGACGCAGCATCTGGGTCGGACACTTCCTTCAAGGCTCCCCTCAAGAGACTGGCGAGCTTTGGGGGCTTTTTGGTCTAAGCCTTGAAGGTTTTGGGCCCTCTCCAAGCCCACATCCCCAGCCTGGCTGGATACCTGCCTTCCTCCAAGGAAGCAGCCGCTGGATTGGATCCTTACCTGCAAGGCCACCCTCAAGAGGCTGGCAAGCCTTGGGAGCTTTTGGGCCTCATCTATGAGGTGCTTGGGTCCTCTAAAGGCCTGTTACCCCAGTCTGGCATAATATCTGCCTTCTTCTGTGGAAGATGCCTCTAGGTTGGTCCCTTCCATTTAAGGCTCCCCTCAAGAGAATGGTGAGCCTTAGGTGCTTTTGGGGCTCATCCTTGAAATTCTTTGGCTCTCTTCAGGCCTGCTTCCCAGCCCTGCCAGGATACCTGCCTTCCTCTGAGGAAGCACCCTCTGGGTCAGACCCTTCCCTTCAAGGCTCCCCTCAAGATTCTGGTGAGTCTTAGGGGCTTTTTGGCCTCATCCATGAAGTTTCTTGGGTTCCTCTCTAAGCCCACTTCCCCATCCTAGCAAGATACCGGCTTCATCTGAGGAAGCAGCATCTGAGTCGGACCATTCCCTTCAAGGCTGCCCTCAAGAGACTGGCAAGCCTTGAGGGCTTTTGGAGCTCATCCTTGAAGTTTCTGCGCCCTCTCCAGGCCCACTTCCCCAGCCTGACAGGATACCTGCCTTCCTCCGGGGAAGAAGTCTCTGGGTCGTACCCTTCCTTTCAAGGCTGCCCTCAAGAGACTGGCAAGCCTTGGCGGCTTTTGGGGCTCATCCTTGAAGTTCTTGGGCCCTCTCCAGCCCCACTTCAGCAGCCTGGCAGGGTACCTTCCTTCCTCCAAGGAAGCAGCCTCTGGGTCGAACCCTTCCTTCAAGGCTCCACCCAAGTGATTGGCAAGCCTTTGGGCCTTTTTGGCCTCATTCTTGCAGTTCTTGTGCCCTCTCCAGGTTGCTTCCCAATCCTGGTAGGATACCTGCCTTCCTCTGAGGAAGCAGCCTCTGGGTCGGACCCTTCCTTGAAGGCTCACCTCAAGAGAATGGTGAGCTTTGGGGGCTTTTTGGCCTTATCCTTGAAGTTCTTGGGCCCTCTCCAGGCCCACTTCCCCAGGCAGGATACCTGCCTTCCTCCAAGGAAGCAGCCTCTGGGTTGGATCCTTCCCATCAAGGCCAACCTCAAGAGGCTGGCAAGCCTTGGGGGCTTTTGGGCCTCATATATGAGGTGCTTCAGTCCTCTAAAGGCCTGCTACTCCAGCCTAGCAGAATATCTCCCTTCCTCCAAGGAAGAAGCCTCTGGGTCGGACCTTTCCCTTCAAGGCTGCCCACAAGAGACTGGTGAGCCTCGGGGGTTTTTGGGCCTAATCCGTGAGGTGCTTGGCCCCTCTCCAGGCCCACTTCCCCATCCTGGCAAGATATCTGCCTTCCTCTGAGGAAGCATCCTTTGGGTCGGACCCTTCCCATCAATGCTGCCTTCAAGAGAATGGCGATCCTT
Source organism: Macrobrachium rosenbergii (assembly GCF_040412425.1). Taxonomy (NCBI): domain Eukaryota; kingdom Metazoa; phylum Arthropoda; class Malacostraca; order Decapoda; family Palaemonidae; genus Macrobrachium; species Macrobrachium rosenbergii. The sequence continues at coordinate 40,674,313 of NC_089781.1, forward strand.
GTGGGTTTTTTTACCTCATCCTTGAAGTTCTTGGTCCCTCTCTAGGCCTGCTTCCCCAGTCTGGCAGGATACCTGCCTTCCTCCGAGGAAGCAGATTCTGTAACATATAAGAAAATATATTATTTCCGAGGTAGAGCAAATTGGATATTAAAGGACGTTTGTAGCTTTCTGATTGTATATGAATCACGGCGATGTGATAAATAGTCATAATATGGCTACTTGCGACAAACGCACTACACGGTCAACATGGCAGAGGTGGGTGGATATCGTCTCCAAATGCAAAACACCTGAGTTCGACGGGGGTGAGTTGATGGGAGGCGATATTCACTTATACCTCTCTTGTGGCCGACTGGGTTAGTGCGTCCCTGTAGTCCTGAGTCTCGTCCGTCGCTGGTTCGACCCCACGGGACGGTGGACTTATTATCAACTAAAAATTCCCCTTCGGTAAACATATATGAAAATATATTATTTCCGAGGTAGATATAATTGGATATTAAAAGGACGTTTGTAGCTTTCTGATTGTATATGAATCACGGTGATGTGATAAATAGTCAGTCATATATATATATATATATATATATATATATATATATATATATATATATATATATATATATATATATATATATATATATATATATATATATATATATATATATATATATATATATATATATATATATATATATATATATATATATATATATATATATATATATATATATATATATATATATATATGTATATATATATGTATATATATATATATATATATATATATATATATATATATATATATATATATATATATATATATATATATATATATATATATATATATATATATATATATATATATATATATATATATATATATATATATATATATATATATATATATATATATATATATATATATATATATATATATATATATATATATATATATATATATATATATATATATATATATATATATATATATATATATATATATATATATATATATATATATATATATATATATATACTTACATGTATAATCCCTGTATATATATTAACATTACCTAATTCTTCCAGAGCTCATCTCCGTGAAATTATGTTCACGATATCATCGACCGAAACTTTCACTCCATATGGTTTAAATGTATGATCTTTTAAATGTTATGTTCTTACAAGTCCTTATAAATATAAAACGAAGTAGTGACGTGTGTGTGTGTGTATATATGTATATATATATATATATATATATATATATATATATATATATATATATATATATATATATATATATATATATATATATATATATATATATATATATATATATATATATATATATATATATATATGAAATTTTATCACAATCCCGTGATCTATATACAATCATGAAGCTAAAGTGTGTTTAGTATCAAATTCATGTTACTCATATAAATATAAAACGGAGAATTGTGTGAAGGGGAATTTATAAGTGATAAATATATATATTGGATATCGTCGGGACACAAAACCCTGACACTAAAACCTATTTCAGCGACTCAGATAAAGAGCGTTACCCATTGAGCTATCAAGAGAGGTATAAGTCTTTGCTGAGTAGGCTGTACTGTTGTTACCCGTCGTGAGAGGGGAAATTGTACTTAGCCTCGGCAATGACCCACCTCCGCCATGACAGTTCATTGGTACGTTTGGAACATGCAGCTCTTATTATGAAATTTTTTATCACAACGTGATTTATATACAATCATGAAGCTACAAATGTCGCTTAATATCAAATTCACCCTACCTCGGGAATATCTCCGAAGGAGAATTGTCGCCGAAGGAAATTTATATAAGTGATAAATGAATTGGTATCGTCGGGACAACCCTTGACATGATTCAGCGACTCCAGTAGACGTCACCCATTGAGCTATCAAGAGAGGTATAAGTCTTTGCCGAGTAGGCTGTACTGTTTTTACCCGTCGTGAGCGGGGAAATTGTACTTAGCCTCGGCAATGACCCACCTCCGCCATGACAGTTCATTATTACGTTTGGAACATGCAGCTCTTATTATGAATTTTTTTATCACACCGTGATTTATATACAATCATGAAGCTACAAATGTCATTTGATATCATATTCACGTTACCTCGGGAATATCTCCGACGGAGAATTGTCGCCGAAGGGGAATTTATATAAGTGAGAAATGAATTGGTACCGTCCGGACACGAACCCTTGACACGAAACCTATTCAGCGACTCCAGTAGACATTACACATTGAGCTATCAAGAGAGGTATAAGTCTTTGCCGAGTAGGCTGTACTGTTTTACCCGTTGTGGCGGGAAATTGTACTAGCCTCGGCAATGACCCACCTCCGCCATGACAGTTCATTGGCACGTTTTGGAACACGCCAGCTCTTATTATGAAATTTTTATCTCACCGTGATTTATATACAATCATGAAGCTACAAATGTCGCTTAATATCAAATTCACACTACCTCGGGAGTATCTCCAACAGAGAATTGTCTACTGGAGTCGCTGAATAGGTTTCGTGTCAAGGGTTCATGTCCCAACAATACCAATTCATTTATCACTTATATAAATTCCCCTTCGGCAACAATTCTCCGTCGGAGATATTCCCGAGGTAGCGTGAATTTGATATTAAGCGACATTTGTAGCTTCATGATTGTATATAAATCATGGTGTGATAAAAAATTTCATAATAAGAGCTGCATGTTCCAAACATACCAATGAACTGTCATGGTGGAGGTGGGTCATTGCCGAGGCTAAGTACAGTTTCCCTGCTCACGATGGGTAAAAACAGTACAGCCTACTCGGCAAAGACTTATACCTCTCTTGATAGCTCAATGGGTAACGTCTATGGAGTCACTGAATAGGTTTCGTCTCAAGGGTTCGTGTCCCGATGATACCAATTCATTTGTCACTTATATAAATTCCCTTCGGCGACAATTCTCCGTCAGAGATATTCCTGAGGTAGCGTGAATTTGATATTAAGCGACATTTGTAGCTTCATGATTGTATATAAATCACGGTGGGATAAAAAATTCATAATAAGAGCTGCGTGTTCCAAACGTACCAATGAGCTGTCATGGTGAGGTGGGTTTTTGTGTTTGCCAAAACATTGGCAATTTTTAACGACAGGTAAAAACAGTACAGCTTATTTGCCAAAGACTTATAACTCTCTTGATAGCTCAATGGGTAACGTCTACTGGAGTTGCTGAATAGGTTTCGTGTCATTAGGGTCTGCCATTGTCAATGATGATACCAATTAATTTTTCACTTATATGTTTTTCTTAATCCTCAGACAATAAACTCATGAGATATTCCATCTTTAGGTATTTTCGTGAATTTGATATTCCAGTGCATTTGTAACTCCCTCATGATTATATATATATATATAGGATATATATATATATATATATATATATATATATATATATATATATATATATATATATATATATATATATGAACTATATATATATTTTGTCGAGGAACATGTGGAAGAAATTTATTATTTTGCAAGTTTTGACAATAAAACATTGGCAATCTATCAAAGAGTAAACTGCCAGGAGTCCGCTTGCTATGTTTTGGACTTAAACTGAGTTCTCTGCAAGAGACTGCAAATGCCGACTTAATAATTGTGGAATCTTGGTAGGGAATCGAATATTATAAGTCTGCCATTTTCAATGATTTTGCCAGCCATTACATATTGTTTAAAATTATATGTTTTTTTTTCTTAATCCTCAGACTTAAACTCATGGTATGATTCCATTTTTGCTATTTTCCTTTTTCATAGAGTTTCCAGGTGCTGCTGTCCACAACTCCCTCATGTGATAAACATTCTATGAACAGTAGGATATGCGCATGATTCAAGTACTTGGCTTAACAACGAAATTACTCTTGTACTGGAAAGAATTCGTGGCTGGGAAGGTGTGGCTGTAGCTGCGCTTAGATCATACTTTACCTGAACTCTAAATTTACAACAGATATAACAATACAAAAATATCCTTTGAATAAATGCATCATTATTGATTTTTATTAGTTAAGTAATAATTTCGTTCCAATTCACATTAAGCATAATTTTCAGTGCTTGTAATTTATTGCATAGTGAATAATAAATAAAATTCAAGCATAAGTTCCCTCACTGAGAAGCAAAATCAAGGAACAGAAATAAATTTTCAGAAGAAAGCAAACGACATAAACGGCACATAGGAAGTATTTCAGTTTTTTTTTTTTTTTTTTTTTTTTTTTTCACATACAGCGGGCCCATGGATGATCAATGACATTTTTCTTCTTAGAGTTTTTGTTAACAAGAGATTTGTTTCTTTTTGCCTTTTCTTAAAAGGTTTTTTGCATTAATTTCACTTTCAACTTTTCATTTAAAATAAAGCTGTCTAAAGCAATTATTTCCATTATTGTAATTTTTAAATATCAATGGATTTACGCACCTCCTTCCAAATCTGGCGTCGTAGAGTGAAGGCTTTCAACTCATGTTGTTTAATTATATGAACGTGTGTGAGCTCTGAAAAATGCTAGATCAAGGTATCTGATTTAATAATTTCTCGCTCTTCCTCTTCTTTGTGCTTATGACTGTAATGCAAAATTAAAATGCGCTAATGGATGCACTTATATTTTTAAAATGCATAATTCTCTAAATATGACCCTTCGTGGTAAATACGATGAAAGTGAAGTATGTCAGAATATGAAATCAGAAGATATACTGGCTTGTAAAATCTGAGACAAAGTATATGTTTCCATAGCTGTCAAATATTTGTTTATGGGCGAAAAGACGTAGAATTCAAAGTAAAAAAAGTTATATGTGCCATACTGTAGGACAGAGAAAGGGCTGTGAATACAATGTAAAGGGGCTGAGTTTAAACAGAAGATATTGTCTAAAAACATTGGAAATGTTTGCAAGCTGAGGACTCTGAAACCGCTAATTAGCATTTATTGTTAGGTTATTCAGGTTTATAAAACCAAGAAAACGGAGGCAAGAATGTCTGTAGAAATGGGGGAGGAATAGGAATTGAGTGATCCCTATTAGGTATTAGGTAGAGAAATTAACGTAATATAAAATGACGGATTTAAGAAAAGTTGAGTCACACAATAAATGAAGTATGAAAAGTAGCTGTGTCCCAGAAAAAGTTTTGAAAGGAATAATTATCAGTGCAAACCATCTGTGAGCGCCTGAAGGTACAGTTAAGACAGCTATCTTCTTGGATTTACAACGAGGAAGCTGACGGCGAATATGAAGGAAAAATTGTGGAGGCTTTTTAGACGAAATGACGGCATAGTCACTTGTGAAGCAAGACGGTCTGCGAAGTTGAAAGATACACAATGCACACGGGAAGGAGGGATAAACACTTGGTAGAAGTGACAAGATGGATCAAAATGTTTTGAACTGTTTTGTGCCTTGTGTAAAGAATGGGAGACAAGACTGCGAAAAGTAATCAAATTCTGGAGTTGTTGAGTGGACGTCAGAGAGAGAGAGAGAAATAATTAGAGTGTAATATGAGTTGGAGTGCCTGGACCTTAATATCAAGGAGGTTCAATTTTGCATAAAAAACAGACGTGGGTGGCATAATGGGTGTAAGGAAGGTTGACGTGTTGTAAACGTATGAAGTATTTCCTGAATAGTTATCTTTTCGTTGACTTAGCAGTTAAATGATGAGTATGGTAGAGACTAATGTGCAGTTCTCACTTAGATCAGTCATTTGTCAGGATTACAGTTTATTAACAAAGAGAAATTTATTAATTGCTCATCATTTTTATGGACAGAGTGATGCAACAAGTCAGTGAAAGGACCGTAGATGTAGTTACAGAGATGTGAGACAAGACGTTGGGCCATTTAAAAATATGAAATGGCTGTGGTTTCATTGTACAGCACTGAATCCTGAGAGTGAAGAGAAACTTCAGAAACTAATGAGCTGTTTTTAAATTGTTTCCAGAAGTAGAAAATTGAGACGCAATGTGAAAAATGTAAGATTTTGATGGTAAATGGAAACCAAAAAGTTCATTCAAGGAATGTTCATACAGTTATTGGGGAATGAGCATCAAGGATGGTGTGATTATAAGCGAAGAGCCAAGTAGCAGAACCCATGAAGTAAGGAAAGCAGCAAGGCAGGAGTGTGTTTTCAAGTTTAGAAAAGTATTTGACTTATCTATGGAAGCCAAAGTTCAAATGTTTGAATGGAGTGTTAAAGTATGGATAAGGAAGTGGTAGAAAGGTTAGCGTTAGTGCAAGAGTAGCTCAGAGTGAAATGAAATGGTTTGGCCATGTGGAAGAAATGAACGGTGATAGTCTAGTGAAATGAGTACACTATTCGGAAGTTTTTTGAAGAGAGAAAGGCCTAGAAAGCATTGGACACATTGCATGCAAGAGGTAAGGGAAAGGAAGGGCTTTTACATTGAGGAAATGCAACTGTACATGCAAGATAAAGGTGCAACGGTGCAGTGTTTGTGTGTGCGTGTATTAGGAGGTAGTGCACGATGCTAATGAGTCGTCTCTGTAGGAACATTAAATGACGAATGGCGTGGAATTTTTCTGCACGTGTTTTCTCAATGATTTCGCAGCTAGAATAGGAATGTCAGTAACTGCTGTGATGTTTTTTTATTTTATTTCTGGAACTATAAAATTTTAGGAAAACGGACTTATCATTGAGGAAATATATATACTTGTACAGTATTATGTAGAGCTAAAGAATGACCTTATGTTTTCAAAAAATTCAGTGATGAGTGGACGTCACTGTCTTGAGCATGGAATTCATCGAGATTTTCTGGTTCAGTCCTTCATGTCACTGTTAATGGTGAATTTCATAGGCTACATTTAGTTTGGAGAAATACTGGTATATGGTAATAAGGACTTATACCAAGTAATGCTATTGCTTAGTGTCTCAGCTGCAAATAAATCCCTGAATTATCCAGGCTAGCAGTTTCAAATCATACGCTTGTGGGTTATGTGTGGGAGCTCGCTCACGGAGTCGCTGCGAGATATTTCAGAAATGTCATGTTATTATTACAATCCTAAATTTAAGGGGCTGATGCAAGGTCGCACTGTGAAGAAAATACATCCAACTGACACGACACAAACTAGTACCTGAGTTTCGGGAACAGCTATTAAATATCAACATGGAACAGAAAATGAGTGCGGCTGTAATTAGTTGGATTCCGATATTCAAAAAACCTGTAGTGAGCAACAGGTTCCCTCATCCGACTAGTAATAAGTTTTGTTTAATTATCAAACACACACACACAGACACGCACACACATACATATATATATATATATATATATATATATATATATATATATATATATATATATATATATATATATATATATATATATATATATATATATATATATATATATATATATATATATATATATATATATATATATATATATATATATATATATATATATATATATATATATATATATATGTATATATATATATACATTTTTTGTGAGTTTAGGTTACAAGTTTCTTTTTTTTTAGCAGGTTAACCTAATCAACGGAATGGCGCGGGAGAAAAGAACGTAGTAAACCTAAGTAGTTACGAAGAAAAGAAGTTTGTTAACGAATACTCTAAATATTATCTCATAGGCTATTGTTTTTTATTTAACCTATGGATATCAAAGGTCCTGTTTTTCCTTATATGATGTTTAAAACAATCATTACAGTGCACTGTTTTTTAATGCGTTGGTAAGCAATTTCCAGAAAGTTTTTGGAAAGTGTCAACCGACTTCTCGGATTTGAATTGACTTTCTTGATATTTGAAATTCAAATAAAAATTTATTTTGCTGTTAAAATATATTGATTTATTTAAAGGCACCTAAAGAGAACTTTACTTGATCCAGATTGATTGCAATATATGTAATATACTGTAAATGTATATCGGTCGAAAGGTCTTGAAACCTCAAGAATGTTAGCTTGATATACGCTGTGCTGGTCTTTTATTATTAAAATATCTAGAAAAAATAATTTCCACCTTTTTTCCATTTAGTGTTATACCTAAAGAAGTAACCGGTCCATTTAGTACACTAGAAACAATCTCCGGCTATCATCCCAAAATATGAAGATATATCATCAGCACATCTTAGCAAGATTATGACCTGAGGTTTCACAGGCTACTGAATTTTTTTGTTGCTAGAATTCCATGTACAGATTTGCCTAGGAAAGGTGGACGGTTCATATACTACAAGAGAATATTTATAGGGAAATGACTGTTGTCACATAGCTTCAGCCTCCTTACTTTCCTAACTTTTTTTGCAATGTGATCTGCGTTATTCATTAAGAAGCACGTCTTAAAAAACTTTTAGATAAAATCCCTTATGCGTTTCACATAGGCAAATGCAAAGTTGCTTCATAAAAATACATGCAAGCCCTCTGAATAGCCTCAACAGAAAAGACAACATTTTTGAGATGACGAAACGTTGGAGATTCGGTCTTCATGCATCTAGTGAAGATTATAGAAATAGGCGGGAGAGCTTCATTATTTTGAATGATTTCTGCAAGTCAGTATTATTTTCATTTCCGATGTGCAAAGACCATCGTTTAAGGATCTTTTGTAACTCATTTATTTCTTCGACATTTAAAATACCCTGAGCCTTGCTGATGCATATGTGATGACAAGCAGAATTTCAGCCGTCTTCCTTCAAATATTTTGTATGATTAGCTCGTCATGCTAAAATCATCATAATAAGACCTCTCAGAAACTCCCTCGGGGAGGGAAAGAGGAGGACGGTATTGCATCGTCCCAAGGGTGTCTTTGATGCAAAGTTCTTTCCTGAAATATATAAATTTTTTTTCAATTACTGTCAAAGCCAGTCATGTCATCAGAGATCCTTTTGGAGTCTTCACCACTTTTACAGCGAAAATTTATACACAGAATTCCCTATTTTGAGGCAGGGGAATATTTTAATAAAAATGGTTAGCAGATTTTCTATCCCTTTCCTTGGTATATTCTCATCTACCGATATACATTAAGAGGAGAGTTAAAAAAAAAAAATAAAAAATAAACACCGCAACTCATTTCAAACTGTTTTAAAATGGGAAAAAAGAGACAAATAAAATTGACTACGTATCTCCTGCAAGCAGCAAGCAAATAGAAATTATCTAGAAAATAAACAGTGATCATCCAAGATCTGAGAACTAGCTTTTTTTTTATAATGCAGCAATCGTCAGGAAACGCTCTGAATACAAGTAGTGTCACTTCTGATTTTTTCCTACGATTAGCGTGCATGTTTAGTTCTTTTTATAAGTAGAGCACGTGATACTTATTAACACTGAGGTCTAGAGTATATAAGAAAATTCAGGCACTGAACTCGGTCTGTAACCTAAAGCAGTTCGAGTAAGAGTCACAGTTCAAAACGCTTTTCTCCCAGCTTCCACTTTAAGCGGCAGATGCAACAATATTGATGTTGAGTAATTTAACCGCCTCTAGGTAAACCTATTGTTTTGTTTGCGCTATCAGTTTCATAAAGAACAGATTTTCTCTTTCTTTTCTTTAACCGAATTCATTTCGATATTTTACAAAAGTATTTTCAAGAATGACTTGGCATTTCACATCTATTCACATTTTTCTGGAATGCTTGGAAGAATATTCATTCGCAAAAGTTATCTTGCCAAAGCAAGCCGTAATGAAGACTGATGGCTAAGAATTCTTATTTTAGGACTTCCAATTCCCGGGTAAACAGACCATTCTGCTGACTCATTCAAAATAATCATAAACGTAAATGCGCGGTTCTTTCTTCTGAGAATATAGCCGTGAACTTTCATATGTCTTGTCCTGTTTTTGTGCTAAGAAGTTCTGGAGAAAGTGAAAAGACCGCGGGAAATGGATAGAGAGAGAAAAAAAAAGGAAGAGAGAGAGATTTCATCTTCATTTAAAGATGAAATATAACAGGGCTAACATCTGACTTGCCCTACCAACTACAGATAGGAAAAAAGCTTTAGCAAAAATAATTTTACTGCAGACAACAGCAATAAAAAGTAAAATAACAGTGGCTCCAAAAAGTTACAATGACAAAGCAAACACCTTATGAAGCCATTTCGAGTTTTACATCTTTGCAAGGAAATAAATCGTGCACAATTGCATTTTTATTCACGAATTTTTTGAAAATTTTTATAATATATTTGAAAGTTTTGCTTCATTTGTGAACTACACAAATAATACGTATGATAAGCTAGAACTCTTACATACATACATACACATATATATATATATATATATATATATATATATATATATATATATATATATATATATATATATATATATATATATATATATATATATATATATATATATATATATATATATATATATATATATATATATATATATATATATATATATATATATATATATATATTATCACACATGAAAAAGTGTTTTCGTTCTTTTATTTATTTATTTATCAGGTCACGCAGTCGGTATAATTACTGCTTGTTGATAATTGGGTGCTGTTTGCTTGCTGGAGTGTTTTGCGGCGTTAAGGAGGATAGTTGTAATCCAATGATTTTTTCCTTTACATGGTGAAGTGGAGGCAAAGATAGAGACTTTCAGAACCAGCTTAAGTTTGCCGAGTTAGTGATCCTCTGAATGCTAAAGACGTTAGGGATTACCTCTGAGAGGATCGCTGCAATGGTGTGTTTGTAGTGTCTTCCTTTACTCGCCACCACCACCTGCTTGTGGAGTTTTCTACACATTGCTACTGTCTCGCCCTTTAGACATTCTTCATCTGCTAATGCATGGACTTTTGACTTCGAGGTGTAGCCACGGTTTCATCGCATTCCCAGTACCACCTTCGTTCCTCAACTGGACGATTGGAACATCAGTTCATCTACGATTGACACATGACAAACTCGGGAGAGGATATCAGCCTTTAAATGACCATTTTTCAGCGCCTTGGACCCTCGCTGCTGCTACTGCAACTCCATTTATAAGACCCCTCAAGGAGTTAAGTATTGGAATTAGCAACTGTCCCGCAGTTTTAGAGCTGCGGCATCATTCAATTGCGAAGGGGTATTCAGTTCTTGCTGCGGTGGCCTGATACTCGTGTCAACTGTTATTCAATTAGTATATATTTATTTTAAATAAATGTTTATATATATATATATATATATATATATATATATATATATATATATATATATATATATATATATATATATATATATATATATATATATATATATATTTATATATTTGTATCATACTCCCTCACTGTCCTTTGCCATCATTGATTATTTAAGTAATATCATATTGTGGCTGGTTATAGAGTTCTAAAGATTTAGTTTTTTTATGTAATGGCTTTAGTCAAAATTAGAAAGAGCCTGCCTTAGTAAAAAAAGTTAAGAAGGCTGTTAAGTCGTGACATAAATTGGCAACCATGACAGGATGGCAAATGGTCAGTGCGGTAGTGTGTGAATAGGTAAAATTTTCTTTTCATATATTTCAGGGCACTTTAATAGTTTTTTGTGTTTTGAGTAATTATTGCTAGTTTAATGAAATGTCTACTTTAGTCGAGTTAACTGCCGTTGGTGAGAAGCTTGGATTGTCAGGTTTTGACTTAGCAAATTTCATTAAAGAGTAACAGGAGCTCGAACGTGCTAAACGAGCACAGCAGAGAGAAGCTGAAAAAAGCAGGTAGAAGCTGAAAAAGCCATCTTGGCTGAGAAGAGAGCTCTTATGGAAGCTGACAGAGAAAGGCTTGAAGAACAAAGTAAAACTCTTCAGTTGGAGATAACTTTAAAGTCGTCAAAGTCCGACGAAACTTCTGTGAGTGGTGCTGTTCCGGGTAAGTTCAGTGATAAATGGGGAACTAAGCTAATTCCTAAGTTTAGCTCGTTAGATGTTGGTAAAATTTTCTTAGCTTTTGAGAAAGTAGCCCATCAGTTAGCTTGGCCTAAGGAGCTCTGGGCTGTGTTAGTGCAGTCTGCATTCTTTGGAAAGGCACAAGTAGTTTATGCAGCTCTAAGTGCAGAAGATTCCAATGATTATGACACCGTGAAAAAGGCAGCTTTAAATGCATACCAGCTAATCCCAGAAGCTTACTGGCAAAAATTCAGGTCCTGGCATAAAATGTTTAACCAAACATTTGTAGAATGGGCATGCCAGAAAGCAGTTGAATTTGATGAGTGGTTGGCTGCAGAGGAAGTAACTACATTTGTCGAGTTATGAGAACTGGCTTTGTTAGAAGATTTTAAAAATAACATTCCCAAAATATTTTGTATCCATATTGAAGAATTTCATATTGGTAATGTGAATAAGGCAGCAAAGGTAGCAGACAGGTTCGTTTTGTCACATAAGCAATAAGGTAAGAAGAAGACTCATTTGGAAGCAGGTGTAGTAGAACTAGTAAAGGGTAAAGAACGTCCTTCATCTCCTTTGAGCGGTGCAAGGCAGGTCCAGGACATTGTTTGTTAAAGTGTGGTAACAAAGGTCATGTTAAGTCACATTGTCCTGAAGTAACTAAGTCAGTAAAATCAGTTATGCTAGTAGATTGTAGGTCAGTGCCACCTATATCTTCTGGTCTTGCAGGAGCCCAGTCTAAGGAGAAAATCAAAAGTGGAGAAGTAGATGTAAATTTGGAAAACTGCTTCCAAACCAAAACTCAACCCAAAACAGAGAAAGGTAAGTCCAAACAGATAAAAATTCCTTTGTCAAAGTCTATAGTTGATGTATCTGAAAACCTAGCTAATGATTCTAGCTCCATGTTCCCAGATAAGCAAACCCTCATTAGTGCTCAAAAGGAGGATGGAGAACTGAGAAGTTTGTATGAAGAAGCAGAACAGATAAAGGAACAGGAGGATCTAAGTGAAGCCAGTTATGTATTAAAGGATGATGTGTTATATAGGTTAATTCGTCCAATATCTGCATCTCCTGATGAAGAGTGGAAGGTAAGGGAACAAATTGTAGTACCCAGTAAGTTCAGGCATTTTATTTTACAGGAGGCCCATGAAAGCGAGTGGGGTGGTCATTTAGGAATACGAAAAACACTGTCTAAAATAAAATGGAATTTCTTTTGGCCTTCTGTAAAGAAAGACGTCGTCAGACATTGCAAGACATATCACCAGTGCCAAATGGTTGGAAAACCCAACCAGAAAATTACTAAAGCACCTTTGATTCCTATCCCAGCTGTTGAAGAACCATTCACGCAAATTGTTATTGACATTGTGGGTCCTTTACCTAAAACTAAGACAGGTTTTCAGTACATGTTAACTATAATGGATAGAACAAAACTAGATTTCCTGAGTTAATACCTATTAGAGATATTATTAAGCATCTCATGGACTTCTTTTCTTGTTATGGTTTACCTCGAGAGGTACAGTCAGATCAAGGTACTAATTTTACTAGTAGGGAGTTCCAGGTCAAAATGAAGGAATTTGATATTAAACACAACTTGGCAGCTTCATATCATCCTGAAAGTCAGGGGATACTTGAAAGATTTCATTCCACTCTGAAGAATGCTTTGACTAAGTATTGTCTAGATCATGTTCAGGAATGGGATAAAGACTTACCTTTATTGTTTTTTGCTTTGAGATCAGCCCCCAGTGAATCTTTAGGTTTTTCTCCTTTTCAGATGGTTTACGGACACAATGTAAGAGGGCCTCTTGATTTCTTAAAGGAACATTGGGAGGGGAGAACTGACAAAGTGAATTCCCTTGAGTATAGTTTGTCTTTCGAAGAAAAGTTAAGGAGCATTTGGGAGTGGGCCCAAAATTATCTTTCTACTTCGCAGGCTAAAATGAAAACCCACTATGATGAAAAGTCTCAAGTCAGGAATTTTGAGGAAGGAGATCAAGTACTAGTATCACTTCGTATTCCAGGTCAGTTCAAGGCTCAGTTTGTAGGTCCAGCAGTGGTTAAGAAAAAACACAATTGATGTTGATTATTTCGTTGAAATTCCATGGAGGAGGAAAAAGTATCAGCTGTGTCATATTAACATTATGAAGAAATATTTTTCCTGAGCTAATACTGTTAAATATTTCAGCTGTTGCACCTAAAGAATGCAAGGGACAAGAAGTGGAGAGCAAAGATTATGGATGGAATGGTGAAAACTCTAAAATTTTGCGTAACCGAGATAGTTGCTTAAACATCTGGATACCCAGCAAGCTGCTGATATTAAGGATTTATTCAATGAACATCCATCAATATTTAAGGACACTCCCGGTCTTGTGTGAAGTTTGCAATATGATGTGGTACTTAAGCCGAATGCCCAGCCAATTAGACAAGCCCCTTACAGGCTAAATCCCCAGAAAGCTGAGGCTGTGAGAAAGGAAGTCAGTTATATGTTGGGGGATAACTTGATAACGCCAAGTAACAGTCTTTGTAGTTCCCCTGTTGCATTAGTGAAAAAGGAAAATGGACAAGACAGGTTGTTTTGACTATAGGAAGGTAAATGACTTAACAGTTACTGGAAATTTCCCTCTGCCTCACATAGATGATTGCATAGATAGGATTGGTAATGCCAAATATATTAGTAAATTAGACCTCTTAAAACGTTACTGTCAAGTTCCTTTAACTGAACATGAACGGGGAATATCAGCGTTTATAACACCTGAAGGTTTATCTGAGTGTAAAGTCATGCCCTTTGACATGCGTGTAATGCAGCCAGTACCTTCCAGAGAATGATGTGGACGATCACAAGAGGATTAAAGGGTTGTGTAGTTTATCTGGATGATATAATTATTTTCAGTGACAGCTGGGAAGACCACGTAAAAAGGATCGAGGCCTTATTTCGTGCCATTGCTGATGCTGGTTTAATGGTAAAACTTTCTAAATGCGAATTTGGAAAAGCTGGAGTTATCTACCTAGGCCATCAGGTGGGGCAAGGTAAAGCATTACCCAAGGAAAAGACGTGGAGGCAAAGAGAGAGACTTTCAGAACCAGCTTAAGTTTGCCGAGTTAGTGATCCTCTGAATGCTAAAGAGGTTAGGGATTACCTCTGAGAGGAATTTATCTACTGAGGGTAGCAGATTGCCCCAGGATCGCTGCAATGGTGTGTTTGTAGCATCTTCCTTTACTCACCACCACCGCCTGCTTGTGGAGTTTTCTACGCATCGCTACTGTCTCGCCCTTTCGACATTCTTCATCTACTAATGCATGGACTGTTGACTTCGGGAGAGGATATCAGCCTTTAAAGGAGCTTTTTTTTTAGCACCTTGGACCCTCGCTGCAGCTACTGCAACTGCAACTCCATTTATAAGACCTCTCAAGGAGTTAAGTATTGGAATTAGCAACTGTCGTGCATTTTTAGAGCTGCGGCAGCGGATTCAATTGCAAAGGGGTATTCAGTTCTTGCTGCGGTGGCCTGATTACTCGTGTGTCAACTGTTATTCAATTAGTATATATATGTTTTTTAATAAATGTGTATATAAATTTTTTTCTGTATCATACTCCCTCACTATCTTTTGCCATCATTGATTATTTAAGTACTGTCATATTGTGGCTGGTTATAGAGTCCTAAATATTAAGTTTTTTTTTATGTAACGGCTTTGGTCAAAATTAGAAAGAGCCTGCCTTAGTACAAAAAGTTGAGAAGGTTAGGTTAGACAAATATATATATATATATATATATATATATATATATATATATATATATATATATATATATATATATATATATATATAATAAATATATATATATATATATATATATATATATATATATATATATATATATATATATATATATATATATATATATAGATATAGATATATATATATATATATATATATATATATATATATATATATATATATATATATATATATATATATATATATATATATATATATATATATATACATACATATATGTAATATATATATATATATATATATATATATATATATATATATATATATATATATATATATATATATATATATATATATATATATATATATATATATATATGGCAAATGTTTTTGTGCCACTGGGAAGGAATGCTTTTAGCCGCTTTTTACCATCACTACTCACCTTATATTATAGACGATATTTTGATGATACCTTTCTACTTTTTTCCAAATAAAGGTGCTGGTAAACAATTTTCAGTATTCGCCAGTAATCACCGTCATCCTAATTTTACAATTACCATAGAACATGAAAACAATGAGTGCCTTCCTTTCCTAGACGAGTTAATCACTGGTACTAACCAACACTTCTCCACTTCTCTCTTCCAGAAGCAAACGTATGCTGGTCTTGGCTCAATTTTTTCTCGATCATGTTTTTACATTTTTAAGCTTGATAATACTGTTACATTATTGCACAGAGCCTTTGCTCTGTCTTCAGTCTGCTCATCTTTATATAATGAGGTTGAGCTCCCTAGAAAATGTTTTCAAAATAACTGGTACCCCAAACTTTCATTTGAGAAACAACAAATCCTTGAATAAGAAATTTCAGTCGAAAATTCGTTCACCTACAGTACCTAAACTTGTATATTGTTTATTAGCCTTTTACGAATGATGACATATTTTTAACGACATTAAAGCAGATTTTAAAGAAATACATTTACTGTCTTAATCCTAAACTTGTTCTAATGAATCCAAGAACAACTGGATCACTTTTTTTAGATTTAAAGACACTGTACCCAACCTCATAATGCTCTAGCAGATAAGTGTCGGGACTTACGTTGGATCCAGCAAAAGGATACTGAAAGTGCGAATCGACT
Organism: Macrobrachium rosenbergii; assembly: GCF_040412425.1. NCBI lineage: Eukaryota > Metazoa > Arthropoda > Malacostraca > Decapoda > Palaemonidae > Macrobrachium > Macrobrachium rosenbergii. The sequence goes on from NC_089781.1 coordinate 40,691,000, forward strand.
CTCATTGTGGTGTCAGCCATAGAGCAAGCTATACTTCGAATAAGAAGGAGTTTTCTACCATAAGGTAGCATATTAAACAGTGTACATTTTTTTTTTTTTTTTTTGTTTCCTATGACGATTTTGAAATCGTAGAGCAAGCTGCTGATGAAACCTCTCTCCATATCCTCGAGTCGTTAACCATCGAACAACTGGTTCCATTGTTGAGCAGCTAGTCTTCTTCTGTCCCTTTGCTTATAGCTAGAGATGTTTCTTCTTCCTTTTGGTGCCCGTCATGGTCACTCAGTTTTCGCATTTTGAGACGTCAGGTTGGTTTCAATTTTTATGTTTCGGTTTTGATATCTATATTTTAACAAGGGTGATTTTTACTGAGTCTTGTGTATTGATTTTAAATGTTACTTTTGCCTTTTAGGCCCGGTGATGACGCCATGCTTTGAAATGTTGGCAGGAAATAAGGTCGAAATATGCTTCACATCCTTTTCGTCTTCCTGTTTGTACTACGTATCCGACTTGCTATAATGAGTGTGTGTGTGTGTGTATAATGTATATATATATATATATATATATATATATATATATATATATATATATATATATATATATATATATATATATATATATATATATATATATATATATATATATATATATATAAAGTATATATGTTTTTATAATAAATATATATATAATCTATTTATGTCTTTATATACTGACATGTTTTTTTTCCATTTCTATACCTTCAAGTCTTGCTCAGCGAGCTTTCTAACTGCCATATTATCTAGAAGTATGCTAGACTAAGCAAAAGAGCTTATATTCTAGTGTATACCAGTAAATTTCCTCGGTCAAAATTCTTCTGCTTTCCATCCTTGTCATGGATAATGATGTCACTAAAATTATTACAATTAACTCTGTCACCTTTCCTGCGAAAGACGGAAACGATCTTGTCCGACACCTATAGGAATATAGCAACTCTACGTTACTGAAACGTCCACAGTTTCAACTTCAGCAGCCACTTCTCCAAATATTCGCAACCTTACACTAACCCTGCCACTCTTTAATCATTCAGATCTGCCTCATACATGGAACAAATCTTGAAAATGCTCACCCTTTCGACAAATGACTGCATTCTCTCTAGATAAAACCTCAACAGTTGCGTTAGACATTATAATAGCTTTTGCATATTAACCATCTCTCTGCGTTTAACTAAATTTTTATGCGAATTCACTTACTGTATATAGCTTATTGTTTTCCAGCTTTCTCTCTCTCAGCTACGCTTCGACGACCTTATCCATTCTGTTATACCGAGCGTGATTTTTTCGTCATGCAACTATTCCGCAAATAGTTTTTTTTTTTTTTTTTTTTTTTTTTTTCGAAAGGTGTCTCATTTTCTCGATTCAAGACCTACTGCTTGAATTTCTTCTCTCAGTCCTATTACACCACGATCATCCACTGATGGGTCTGCGCTCTCGTCTTTGAATTTGCATATTTGCTGAGATGAGTTGTGGCTTTTGTATGCAAGGTTTGATGAGTTGGGTAGGTGGTTGGAGCAGCTGATGACGTGGAATATTTTTGCATTGTAACCTCATCCTCGAATCAGTGGTTTAAATGCAAATTTAGCTATGATGTGAGAAAACTTTTTGAAGTGAGGTTAACGAGGCACAGTAGCGCCCGCAGGGGGAGGGGCGGCACTTGGACACGTGGCCCCCCTCTCTCAGTCGAGGTGAAAAATTATATATATATATATATATATATATATATATATATATATATATATATATATATATATATATATATATATATATTATATATATATATATATATATATATATATATATATATATATATATATATATATATATATATATATATAGCAAGTGCAATGAGTGGAGAATTCAAGGTATGTCAAGCCGTCATCAGGAAGCAAAGCCCTGCAGCAATTTACGTTCATTGTGCTGCACATTCTTTAAATTTGGTAATTTGCAAGTCATGTCAGGCAGCCGAGATTCGTGACTGTTGGGGTAATGTATCTGAGGTGGTTAACTTTTTTCAAGCCTCTCCACAACGAACAAATGTTTTAGAAGAGATTCTTAAGAAAGATGCTATTAGTGAACAAACTAGGCAAGTAAGACTCAAGCAATTCAGTGATACGATAGGGGTAGAAAGACATGATGCCATCATATTATTGAAAAAAAAAATGTTTCCATGCACTGTTAAAGCGTTTGAGGAAATAACCACCTGAAAATCACCAAATAATACTAGAAATTTGCTCAGGAAATTAGATTTTGAATTTGTTGTATCTCTTACTGAAACTAAACCCCTCTCTCAACAATTGCAATCAGCACAAGCTTATATGCTTGAGTGCTTAACCCAGATCAAAGGTACAGAGCAGAATGTTACTGAAATGCAAGCTAATGACAGAGGCTTCCAAAAATGTTTTGAATCTGTCACAGAAATTTCAAGTACCTTAAATATTGAAGTTAAATGCCCAGAGTAGCTATCAGCCAGCGATATAGATCTAACCCACCATATAATAATGTAGAGGAATATTATAAGAGAGCCATTTTTTTTTTTTTGTTTGCCATTTCTGGATTTCGTCATTGCTCAGATTCATGATAGATTTGCTAATTATCACAGTGTTGCTAGGCCATTGTGCTCATTGATGCCAAGTAACTTCAGTCGCACCACATTCAAGGACTTGGTTCCTGCACTGAGTATGTATAAAAATTATATACTTGACCTTATAACCGATGCTGTGAGATATGAAGCTGAACACAAACTTTGGAGCAGAAGGTGGGATATAGTTGAAAAGGACTCTCTCTCATGTCAGTGTGCGAGATTTTAGAAAGCTGTTCTGAAAATTATCAAGTAACTAGAAAGCTGTTACAAATACAGGATATGCATCTTTGCCTGTTTCTTCTGTATCTGCCGAGAGGCGCTTTTCTACCCTCAATCCCGTAAGGAATTACAGAAGATCAACAATGGGACAAGATCGACTGAATGGTCTTGCCAAATTATATATACACCGTGCCTCATCAGCAAATCATCAGGAAATTATTTCTGTTGTTACGATATATTTTCCAGAAAGGTCAAGAGGCGACTTGATTTTATATTGTGGTTAAATAGTTTGTCTTTCACGATAATCTAAGATTAATCAAAGGCACTACAGGATTTATCAATTTTCGAAAGAAAGCTCTATTGTATATACCATTTTGATTTTTGAATCATTCACTAATAATTTTGGTATTTATTTTACTACAAAATTTGCTTCATGTGCAATATCTGAAAATAAAGCAGTATTTAAATCTGTAGTTTGGTGGCACAACTTTCATAAGTGGAGCTAGGTCTTCATCAGTTTAGGATGAGAGAGACTGGGTGCATATGGAAAGTGGCCCCCTCCCCCTTCAAATTTCTGCGGGCGCTACTGACAAGGCACCAGGTACTAGCTGGTTTAAGCTCTTGCACTTGGCAGGCCTGAAAGGAGACGGTCATGGTTGCTATCAACCGTATCCTAAAAGAGTTGCTGACAACCAGGAGTGTAATACCTCCATGAGTCAATCTCTCTAGTAGATAAAGTAATATATATATATATATATATATATATATATATATATATATATATATATATATATATATATATATATATATATATATATATTATAGGGTGAGTAGACAGATGTTTTGGAAATCTGTCTCAATAGGAAAAGAAGAGCTCACGTTAAGAACCATCACATTTGGTTTACTACACGTTTAGTTGTTTCTTCATAACATTTTCAAGCCTAAATGAGACATTACAGTATTTTAACAGTTAAAAGATTATACAATCATTATTGGGTGACAAAGCTGAGTAAAGGTAACAACAAGAGAGATAACTGATAAAATCTTTAAAATGATTTACAGCAGCATACAAACTACTTATTGGGTAAAACAGAAATTGAACAGTTTACGTTATAAACGAATTATTAAATAATTTATATTAAAAGCAAGGAATAAGATAAATTGTCAAGATTAAGATCTGGTTTTCTAAAAAAAATATTTCAATCGACTCAGAGATACTCAATGATGATTCTTCATTAAATGTACCATGCACACTAAAATTTTCTAATCTTCTGCCTGTATTATATTCCTCTATATGTTGTCAAATCGGTGATCAGGTTGGCTTGGCCATCAAGCAACCGGTACGAAGAGAAATGCCATAATGTTCGGAAGATCTTGTCCAGACTGACCTCTTTGACTGGCCAATATAGGTGGCGCTACAGGCGTCACACTTGTAAATATAGGCGATGCTAGACAAAAGGTCTGCAGGTAGTTTATCCTTATGGTTTAACAACGCTTGAATAGCACGGTTGTTGGTAAATGTTAACTTGGGGTTAATGTGGGGAAAGCTATACTGAAACATATTTTTTAGTTCTCTTGTAACGGATTTAGAACATGGATCACTTATATATGGCAATTCTAATACATAGTCAGTTTATCAACCCTTGGTATATCTATTTTGCTACTTATACTAAGAGATTTATATAAGAGCTTTTTTTTTTATTTTCTTATATATTATGTTACTAGGATAAGCATTATTTTTGAAACAGTTTAAAAGAAACTTTATTTCTGAGTCAAATGACTGCCAGGAGCTGCAAAGAGAATATGCTCTCTGTATTAAAGTCTTTATGTTATTTTTATTTTAAAGTTAAAGAATGTAGCACTTTGGAAATTCATCCCAAGACCGGTAAAAGTTGACTTTCTGAAAATGCTAAAACTTAAGAGTGACTTACGGTGTTTTTTAGTTAAGTAGTGTTGGTAACTGAATAAAAGGGTGTTTACATTTAAACTGAGTTAAGAATATTTATTTTTTGGCTAAGAACCTTCATGTTCCGAACCACATTATAACGAGAAATGAAATCACCAGAATAAATTTTTCTAAATTGGCCGGTCGGAGAATCGAACTCCAGGCCCAGCAGAGTGGTGTTTACCTATTTGAGGAACTAGTTATCATGGAACTACTGTACATGGTTTAGATGCCTGAAAACAAACAATGTGTCGCCAACGTACCTGTGACAAATGATTGGTTTAAACTCTAGGGGACAATCATCAAGCCATCTTTTTTCATGAAAAGAGAAATATATTGGCCATTGGGGCTGAAAGTGTAGATCCCATGGGGATACCCTCAAATTGTTTGTAGTTCAAATTAGTGAATAAAAAGTGGTTATCGTTTATGCATAAGCCAAGAAGCATTTTAAAAGCATTCTTTGAATTATTTCTTTCTTGTTCAATATTATTGTAAATAGAGTTCAAAACTATATCAACTGTTTCTTTGGTAGGAACGTTTGTAGCACTGCACCTTCGGGTATTTCATAAGAATTGATGATGTTCTTAAACTCATACGTGTTTTTTTAATGTATACTGGTTTTCTGTCAATGGCTGTAGAAAACTGAGTAGAAATTTCGCTAGTTTATGTAGAATGGTGCTTTATAGGCAGACAGAATAGGTCTTAATGGTATTCCATTTTTAGGATTTTTTGGTAGTCCCTATAATATTGATGATGAAGACCCACATACAAACAAGCTTGTTATATTCTTCTTCACTAATCGAACCATGTGGGGGTTCTTAATCTGGGCTCTTATTTTCCTACTGAGACTATGTATATACATCCATACATACATACATATATATATATATATATATATATATATATATATATATGTGTGTGTGTGTGTGTGTGTGTGTGTGTGTGTGTGTGTGTGTGTGTGTGTGTGTGTGTGTAATATTCCAAAGATTCACTGTTCTGACCCCTCTTCCTTGCTTCTTAATCGAATAATAAAAATTTACCTTTGTTAAAGTAAGAGGGTAGACAATGTAGGCTGTTAGCAAGCGAAGAAGTATACAGGAATCCAGGGACTGTTTTTAAATTAAATTCGCCAATGGGCGAGACTTTTAACTTAAAGGGTCATAGAGGGATACAGTTTTGCTAGGCTGTTCTTAAACCCACTTTTCCCTAGTAATACTGACTATTGTCATTTCAGCTCAAGTCCTTGCTAGGCGGAGTTTTGAAGGAAACAGCGAGACGCTGCCCAGCGTCAGGAGACTCTCCACGCAGCTGTCTTCCAAATATCCTTTGTTTTCCCTCCTTTGTTCACAACGAGGAGAAAGTTGTTATTCCCGCGGACCAAGGAATCTTATGCAACTGATCACTGCATTAGCTAACGCAGCGGTAAGTCTAATATGACAATTACTCCCAGTTCTCTTTCCCTTCGACTGAAACTCATTTTTTCTTGTTCAAATTTTCCTCTCTTAAACAGCTACTGACTAAGAAATCCTAGTAAAGCATCCCATTTATGAAGTCATCTATTAAGTACAGTTATTGTTGTCTAGTGAAGTTACAAAACTTATAATCCATGGTGTTAAAAGTATTATTCTTGACCTAAGAATCATCCCCTTGTGATTAAGTAATGACAAGTGAGAGTTTCTGTAATACAAGATTGTTATCTGGATATGTCTTTTTCCAGAATTGTATACACCTTGGGTCTGCACAACATCCTCTTTTTTGGAGAAGATTCTGCATCATTAGTACCAAGAAGCCACAATCCGACCTTGCAGTAAATGCCTGATAAAGCGTCTGAGAGGCACATAAATCTGTTGCATTCATGACTATATACAATAGCAGTGAAGTTTTTGTCCTCAGAGGAACTAAGATTCTGAGTTGCTGTTAGCTCCTGTAAATAATCCAGTTCATTTTATTTTACTTTTGTTGAACCAGCGTTCCAGTAAGTTTGCTGAATTCATTCATGTGGTTATGAAATAAACCTCTATTATTTGTTAACTAGTGTTAACTGGCGACCTGAGCTATTCAGCATCTGTCCTTTAGAGTTCATTTTAGCCTCAATTGACAGAATTATGTTGGTCTTAGGTAAAGCAAGGCAATATTAATCCAATTGACTAATTATTAAACTCATTAGCCGGATGACCCACGTATTACATACAAATATAGCTATAAATGTGTATAATATAAATTGTATACCTCTGGAATATATGGGGATATTATCATCGAATATATATATATATGATAAATGGACTGGTACACGAGATATGGGAGTACCAGTCCATTTATCACTTATGAATTATCGGTGATAATTCCCCAACAGGGATATTATGAGGTAGCGTGAATTTATATATAAGCGATATTTATATTTGATGATTATATATATATAGAATTACCTTATGAAACTTTGTCGAAGGTTTTCATATACTGTTATCACAACTCAGAATGAGCTTACCATAAGAAAGAGAAAGGGGATGAAGGGAGACAGTAATCAAGGAAGGTAACAAATGTGAAAGCCATCTTTTAGCACCTGACCTTGAGTAATGTTAACTGACTTGTAATCAACATTTAGAAAATACACTATAATTAATATTTTTTCCTACCTATACGACACTAATATATTATATAAATTATTCAATATAGTTCAGCTTCGCCAAAGAGAGATTATATATATATATTCGTGTATATGAAACACGCCAACTATATATATACTTTATATATAGTTATATATATATATGATTATATTATATATAATCTTTATTAATCTCTATTTTTATAATTCATTCCTATATATATATATATCCCAAACTCTTGGATCATATATATATATATATTTTAGCTTTATGAAATATGTATAACTGGACTATTTAAAAAAAAATCTGCCGATAACAAGTTCAACAGTATGATTTATATATTTATATTTTATGAAGCATTGTTGTTTCTATAGGTTTTTAGTTTTATAAAGAAATATAGATATATATATATCTGTCCGTCCGCATTTTTCTGTCCGCCCTCAGATCTTAAAAACTACTGAGGCTATAGAGTTACAAATTGCTATGTTGATCATTCGCCCTTCAATCATCAAATGAGTATCCTCAAACTGCAGCCCTAGAGCTTAAAAATGTCACTTTTTTATTTCATTTAAGGTTAAAGTTACCCATGTTCATGCTTCTGGCACCACTATAAGTGCCAACAACACAGGCCACCACCGGGCCGTGGCTGAGAGTTTCATACTTCAATATACGCTGTACAACGAAAACCTCGATTGCGCCGTGGAAAGAAACTGTGGCGCAGTTTTTTTACTTGTTGTCTTTGAGATGTGTTCTGAAACTTCATTCAATAAACACTTACAATAAATATCAAAAGCTGAGTTGGCATCGTTGAAGTCGTGATAAAACTGGAGGTCCAATAATTTATTTTTCGTTTTGGCCAAACAAATCTTTAAGGAAACATTAATATTATTTGACTATTCAAAGTAAGGACCAGCTGACACCTTGTGAGCAGAAACGGACCTTGAGAAGCCTCCTAGTACATCCAATATGGGTTCCAGACTACATCTGGGACAGGTATATATAGATAATGTTGGATGTAGGACTCAGTCTATCCTTCACTCTGAAAGAACGGATATTTAGAGGTTTCGTGGAATCATCTCCAGATTTATAGCTGGCAATTATGATGAATTAAATTATATTTCTTTTAAAACTTTTGTCATGAAGGAAAGGAATATAAATACATAATTTACGGTATATGTGGGAATAGGTTGTTCCATTTTTGCAGTTAATATATTAAGTACTCGATGGAAATATGGGATGGAAAATATTGGCCAAGAACTCTATAGAGTTCTTGGCTAATTTTTTCGCAGCAATATTTCCATATATATATATATATAAGCTCTTAATACAGGATATATATATATCCCATATATATTTATAGTTCCTTCATGACAAAGTTTTAAAAAGAAATATATCATGAATTGCCATAAATAGTTGATTCCACGAAATATAAATATTGTTCTTTCAGTGAAGGACTACAAATGACATCCAACATTATCTATAAATATACCTGTCCCAGATGTAGTCTACTACGTTGATGTACTAGGAGGTTTCAAGGTCCGTTTCTGCTCCTCCCAAGGTTTCCCCGTTGGGGAATTATCAATGTTCGGAATCATTCCAAGAATTTTATGTTAAAATTGGATCGACGAGATGGTACTACCAACACTAAAACACCCAATCGTCGTCCAGACAATCCTCGACACGTTCGTTACCTTCCAGTCACTTTAGACTCCAGTCGACGGTCTTGTAAATTTTGAAAAATCAGTACCGATCCATTTATCACTTAGAAATTTTCCTATTTATTGTGGTAATTCTAGCCCATCATGTGATGTGAAATACGAATAACTTGTAAGAACATGTCAACCAGTATATATATATATATATAAACGACATTTATATATATATATATATATATATATATATATATATATATATATATATATATATATATATATATATATATATTTGAATAATCATGAAGCTACAAATGTCGTTTAATATCAATTCATACTTGGGAGTATCCCCGTTGGGAATTATCACCGAAGGAGAATTTCTAAGTGATAAATGGATATAGGTCTCGATCCCCTCGACAAAAGTTACCTTATCAGTCGACGGTCTACCCACTAAACCATCAGTACCGATCCATTTATCATAGAAATTCCCCTTGGTGGTAATTCCCATATATATGACATAGCTTCATATATATATATATATATATATATATATATATATATATATATATATATATATATATATATATATATATATATATACATATGTATATATATATATATATATATATATATATATATATATATATATATATATATATATATATATATATATATATATATATTATATATATATATTTATATATATATACATAAAACAACCACTCAACCATGGGGAAAGATATAGTCCATTTCTGTTCATACAGAGGCATTTGTCGGATTCGGATATATTTTTCTAGAGCTGCAATAAATCCATCACCACCAAAGTAGAATAATGTTTAAGGATTTATGCTATTGAGGCTAAAATATATAAATAGAATGAACTGGTCACTTTTTTCGCCAGGTATACTGTCTGTTTGTTTAAAAGTCTCAGTGATCTCTTAACTTCTTGATTTTCTCATACATTTCGGATATGCCCATCAACATGAGCCTTGAGACAAAATAAAGAAACGAAAACAGACAACCTGAAGCCGGCGATCAGATTTAGTCACACATGATTTATCAGGGTGCAGTTATGCACAACTATTTGGCCACGAAGAAAAGGATATAGGTATCTGCCCGTCCGTACACTAACTGAATTCAGGTATATTTTGAAAGAAGTAGAAACGACTTTTCTTCACTGTCATTAAATAATTTTTTAATGTGAATTGCTTTTCAGGTTTAAATAAATATTATAGACTCTACAGGTCTTTTTTTTTTTTTTACCGATTTACTCACATTTCTTGTTATAGGCCCTCACCACAATCCTTAACCCAAATGAAGAACTAAATGAAAAAACCCTGTCACCCAAGGAAAGAATCAAACCTACACGCAACAGGTCACCATAAGTTGACCTTTCATCATTATACAACGAAGAACGATATAACTCTATTTCCACTCATAGAAATACATATCAATTGAATTCAGATACAATTTGTTAAAGATAGAGATCCATTCTCACTATCATAGTAGTGTATGGCTTTTCAGGCAATCGTTTATATATATATATATATATATATATATATATATATATATATATATATATATATATATATATATATATATATATATATATATATGCGCGTGTGGTATTATCAGAACTCGTAACCACAGGGGATAGGATAAGTTTTAGGGCTCAGTCTGAACTGGCATCCAAGATGCAATGAGCTACAACCACTTGACCATGAACACGACGCTTTTTCCTCCCACTCAGAAGTCAGTGCCAATGTCGGCTTCAAGCACGCTGCATTACGACCACGCAGCAGCAGACACTTTTTTTTTTTTTTGCTTCGAAGTCAGTGTCTAGCCACAGTCAGCATCTAGCATACTTTCACAGGAAACCTTCTTACAAACAATGCCGTAGACGATACTTACTTCACGTGCATTGCATGATTGTTAATACAACTAAAGGACAGTAAATTTGAGCCCTCATGTGATTTGAACTCGAATGCAAGACGCTGGGCATTGCAAACACAACTTACCTTAAGTGCTGATGCACATTCATTTACTTGTATATTAATTTAAACTGTGATTTTAAACATTTTCCCTAAAAGCCAACTTAAACTCTTACCTCATTAGCAAGTTTTGAGTCCAGCACTGTCGGCAAGAGCCCGGCTAAAAGAAAGATGGTCACAGCCAGTTTGGCCATCTTACCGATGGATAGGAATTTTCCAATAACAGCAGATATCACCTCCACCTGTTCTTACAGAGTGCACCTGGAAAGAGGAAAAGTAAACAATTTAGGAAATAGGTTAATGATTCGTTATGGTTATTCGCGCAATTGCACGACGATATTAGTTTATATGAAGAAATGCATTTGGCTAATCACGTATTACTTTTACCATAAAAAGAGGAACGGGACAGAATTTTTTGATATTCCAGGTGGTATCTGTCTAACTTTTCTCTGCCTGCGTAAAAGGACTGTAAACAATATCATTTATAATGGCTATATTTAAAGCAAAAATAACTTCTAAAAAACAAACTGACAAAGAACTCTAATCATAATAATTCTTCATCGTGGGACTTAGTTCTTGACCAAGCCAAACTAGTGTCTTTGCATTATTAGTGATCTTGCAGAACTATGACAAATTCAGCTTTATATCGTTGCACTGTATGTCTGCAGGTTATATCCGTTAAACGACTTGGCAGTTGCCTTCCTTTTTCAGGAGCAGGCATCAAAGAGATGTTGTTGGTGATATTATTCTTGGGTTCTGCCCTCTGGTGTTAAAGCACTGTATTTTTTGTCAACGGAATCCTTTGTCTTTACCATTAACACATTTGTTAACTGAAAATATAATAATAATAATAATAATAATAATAATAATAATAATAATAATAATAATAATAATAATAATAATAATAATAAAGTATGCTGATGAAGTAGTTCTTGCTGTAACTGTTTGCTGTTCCCTCAGTCCCTAAGCGAGAGTGACTGATTGTTTGGGAGTTCTAGCAGACAAAAGAAAATTGAGTATCAGGCTAAGATTGCAATTTGTATTCCACTTTGTTATTCACTTTGCATAGGTGACATTACATTTAATTATTTTTAAGCATTACTGACACTCACTATTATCTCTGATGTCATGCTTTCTTTTTCTTAGACCTTGACAATGATCACACGGAAGAAACAGATTGAGTTTTTCATTATTTCTTGTAAAAAGATGTTTGAAATTTACCGCAAAACTCTGTACAATTTGTAGCGTTTACCTTCAACATCAGAGTTTTCTAGATGAGAAGAATTTGTGTGAGTCTGTCGTTCCAAAGAGTGACAAAGGTGCTCACTGAAGTAATTAAAGATCATTTTCCCTCCTTTTTATGCTGACGTTGGTCGTTGAGAAATGGTCTCCGATTGCTTATTTAAGCCTCAAGAAATAGGATACTTGCAGGAAACTTACTTGTGATGCCATTTTATCTATTTACTACAGATATACCCAAAGCAACTTTCACAAGTAGGTATAAATGCAGAAACAGATCAAAATGACATTAGTGCTGCTTTGGTTGTTTGTAATCTTTCAGCTTCGCGGGCCGGTTTTAGTGTCTACTGATGACATGATTGTCACTTTGAAAAAACAATGAACTACAACGGGCAGATAACATTACTTTACGAACAACCATTCATTAGCACATACCTAACTTTCTTAATAGAAATTACACCACCATAGGATATCGATGTCATTTACTGGCTTTTCCATGGTTATTTATTTCCTTAACCAACCTCAGAATTGGAAATATTTCATCAGTTTTCCCGGATCTTTCCTAGATAGTGACCCCCAATGGTTTTAACCCGGTATGTAGCCACCTTTGCGGCGTGTTTAGTACAAGCCCGTTCGGAATTACCATAAAAACACAAACAAAAGGCTGTAAATATCATAAAGATAAAGACCCCAAAGAAATATTAGTCGTAGATAAAAACCCCCAAACTTTGCTGGGGGTCACTATCTAGGAAATATTCGATTTCCCATCGCAAAACCTGAATCTCATTGACTCTGAACTTTATAATTAACCCAAAATTTTTAGTCTGTATAAACTACTTTTTGTAACGTTCCTGCATGTCTTATAACCAAAGCGACAATTTTCATTAAAACCTGTCTGAATTTACGTCTTTGCAAAACATTCTTATCTCGAGAAAATTTTTACTCAAATTTTCTTACTCCTTTGTGTACCTTGTCATTATTAATAGATACTAACCAATAAGTATCTATATCATCATCATACGCCTTTCCCTTTTAAAATGTAGGTACTGACCCCAGCTGATAATGGCGCCCATTTCCATAAACACACGCACACAGATATAGATATATACACACACACACACACATATGTATATATATATATATATATATATATATATATATATATATATATATATATATATATATATATATATATATATATATGTGTGTGTGTGTGTGTGTGTGTGTGTGTGTGTGTGTATGTATGTCACATTATATTACTCAGAGTTCTCACTTTTTCAAGTAAATCATGTCTACATTATTCATTACATTATTTACGACTTTGTATTTTCTTCAGGGGGTAGGCTACTACTGTACTTGTTTTCATGAGGACGTGTCTCCTAAGAGTCATCGTTTGTCTTCGAGCTATCTCGGCATGTTGACAAGAGTGTGTTGTGACCGGTTTAGTAACAAATTCCTTAACTAGCAACTCGACATCTCTTTCACACCCTCCAGAGACCCATCCTTAAATTTGAGTTGATAAATTCCCCCTCGTATCTCCATGGAAAGTCCCGGGTATGAGGTCAATCGACTTTCTTGTCACAACAGGAAGATTCTCTCATTGTGGGGAAGCCCCATCAGCCACACACTGTGTAGTTCTTGTTGTGGAGCAACGGAAATCTGACCCCGTTTTTGCATCTCGACTTGCTTCCGGTCGACGCTGATCTTGCGCATTCTCGGAGAAATTGCTCGATTAGAAAAGCTGCGCCCTGCTTCAGACGACAAGACGATTTTGTCTGTGGCATAAATATGAGCGGAATTATAAATTCATACATTCAGTCTTTAGTCACAAACAGAGCTTTCTAATTAATTCCATTCTATACCCGCGACTTTTTGTTTAAATCTATCCTACCAAGAATACGAATAAGACCCTTTGAAATGTGTTCTAGAGGGCATAGATTTACTATGGAAGGGTACGGTCTGATTCTGAGAAAGGAAAAACTGAAATTTGATTTGTTAGACATCTCATTTCTTCAAAACAAGAGCAGTGTTCTCTATAAAATATAAACAGACTTGACAATCTCTTATCTTAATTTTATACCCCTGAATTACCTTCTTTTTCAGTACCTCTTTCATCCTTATCCCCATATGGTAACATGCTTCTCTGGCTAATGTATTACGCAATCCGCTAAAACTACTCACAGTATAATGTGCATAATATAAATTCAGGTAAGAATTATAGGATTTCGTTCTATTCATTTTGCAAATATTTTGAATGGGGTTAGCTACAGTTTTCACCAGAACTCTCTCTCTCTCTCTCTCTCTCTCTCTCTCTCTCTCTCTCTCTCTCTCCCGTGTGTCAGTAAGTTTCTCGTCTCTCTTTCAGGAGCTATGGATCTTGTCAGGTGACGTATTAAGAATACCAAGCCTTTTCTCCTTTGAGAAGGTGACTTCAGAAGGTGTTAGCCTTCTGGTGTTTAGCAGTCTAGCGTTGAAGTGACTGCTTGACCCATGGCCCACTCTACTAATATTTCAAGGGTTATATGCCGACGGTGTCCAATTACTGACTAAGCCCATCGTTACTTAACTAGGTTCCTGGAGTCACCAGCGTGGTAGAAAACGTAGATGGCTTGAACCAAATGATATCTTGCAGAGCTCGCAACAGGAAGGCCAACGGTCCGAGCTTGGTCTACAACCACCAGTTGAACTAGCTGTGAATGGATACTCAGCTGTAACTGGAAATCAAAAAAAAGGTATGGGGCTGGAACCTCAATTCCAAAGACTTTCTAAGAACCAGAACTGATTACTTATCTGGAGCCAACCCCATATGGGAAATGTACGTCTGGCATAGGAATTTGCAGACCCCTCCGCCCCGTCTGTAGAAGTGAGCCAAGTGGGCACCTTAACTGCGCGACAGAGTGCTTGGTCTAGTGCTCTGTCCGCGTTTGACAGGTCCGTGGATTACTCTTGGCTGATCGATTATCATTCATCCCAGTATTAGTATCTGTTGATATGAAGAAAAAGGGTGCCGGGTTACCCTTCTCCCGTTACCTATCCATAGGAGAAAAAGACATTGGGAAGAAAAGAAAAAGAAAAGAAATGGTACACGCACACACACACATGCACACATATACTGCATATATAGATATATGTATATATGTATATATATATATATATATATATATATATATATATATATATATATATATATATATATGTGTGTGTGTGTGTATATTATATAAATATATATACACATACATATACAGTATATGTGTGTGTGTATGTGTGTGTGTACCATTTCTTTTCTTTTTCTTTTTCTTCTTCCAAATGTCTTTTCTCCTATGGATAGGCAATACGAGAATATCATATATATATATATATATATATATATATATATATATATATATAAATATATATATACAGTATATGTATATATATATATATATATATATATATTTCTTTTATATATATATATATATATATATATATATAAATGTATATTTATCTATGTATATATATATATATATATATATATATATATATATATATATATATATAGATATATATATATATATGTATGTGTGTATGTATATATATATATATATATATATATATATATATATATATATATATATATATATATATATATATATATATATATATATATATGTGTGTGTGTGTGTATGTATGTATATATATATATATATATATATATATATATATATATATATATATATATATATATATATATATATATATATAATGTGTGTGTGTGTGTTTGTGTGTGTGTATAATGTAACAAGTAATGTACTGCATAGGAGTAAAGGTGATTGAAGAGATCCCTGAAATTACTAGGAATGTGCACGATTTGTTCCTGATAAGCGAAAGAGAGAAAAGAGAGAAAGGAAAATGGTTCAGATGATAAAGTGTGTGTGTATGGATCTTTTGCTGTACATGAAAAGTTTTCTGCAATGTGTAAGTGTAAAGAAAAAAAACTGCATGTACCTTGCATGGACCTAAAGAAGCAATGACAGATCTACAAGAAGTGAGATGGAGGGTGTGTATGGGAATGAATAGCATAGAAAGTTATTTGTTGAGAGCTAACGCTATTTTCTATGTTGAACATAGAACTTTTGCTACACTATTTATACATGATAGTCATTGGTGGTGATTGTAATAGGTTTCAGACAAAGGAATATTATGTTTGTATTGTTATATACTTAATAATTTTATGGGTGGGAAAACAGAGAGAAATCAAAGAATGGAAAGTAAACATAAGTGCAAACTTGTGGAATAAAAAAACAGAGCGGAAGATGTCTGATGGCGATCTAATATTAAATGAGAGATTCAACGTGAAAGTAATTGTGGAAGATGGAGTAACGAATGTTTGTCCGGATTTTATTATTGCACACATGAGGAGGACCCGGACTGGCATCTGGGATAAATTTGATCAATGGTTGTGGATGAGTGAACACGTCGGTCACAAAACCGGTGAAACAAAGAGAATTATATGGTCTATTTGCAAACATTTTGGAAAAAAGTGGGTTTTCTGCGGAATAAAAAAAAAAAACGTGCAAATTCACCAAATGGAAGTAGACAAAGTTTCATCTGTAGTAATCAGTCATTCTACATTTTGTTATCAATATCACTATAGCTTTGAATATGTAAAATTATCATGAACAAACATCATTGTCTTAGACATAATTCCACAGAAAGCCAGTCACGCTTCCATCAACATATCAAAGTCGACGATTATGGAAGTTTCCGTACTGATAATCATTCTCACAAAGCACTTTCTGCATCACAGAGCTTCAACACATTCTTCCAGATTTAGTGATATTCTCAAATCATGAAATTCAAGACTGAATGAGGATAAGCTGGCAATGACCCTTCCGAGACATTTTAATCCCAGGAGAGCAGCCACGGCAAGCTTTCCCTATAAGCAGACGTACTCCGTTTATTTTAACGGGTTTCCTTATTGTCATTTACTTTAAAAATAATGTCTGCTAAGAGGTCTAAAGGTATTTTTTACTTGGTCATTTTAAAAAAGTTTCAGATGATTTTTAATAGAAATTTATAATAATGACTTTATTACAATGATATGAAATCTAC
The DNA here is from genome assembly GCF_040412425.1 of Macrobrachium rosenbergii. Taxonomy (NCBI): domain Eukaryota; kingdom Metazoa; phylum Arthropoda; class Malacostraca; order Decapoda; family Palaemonidae; genus Macrobrachium; species Macrobrachium rosenbergii. Next base: position 40,708,353 of record NC_089781.1, read on the forward strand.
CATTAATAATAAAAATGATACTGTGTCAAAAGGACATTTGGTTGCTGATTTATTATTTTATGAAAAATTTTAGACCAGCTGACCCATCTTGTCCTGCATACCGAGACCTACGGAAAAAATTTCAAACTCTAAACCGGGTGTATGGTAATGAGAGCTATATTACTCAACCCTTTACAACCATTCCTCACAAGTCTAGCAAGGAAGAAAATCATTATCATCCGATTGTCTACAGCATAGAGCATCTTATGGATCATGTTCTTGCATTAGGTTAAATAAATTATTTTATATGTAGATATATATATATATATATATATATATATATATATATATATATATATATATATATATATATATATATATATATATATATATATATACATATATATATATATATATATATATATATATATATATATATATATATATATATATATATATATATATATATATATATATATATATATATATATATATATATATATATATATATATATATATATATATATATATATGTATATGTATATATACATATATATATATATATGTATAAATATATATATATATATATATATATATATATATATATATATATATATATATATATATATGTATATATATATATATATATGTATATATATATATATATATGTATGTATGTGTGTGTGGTTAGTAGGTTTTTAGTGTTACTATGCACCATTATATCACTGTATATATATATATATATATATATATATATATATATATATATATATATATATATATATATATATATATATATATATATATATATATATATATATATATATATATTTATATATATATATATATATATATATATATGTATATACATGTATGTATGTATATATATATGCATGTATGTGTATATATATAATATATATATATATATATATATATATATATATATATATATGTGTGTGTGTGTGTGTGTGTGTGTGTGTGTGTGTGTGTGTGTGTGTGTGTGGTTAGTAGGTTTTAGTGTTATCTATGCACTTATTATATATATATATATATATATATATATATATATATATATATATATATATATATATATATATATATATATCATATATACTGAGCGTGTGTGTTTCTAAGAACTTATCTGTGCATACGTATATAGCAGAAAACCTAGTATCAGGGACCGTCAATATCATGAGGTTTACAGAAACCTGGTTTTCCTGGTTTTTCTGATACTTAACCTTTGCTTGCCTAAAACCGGTCCATGCTAATTCACTTTTTGTGTATTAGATAATGTAGTAGATAATAGTGTGAAATTCATTTGAAGGCAAAATATGGCAGTACAAAAAAAAAAAAGAAAAATCAAATCAATAACTTTATTATCCATTCATAAAATAGGAGACTTAAATATTTATCTGAACACTTCTTGATTCAAGAGAAACAGTTATTATATGCTAGTGAAGCTAAGTTCGGTTAACTTGAAACATGTCTGTATATTGGAGGCATATGGAGAACGAGCATCTTAACAAATCCTTATGAATTACCATCGAAATGTGAGCTAAAAAATATTTTTGATGTATAAATATTTCATTTCCTTTAATTCCATAGGTTTTTATTCTTTTTTGTCTATACTTCATATTCTCCTTATACTTTATTATATTTATAAATAACAATCCAGCATTACATTACACTCCTTTAAAAAAAATTCCTGTCTTTTTTGTCGAAACAAAGTCTAGCTGGTAATGTATCTCATCACTTTTTAATATGCGCTGTTTTAATATTTTTATCAAGGTGTTTACAGGAAGTGAATCCCTTGCCTTCAGCTCTTCAAGTACCCTATCCCCTCCCACATTATATTCCCACACTCGTGACCTTTACTTCAAACTAGTTCAGCGGCTAACTTGTCCAATTCTATTCATATCTCCATTATTCTCAGTCCTTTCTTTGGGGATATCTTACTTGTAATTCTTGAATTACTGCAACTTTTATAAGACTATTCTTCCATTTCGTTGAATACTAGTGATGCTTTTTTATCTATAATCTTTCCTTCTGTAAATCCTAGTAATCTATCACTTGACCACTTCACACCCAGTAATTCATCTCAATAAACTCCTTCTCATGTTGCCACCACAGCGGTTCTTTGTCCCCACGTATCTGCAAAAGACAAGCTCACATTCATCGCTTGAAGGTTTTGCGGTATTCCCAGCCCACTTACTTTTGGCGTCCAAATTTTCTTCTTATGACATACGATCCATCTCTTCTCGACGTCAAACGCACTTGCCAAAAACAAGAGGCACATTGTGAAAATCTATATGACGAAGCACCGTTGTCTATGAAGCTTGATTTAAGTAAAAAATAGATTATTTTAATCGCATCAAATAGATATTGGCATAGTGAATAACTTCTTTCATTGGATAGCTATGTGTCTCCTCGTGGATGTAAGCATCAAATAATTGGCTATCTCGGAGTTCTCTCTTTGTTTACCTGTAATAATAAGAGCATGGACAGCATAGAGAATAATTTGGAAATTATTTAATTTGCATCGTTATCAGTGATTCGTCTGTCTCTCTATTACGCATTATCGTCTCTATCTAAATTAAACTAACATCCATCCTATCTTCTGGCATAAATTTGCATCATGCTCTTCCTCCTTCAGGGTTCCAAGAAGCTCTTCTTATGATGACGTCCGTCCTTATGAAATGTTGATTTCGCTTGTTTTGCCTTGCGTTATTTTGAGACGAATGGTCTCTAGTGCTGTCCAACGTCTCAAAGGCTTCTCTTTTTTGTAATGATACATAAATGTAACTGTTATTGATAAGAAACCTGATCCAAGGACTGAAGTCCTTCATCTTAGGTGTATGAATTATTGTGATGGAGATAGAGATAGGGATAACTTTCGAGGATCAAACAGATTTCTGACGATAACAGCGGGGATGGACCTCCTGCACAACTGGGAGGATTTGAACCTCATCCTCATTTCTCCGAGCAGCCTTTGGATTCAGTGGTTAGTAGCATGTTGAACATTGGCTCTCTCTCTCTCTCTCTCTCTCTCTCTCTCTCTCTCTATATATATATATATATATATATATATATATATATATATATATATGTGTGTGTGTGTGTGTGTGTGTATATGTATATATATATATATATATATATATATATATATATATATATATATATATATATATATATATATATATATATATATATAATACATTGTTTTTGTTATTGACAGCAGTTGTGTTCCTAGGGACAGTTTTCAGCATTTTGATAAGATTAGGATGTGTATTTTACATCTGGCGTTGCTGCAGTCCACATTTTACAATAGTGTCGTTAACAAAGACTTTCGTTCTGCATATCTCTCATTCAGGCATCGTGGCTCAGTGGTAGCCGCTTACCTGTTCCTGATTTTGGACGATGTAATTACATTCCCACACATTCTGTATACCTTCTTTGGGCTGGGTGCTGAATGAGTTACCTGTTGGTAGATGACCGTTGTGGATAGCAGCAACGATGAAGGGAGAAAGATAAATGAAGAAAGACAAAAAATAAATAAATAAGCAAAAGATACAGACGTGCCCAGTACCACGTCGAAAGGCCTTCGACGAGGTAATTGCCCCATCTAGGTGAAACCATTTATACGATGTTCAGTCTCTCTTTTTCCTCTTTCTCTCATTATCTACCTATATATCGATAAATTTATGAAAGTAACCAGAAAACTTATATACGTTATAAATGGAAATTAACTATAATTATAACCATCACAAAATATTGAGAGAAAGAGAGCTGTAGAAACTTGACAGGACAGTATAGAAAAGTATGAGTCAACAAATCTACGTATGTTTAGTGGACAAGACTGATTGTACCCAGACAGGTAGGCTATGTCTGGGAAGTGATATAAAAAGTGTTAACATTATTAGCTAGAGGAAGAGAGAGAGAAAGAGAGAGAAAGAAGGACTGTGACAATGATAAAAAAGTCAAAAAAGGTGATTTATTTTAAGTAATTCTAGCTTACCACTTAGGTAGATAAAAAGATAAATGCTATTTTACAATTAGAGGGCAGCTTATTGCAACCAGAAGATCAACATAAGATCAAACGGACATTCCTGACGATCTGAAGATCTGAAATCCCAAGATTTGTTGCGAATTGATCCTTAGAGTGATGAGTTCTTTTTAAGTGGGGCACCACAGCGGAATCAGCTACGCGAGAAGTTGTTCACCCTCACCCGCACTGAACTTCCTCATTCCCTCCCTCCCCAGATGCCACGGACTTCCTTCAAACTTATGTGCTTGGATTACTCCTACGCACAGAGAGTAAAACAAGTAAAAACCGATGTGATGTGCATCAGAGGAATAGTTGCAATACAACACTATCATTTATTTTGATTTTCTAACTCCTTAGGGAGCTGCTGACACGGGATTAGTGGAAAACGACCGCTGTGTCAGTAGTATATATGCAAAACCGGAAACGGTAATCATTATGAATGATGAAGAAAATATATATAAAATATTACCAGAAGCTACGAATAACCCTTGACCTGTTCTACAATTCAGTGCGATTTTAGTCTCATTATTTATGGAACTTTTTCGTATGGGCAGACTCCAATTATGTTTCATAAATTCAATTTCATGTAGTTGTTGTAAGACTGATGCATACAGCTTTAGATAAGCTGAAGCTGGAATTTCTTTGTTCTTTAACACGTAGGCTATGCGACATTTCTTTCAGTGATAATTACCACAGTACATTATATAGCAACGACTGTATTTCATAAAGAACATACAGTAGATTGCACCTCGACCAGGTATCTAAACAAGAAGTGAAAGAACTGTTTCTAAATGTATGCTTAATGAGAAGTTAATGAGAAGGGTATAAAAGATAGATACGTACGTAACCAAGCTTTTATACACTTTTTAGTTACAAATATAATTACACTCACACACACATATACTGTATATATATATATATATATATATATATATATATATATATATATATATATATATATATATATATATATATATATATATATATATATATATATATATATATATATTAATATACGTCTATATATATGAATGTATATGTATATACAGAAATAAATATATATCAAATATAAGGGAGTCCATAAAAACGCCAAAATGTGGAAAATAAGGGCAATATTTCAGAGACCGAACTGTCCCCTCAGGCAAATAGTGAATGAGGAAAAGTTACAGAAAAGCGGTATTTATACCAGAAGATCCGTAGGTCCGCCGTTAAGTCACTGTTTTAACATTATGTATGTATATATATATATATATATATATATATATATATATATATATATATATATATATATATATATATATATATATATAAAGTTAAGTATACCTTACTTTTATCAGACCACTGAGCTGATCAACAGCTCTCCTAGGACTGGTCCGAAGGATTAGACTTATTTTACGTGGCTAAAAACCAATTGGTTACTTAGCAACGGGACCTACAGCTTATTGTGGAATCCGAACCACATTATAGCGAGAAATGAATTTCTATCACCAGAAATACATTCCTCTAACTCTTCATCAGCCGGTTGGGGAATTATATATATATATATATATATATATATATATATATATATATATATATATATATATATATATATATATATATATGACTATTTATCACATCACCGTGATTCATATACAATCAGAAAGCTACAAACGTCCTTTAATATCCATTCGCTCTACCTCGGAAATAATATATTTATATATATATGTTATTTATCGAAGGGGAATTTTTAGTTGATAATAAGTCCACCGTCCACTTATTATCAACTAAACAATATCCTTCGGTAATATATATGAAAATATATTATTTCCGAGGTAGACGAATTGATATTAAAGGACGTTTGTAACTTTATGAATTATATATATATATATATATATATATACGTTTATATATATATATATATATATATATATATATATATATATATATATATATATATATATATAATTTATATATATATATATATATATATATATATATATATATATATATATATATATATATATATATATATATGTGTGTGTGTGTGTGTGTATGTGTGTATGTAATATAATATGAAATAAAAAATAGCGTGCATGTATATACTGTATGTATGGTAGCTGTACCCATACGTTTCTTAAAATTTTTTTTCTTATATTCAAGTCATGATAGGTAGATAACGTCCCATCCTTGGCATTTCGGGAGAAATACTTCCCACAACTAACCCTGTGAGTCCCATAAAAAAAGAAAACTATAGTCAGGTGTACGCGACTTGACCTACTAGGAAGGAATCGCGGATGGAATAATTTCCTGGTTGAACTTACGCATGTGTTAAGAGAGTGGCAATATATAGTAAAACATCTACACATTCGTATATTCGTAAGAGATAACAGATTCACAAACAATCTCATATATATATATATATATATATATATAGTAAAACATCTATATATATATATATATATATATATATTTATATATATAGATATATATATATATATATTATATATATAAACATGTATATATATATATATATATATATATATATATATATATATATATATATATATATATATATATATATATATATATATATATATATATATATATATATATATATATATATATATATATATATATATATATATATATATATATATGTATATATATACATACATACATATACATACATACATACATATATATATATATATATATATATATATATATATATATATATATATATATATATATATATATATATATATATATATATATATTTATATTTATGTGTGTGTATGTATTTATTTATAAATAAATTTTATATATATATATACATACATACACACACACACACACACACACACACACACATATATATATATATATATATATATATATATATATATATATATATATATATATATATATATATATATATATATATATATATATATATATATATATATATATATATATATATATATATATATATATATATATATATATATGTGTGTGTGTGTGTGTGTGTGTGTGTGTGTGTATGTATATATGCATATAAATTTATTTATAATAAATACATACACACACACAAATATAAATATATATATATATATATATATATATATATATATATATATATATATATATATATATATATATATATATATATATATATATATATATATATGAGATTGTTTTTTTGAATCTGTATATATATATATATATATATATATATATATATATATATATATATATATATATGTGTGTGTGTGTGTGTGTGTGTGTATGTGTGTGCGCGTGTGTGTATGTATGTTTCTGTGCAATATAAACAAGGTTCAAATTCCTTTACGAAAAATAACGAAAAAAAGCTACAAGCCTCTTAATTGCTAAAGAGGACAGCTTTAATATGTTTTGGACTAATATGATCTCTTTTGACCTACTGACACAGGATTGAAATCCGAAGGAGGGAAGAGTATTCTACAGGCGAAGAGAGAGGTGAAGGTTTTGAATAGAAGGGGTAGAGATTTATGAAAGAGGAGGCAGAAACCGTAGCTTAATTTGATATTCAGCGATGATGGTATTCAAGACGATGATGATGATGATGATGAATTATGCTGTCGATTAGAACCACTCAAAGATGAGTTTAAAGCATTTTACGATTTTAGGAAGTGATCTTTTTAGACTGGCGTCGGTATCACTGTATTTCCGAAGCATGCAACAAATAATGTAATGATTCTTTGTAGACAAAAAAAAAATAAATAAATAACAAGGCATTTGTCTGGTTGTCTTCCCAGATATACCAAGAATCAATGTTGTATGGAGGCTACTGTATATTCCTATTTTCTGCAGAAAAAAAATAATATGGGCTTTTGAAGCGTTTAATTCAGTTCAGTGGGCATAATTCATTGTAAATTTTTGGTTAATTCAATCAATAGTCTATTTTGCTGTGAAAAAAGCTTGGTTTAAAGTCCTCCTTAGAATCATAAGGGAGTTTAAGGCCATCCTTGTGTTCCAAAGTTCTCGAGGCCTCTAAAGTTCTACCTCAGAGGAGTTACTTCGGTCCAAGTTTTGGTTGATAAAACTTTGTGCCTTTCTTGTAATTCCTTCATTTTAGTGAATTACAGCGGGTCTCTTTGTATGCCTTTCCTATACTTCTGCTTTGCATTAACTGAATACCTGAAGTAAATGTCGTATAATGAAAAGCACTACGAACTTTCTCACCTGGTAGTTAGGACCCAGCAAAAGGAAAGGTGAAGGCCTACCTAAGATAATGTAAGGGCAGGTCGTTAAATTACTGAGAGGGTTATATTTAGTACGGAATGGATATGTGGGCAAGGTGGAATATCGTTCATCCGTAAACTTCGTTCGCGAAATTCAGTTCTTCGTACTGCCACGTCTTAGTGAAAAAGCATAGGTTGTTTAACAGATTTCCTCACGAAATACATTGGATAGTTATTGAATTTTCCATATTCATAAGCAAAGGTAAGCTGATTCCATTGAAAGTAGAAAAAAATAATAATTGTGAAATAAATTCATCAACTGTTACTGAATCAGCAAAAGGTAAGTGTGAACCCCCCGTCATGGTATTGAATTTTCCATATTCATAAGCAAAGGTAAGCTGATTCCATTGAAAGTAGAAAAAAATAATAATTGTGAAATAAATTCATCAACTGTTACTGAATCAGCAAAAGGTAAGTGTGAACCCCCCGTCATGGTATCGCTAATAAAGTGAATCTGCTTTAATTGCCAGCAACTCACTCTGGTCTTGGTTCTTCATACCCTGAAAGTTTTACCTTTCGCTGTAGCAAGGGTAACGATGAAATAAGCAGATGCTGGGATAAATCATAAGTCTGACTTTTATAAGTAGCCATTATGTACTTTATAGCAATATGGTATTTGAAGTCTTCTGTAGAAATATGCAGTTTTATGTCAAGTTCAAAAAGAACTTCAACGACAAAGAAGGAAGTATACTCAATGAAAGAAGTGAAGAATGTACAAGACTCATGCTAAGTAAGATACCAGTGTGATGAAGGAATCGAGGGTGTTTCAGCAAGTCTTCGGTTAACTTGCCCAAATTTGGTTCACTCAGCCCGTATGATTCTATCGTGATAACCTGTGAAATAGAAAAATCCATCGTACGCCAAGGAACTGTCAAAGTCTTGCCCCGTGCTTGGTCCGAAAAGAATTTTTACACTTGTGGGCTACTGTGCCAAGACATCAGATGGTCAAACTTTTTCAGAGCAGAGTTTCCTTCGGCATCTTGGAAATACAAGTGTATCGAGATGGAAAATAATGAATAGTAAATTTAAATGCAAATGGTCTCAACTTTTTTGGTATGAAAACATTAGGCCTATGATGAAGAATATTGACGTAGTGTTTGTGTATAAATAATTTCATGCGTAAGTAATTTACCGTTTAACAGTTAACTTTATGTTTGTCTACTAATCTTGAAGTCTATATTTTATAAATATGTATCAAAGTTACAGTATGTTTGTGTTAATCAAAAATGGTCATCATTTCCCTTATTAAGACCTGTGTGATAATCGTCAGTATTTGTTATCTAGTTTTTACAGAAGATATCCTTCAAAGTAAAAATAAGGTATTCAGTTACAAAGACAGTAAGTTTGAAAATATTCCATTAGAGGATGTACGGGTGGAATTTGGTCTGCTGAGCAGTTGTGTAAAACCAAATACTCAAATTAATTTAGTCTATAACAGTGAGATCATAGGAAAATAAATATATTTAAATGCATATATCATTTCCACTCAGTAAAAGAGTTAGTCTCTCATTTTCTCAAATTTATCTTTTAACGCAAAAAGTGAATCAAAGAAAATTTCTGCCATACTTAGTTAATCCTTCTTGTCTCTAGAAGGGCTAAAGGTCAGACTGTAAGAACTTACTTCATTTACAAGTGAAGAAGTCAGAAGGGGAAGAGATTGCTCAGACTGAAAGAAAAGTAACATCCTCTCAGTCGGTATCTTCAAATAGGACTCAGTTTCAGAAAACTGCTTAAACCGGAAGTTAACACACGCATTCGGTCATTAATTGGAAAGAGAAAATATAAAGGTATTAAGAACGAACAACACTTAGCCCCCTGGGGATAAAACTCTAGGGAAAGAATAACAAAAGTCTGTTAGAGACTGCCAAACCTTGGATCTTTAAATGCATTGGAATTGAAATCCGGAGCGTGCACAGCCATGAGCATTGGACGCCTTGGATTATCAGTCATACGTACAAAAATGGGAACGATGGCAATAAAAGTACTTATTCTAATTATGATTACCATTTAGATGATATTTTAGCAAATATCTCAACATTAAAATGAATCTCTTTCACTATATGTAATTTAAACATGTATAGCCTAATGAGCGTGAACACACACTCTTCGGCTCCATACATGAAGGTATAACTTTTCTGTAAATGATCGGCCGCGAGGGTTAGCGACGGATAAGCGATGAAGATGAAAGTAGACCTTTTTTGGTTGGTAGGCGTTCAAGGTTTTCTTGGGTTGGATGACTGCGCAGGAGGGAATGATTGCGGGGTGTTGTCAGCCCACTGAACGTTTTATACCTCTCTACCACTTCTTGGCTATTTCTGCGAGTTCACGCTTTTCTTTCATCCAATTGGACTTTTTATCAAGAAGTTTAAGAACCTAGTTCATATTTGTAGTAGATAAAACCTCAGCTACTTTACATAAATCTGTGTATGATGGCTCATTAGCTCCGAGAAATTGAACAAGTGAGTTGACAGAAAATAAATGGAATAAAACACTCTTTTTTAAATCTGTCAATCCAGTTTTCTAACTGTGCGAAGAAACTTAGAGAATGAGACGGCGTAAAAGCTCTGATTGCGAAGTCAGATGAAATAGAAATAATAAGTATTAACGGTGGTGCGAAACTGAAACAATTCTAAACCAAAAATGGCTATGTAGTTAACTTTTGGTTTTTACTGCTTCACTTTTACTACAGTAGACATTTCGTGTGCCGACGCTCCTGGTATTCATTACATTCTCCTCATTGACTGATGCAAGTAGGCTGTGTGAGAGGGTGAGCGAATAATTTACATCTCGCGAACAAGAGAAAGAGTCACCTAATTCATGAAAAGTAGCTTTCTAGGTTCATTTGGTATCCATTCGCCTGTGTACTTATTCTACTCATTTATTTGTCTATTAACTATTTTGTTTTTTATTGTCATCATATTTCCCTTCTGGCGAATAACAACTATTTTCCTAAGGTAAATGTCCCATTAGGGGGAGTTTCTGTTAATGCTCAAACTTTTATATTATTTTATTTATCTAGTTTAAGCTTGACTCAACACTAGTCCTGTTTTCTATAAGGAATTACCATTACTGATGTAGGCTCGCTCTCTCTCTCTCTCTCTCTCTCTCTCTCTCTCTCTCTCTCTCTCTCTCTCTCTCTCTATTTAAATCTAATATGTATATGTATATATATAATATATATACTGTATATATATATATATATATATATATATATATATATATATATATATATATATATATATTATATATATATATATATATATATATATATATATATATATATATATATATATATATATATATATATATATATATATATATATATATATATATATATATATATATATATATATATATATATATATATAGATCCTTTTTGTATACAATTTGTTATTTGTCAGTATACCCAAGGATGTATATTAATGCATTAAGAAAAGTTATTATATGGTAAGGTTATAGCCAAGAAGTCCAAAATACCGGTCATAAAAAAGGTGCGGAGAAACATGAGAAGCACAGACAGCGTCGGTGCTGTTGTGTAAAAAGCGCCTAAAGGTCCGAGACTGATTCGACCTCCAGAGACCTCAATTTTTTGGTGCTACTTTGGCTTGTTATCTACGCGTCACCTACGCCTAGGAGCTAATACCAAACATGGCGGAAGCACCTCGGTGATCAAAGTATCGTATGTATCCATTTCTATATTGTGTGGTCGACATATTATATGGGCCTTTCCTGATAATGACCCCCAGCAAAGTTTGGGGTCGTTATCTAGGACTAATATTTCTTTTTTGTCATTTATGTTTTTACGGTCTTCCCCAACTGGCTTGTACTAAACGCGCCGCAAAGGTGGATACATACCGGGTTAAAATCCGTGGGGTTCACTATCTAGGAAAGATCCAGTTATATTAATAAACGATATCTTCATGCGGCCGTCTACTTTACGGTTACCATAAGGTGTTTAGTACTAGCACCTAGGAATATATGTGACACGTAGATAACAAGCCAAAGTAGCACTTTGTAGTACTATAGCACTTTGCATGAATACGTCGTGAAATTTTGACTCGCATTCTACAAATGCACACGTGCTTGTATCCATAAGTATGTTATACAATGGTGCAGTAGGGCGGAATGTTGCCAGGTAAATTTTTACAAGTTACTCGGGCTTCCTACTGACCAAAAAGAAAATTAATCTAGAGTATGTATGAAGATGGTCATTAATTTTTAAAATTTTGCTTCCAGTTCATTCACCGTTCTGAAAAACTATATTCTTATTGAACTCTTATTATGTAATTGTTGTTTATGTTATTAATTTTACGTTTTTACTTTGATTTTCACGAAAGTTGATACGTAGCTTATCATTTTCAGAAAAAAATCTTTTTAACTTTGGCACTGTTTTCAAAGTCCAGCTTTGATCATATTATTTCTTTTCATCTGAAAGAGGTGTCTAGTTTTCAGAATGTAACACTTTTCATCAAATTTTATACTTCAGGTATTTTTACCTTGACGTATCGTTCAACGCCACAGATCGTTTGAAAGTCTACAGTATACTGCGTTTCTCTCTGGTTTTGATTAAACTTGGCTAACATTGTGGTGGCTGGTGATTTTATTTACTAAAGTATTATGAATTTTTCAAAATTTTCAAGGTCACAGGCAGATTTACAGGTGAGAAGTTTGTTTTAAAAAATTTTTATGGATCTGTTTCTCTAGAAACTTTATGGCTACTGGTGTATTTCAAATGTGATGATTATTTTTCCAAATACTTTTTTTTTACTTGTTTGTGTTTTTTGATGTCACGGCAAGTTTAAAATTAAAATTATAATTTTGTGATTTTCATGAAAGCTGGTTAGGTTTTAGCATTGTAATGGTAATCACTGTCCATAATTACTGTTTTGCCTTGACTGTTTTAGAAAACCGTAGCCTAGTTTCTGTACCTTTTTTTTTTTAATGAACTTGGTGTGAAATTTGAGGGTGGGTAGCTACTTCTCGATAGTTTTGACATTGACTTATTTTCCAAGGTGAACGCTCAGTTTAAAACCTTATGTTTAACTAACTCTTTTTTAGGACTTAGAAACTATGATAGAGATCTCTGGGCTTCAGAATCATGGCAAGAGGGTGAAACAAAAACTTTCTGAGGGTCGAATATTTCAACGCTTCCAACCAGTTGTAAATTCTTTGCCCGTTTTTTCTCAGAACCCATGTCATTCTTGATATGTGTCCACAATACACCAAAACATGTCGTAGTCACTTTCCTTAAATACATATATATATATATATATATATATATATATATATATATATATATATATACCGAGTTGAGGCAATGTCATGGTAAGTAGCCTGTGGGCCATCATCCAAGACAAAAGTATTAACATGTTTGGAGCAGAGTTTCACATCTCATCGTCACAAGCACCAAGTCCACCCTACATGATTCAGTCTTTAACAAGCCAGAGAGCAAACAGAACTTACTTCTTGCATCATCTTCGAACTACCATGCCAAAGTAATGAGAAACGAAGGCATAAACATTGGGTGCGCCCGAGTATTAACAAAGAATCAAGGAAACGTTTAAATTGCTTCAGACATGACAATATTGGTTTATTCACTGCTCAACCCCATGTTATCAATAAACCTACGACTTAGTGGTAGTCCACATTAGCCCTTCATATCTTTATGCATTATTTAACCTAGCCACCGGGGTGACAGGTAGCAAGCCAACCCAACCTAGTGCCAGTCCCAAACCGTGATTAATAGGGAGGTATGGAATTATGAAGGTCAACCTTGCGTAAAACTTCTGCCGAAACCAATTATGAAATGAGCCGCTCCAGACAGAAACAGCTGGAAGGTCATTAAAAATATTGACCCGTGTAGGGATCAAGCTGAGAAGAAGAAGAGGAAGAAGAAGAATACAATGATATATTACTTTTCAAAGACAAATCGTTGACTTGTATTCTTCCTATTTGTGATTTGCATGTGATAAGGTTTCCGTTGTGAGTTTATAACAAACTTTATTGCAGTTTGGACCGACGCAGTCTCTTCTGCTAACTCCTGTTTCCTTTTGACTCGTCAGACATTCCAAAAGCTGGGTTACTACAGGTGATAGCAGAAGTATTGTATTTCTTATTCCAAAGGCAGGGTCACTACTAATGATAACAGAAGTGATCAGTTTTAAATTTCCAAAAGCAGGGTCACAACAAGTGATAACATAGGTGCCCTATTCCAAGTTTCAAAGAAAGGTCACTTCCGGTAACAGCAAAATTACTCACTTTCAAATTCCAAAGACAGTATCACTGTAGATGGTAGTAGAAATGATCTAGTTCTTATTTCAAAAGCAGAGGTGCTCTATTTCAAATTTCAAAGAAGGATCACCTCATTGATAGCAGACATGATCTATTTCAAATTACAGAAAAAAAGTGTCAATACAGATGGTAGATGGAGTGCTTTGTTTTAACTTCTTAAGGTAGTATCTCTGACTGTATAAGCAATACTTTATTTGAAATTCCAAAGATGAACTCTTTACAGGTGATGGCAGAAGTGTGCTATTTCAAATTCATAAGGCAGGGCCCTTACAGGTTATGATAAAAGTATTCTATTTTAAATTCCGAAGACAAGGTTACTGCAAGTGTTAACGGAAGTGTTCTATTTCAAATTTCAAAGTCAGGATCCCACAGGTGATAATGAAGTGCTTTATTTCAAATTCCAAAGCTAGTGTCACTACCAGTTACAACAGAAGTTTGCTATTGCATATTTCAAAGAAAAAAATCATTACAATTGATAGCCTAAGTCTGATATTTTAAGTTGCAAACTGAGTTGACTTATTATAAAATTCATAAAGCAAAGATGGCATTTTCTGTCGTTAAAAAGAAACCCAGACAAATATCATCTTGACTTTTAGCTGACTTATGATTTTGCGTGAAGGATAAGGTGGAATTAAGTCATGATTCGGATTATTACTAGCTTTTGTAGTAATATTCAAAGTGCAAAAAAAGAGTTAGGAGCAATTACATAGTGTTATGAGTTCTTAAGAAATGCAGAAAAGTGTTGTTTTTCAATTAGCAAGTGGGCAATCCAATTTTCAGATCGTAGAAGATTTAGTAAAACCAAAGACTTCCTAACTTAGTCCGTATGGAAAAGGGAGTTGGATATAAGAAAGAACAATCATTAAAGTAATTATTATAATAACATTAACACTATCAAAGTGGTTTCTTTTCATTGTGATTTGTACCATTTGTTTACTATTATCAACATCATTTTCATAAGAATTATTTTATCATTATAATTATCAATATCATTCAGTGAACAACTTTGCATTACAGCTTTCCTGAGATTCTGGTAAACTTTCATAGTAAGAATAACCTTATGCCTCTCTAGTATTTCCTGTGCAATATCATTTCCTGAGTGGCAGAGGGGCAAGGAAACCTTTGTCTGACAATTCAAGGAACTTCGTACCCAGTCACCGTGATAAGCATTCTCCTGAGAAGCTACCATTTTAGGCGGTTACTTCCTTGCAAGGAAGTCCAAACAGGCCAGAAGATAGCATCCCTGAACTCAATGGAGTCATATCTGTTCCTGGGAAGCTCCACTAGTCATCCCTGAAAGTGTCATCGGCATTACTCCAAGAATGCAAAGTACACCTCTGACTAAATTGGAAAAAAAAATATATGACCTCCCTTTGAGGGTGTTCAGTAAACATCAAAGACTGTTCGGCGCATTGGAATGCCTGTTTTGCTCATCAGCAAAAGGCGTAAAAGGTTAGTATAAATAAGAAGAAAAAAAAATTAGGTCTGTAGTAAGATTTCATGCATCCTGCTAAGTTGGTGTTAGTAGTTGTGAATAGGATGAAAGAACAATTTTCTGATGATTTTCGGAGCGTCTTCTGTATATCATTACCGATGTTTTCATTGAATACTATACGAAAATCGGAGCAGGATACTTAAGCAATCTATTGCGAGTGCAGTGTCGTTTCACCTATGAAGAACGCAATGAATTTTAAAACAAGGCAGCCTTTTCCAAAGAAGACATTGACGTTTGTGAACGTTTATTTACCAGAGTATTTTCATTAAATGTTCATAAGAAGAATTCTGTAACGTTTTTCGTATCACCCACAGATTTCTGTGAGTAACAGAATTTTGTGTTTTCTGCGAACAAAAGAATATCCTGTGCGATTAGCATTATGATTTTGTACTGAACCCAAAAACATATCCATTGATTGTTTCTCGATTCAAAAATTTTCAGGACCGCTAGTAAATCTAGACACGCGATACTAGTAAATTACATGATAGTCGGTCCATACAATCACAGAAAACTAATCCTCTCTTGGAGTGACACAGAGCGGTTGTGAGAGTAAAATTAAAGAACAAAGTTCTGCAATCTTAAGGTTAGTGATTTCACATTCCATACCCGACAAGCATCACGCACACGCAGTCATCTCCGAATAGTCGACCGAAATCACGACGAAGCGCTCCTGGGTATCTCAGTCAAAGCAGTCTGGGTAGAACGGGTTTTGTTCTGGGTCGAGTTAGAGCAAGGCAACGGCAGTGCCTGGGAATGAGGATGAAGCCAGACCCATTTTGTGCAATATATCTGTTTCACTCTACTGACTGCAATGTTGCTGAATAAGAATTGTAACCATGACCGTATCTTTACCTTTATGATATGATTTTTCTATGCTATCACTCCGGAAAACATAGCTTACATAACGACAAGCAGTTGTCACTGAATATTTCTGAAACAAAACAATGGGAAATTTAATGTTGCGAGAGTAATATTATCAAAGCTAACAACTAAGATGTTACACTTGTTGATGAGATGGTACCGACTTAACAAAGCAAGAGGTACTGTAAGAATGGGTTCCACAACTGGCTTACACTTCTCTCTCGAACCCTACTATCCCATAATTTGTCTTTCATCCAACTTAACATGTCGTCGAGAAAAGTTACAGTACTTTAATGTCGTTACATTTTCTAATAAAACGGTCTGTCACGGAAGATTTTATATTCGTTTATTAATCAATATCTCCAGAAGTATCATCATTACATCCATCTATTAAATGTACCACTTTCTTGAATTCGACAAGAAATGTCACTGCATTTATAAGCTTCTCTACAAAAAAGATCTGCTACATATCCCACCTTCATATTAGACACTTTTCAACTGTATTTTCCAACATCATTAACCGACGTCATTCTCAGTCACTTGTGCACATTCAGACAAAAAAATAAACAGATGACAAAATGGAATTGCACTGTACGACAAAAGGTAAAACTACTTTCTGGAGATGAGTAGTGCAGTAAACACAAATGTAAATAAAAAAATCAAATAAACAAGTGAGTAGCCAATTTAATTTGCTCGGTCCTCTTTCCCCAGTTCTTCGGGAATATTATATATATATATATATATATATATATATATATATATATATATATATATATATATATATATATATATATATATATATATATATATATATATATATATATATATATATATATATATATATATATATATATATAAATATCTATAAAATATATATAGATATATATAAATAAATATATATATATATATATATATATATATATATATATATATATATATATATATATATATATATATATATATTGTGAGTGTGTGTATAGCTGGAAATACATAACTACATAAGAAAGAGTGAACAGGAAATGGCAAGGAAAAGACCTTTTTTTCAGTTTATGTACAAATTCAGTGTGGATGGAATGGCTAAGTGACTGGTTTGGTGTACAAGTGGACGTGAAACTCAGGTGGGTTATATCTTGGTGGATGTCTAGTATTTTTATGGATGGAAAGACGCACGCAATCAAAGGAAGAACAATGGGTGTAGGTGCTAAGTCGTATAAAAAAATGGGTTGTCAATGGAATGCAGAATGGTTGATGCTTGCATCTGATACCGTAGAGATTCGAGCTAGTGTAGAGAAACTGGGGAGATCAGTGAAAGGGCTTACGGGGGTTTGTGAGAAGAGAAAATGAATGGTAAAAATAAGCGGAAACAAGACTATAGTGTACGACTTGAAACAGCGAGTATTATTACATGTAGTGAGGCAAAAGAAGTAGTAGATTGTTACCTGTATTTAGTGTTAATATTCTGGATAACGGTATGATGAGAGAAAAAGTGAGTCACGGAGTAGGTGAAGCAAGGAAGGTAGAAAGATATGCACAAGAGACTGGGAAAAAACCTGAAATCCAATGGAATCAAGATGTACAGAAGTGGGGTCTAGATGTTGAATGTGAGCGAAAAAAAGAAATTGAAGGCTACAGAGATGATTTGTTAAGTAGTATCTGAGGTATAACAAGAAATACAAGTTAAGGAATCGGGAGATACAGAACACGGGTAGTAAAAAGGGTAGCAAAGGTGAAAGTAAGATTTGGTTGAAGAAATAGATGATGATAGGCTAGTATAAAAAATTATAAAGTTGGAAGGTTTTCGTAGGAAGGAGATATGAAAGACTTAGATAAGGAGGGATAAATGATGAAAAAAGCTATTGGAATGGAGGGACCTCAATAGTCAGAGAGAGAGAGAGAGAGAGAGAGAGAGAGAGAGAGAGAGAGTGCCAGCAAGATATATGTGTACCAGACAAGTTATGATACGGTGTTCATTGAGCTAATTGTGATATATCTGTGTAGGTGTGAGAACTGGCTGGTACTGTACACGTTTCTGGACAAAGGGTTCATCCACGATTTCAAGTGTGAATGTGGCAGTAATCACCATCAGCTGAATATATGTGTGTATACACACACACACACACACACACACACACACACACACACACACACACACACACACATATATATATATATATATATATATATATATATATATATATATATATATATATATATATATATATATATATATATATATATATATATATATATATATATGTATATTGGTGTTCCACATTCATGTAGTCTGTGATATATAAAAAGCCAGTATATTTTCCGAGGATTCAAAAGTGGCTTTCTTACATCATTCGGCAGAGCCATACAGACTTCCGATTAGCGAAATTAAGCAAGTCAGGGTTGTTTAGTGAAACCCAAAAATGTTAGAAGTCTGTGAGCAACAGCACTAATGAACTTGTTTTGCATTTTTAACAAATGAGCCCAGCTTTACATTTCTGTTTCATTTCTATCGTTATGGGATGATTATCTTTACAGAATTATATAATATTATATGTATATATATATATATATATAGGGTTATATATATATATATATATATATATATATATATATATATATATATATATAATGATATATATATTTATATATTTTAATAAATATATATATATATATATATATTATGTTTCATTTATATATATATATATATGATTAATATATATATACATATATATATATATATATATATATATATATATATATATATATATATATATATATATATATATATATATATATATATATATATATATATATATATATATATATATATATATCTGCATGAAAGGTGGACCATGAAACGTACTAATCTCAGCATTATTCTTTATCTCCAGCGTTTCGTAATAAAGAACTTTATTACATCATCAAAAATCTGTTACATAATGAATAAAATTACTTTAAAAATTGCTCTAAAAAGTCAATATAATTCATAAAATACAGCACAGTTAGAATACAAGATAAAAAAAGAAAAAAAAAACAAAAAAGACATAAAAGCAAAATCAAAGACCGCTAGCCATTATTGTTTATTAAACAACTAGTTCCCCAGCTAAATATCCAGACTTCCTCCACTCAGCTCTACCTGAGTTAACTTTTTACTTACGCATTCTGCCCTCTGCCTTCTTGGTATAAGGTTGGTTAGCGGTCTTTGATTTTGCTTTTATGTCTTTTTTTTATCTTGTATTCTAACTGTGCAGTATTTTATGAATTTTGTTGATTTTTATAGCAATTTTTAAAGTAATTTTATTCACTATTTAACAGATTCCCTGATGATGTAATAAGTTATTTATTAGGAAACGTTGGAAATAAAGAATCATGCTGAGATTAGTACGTTTCCATGGTCCACCTTCGCGCTGATGTGTGCCACTGGCCGTCGCCTACTTCTGTTATATATATGTATATATATATATATATATATATATATATATATATATATATATATATATATATATATATATATATATATATATATATATATATATATATATATATATATATATATATGTGTGTGTGTGTGTGTGTGTGTGTGTGTGTGTGTATGTATATGTCTGATCTACAGAGATTATGTATATCATGCATAGCTTCATGATCATCTTGCGATAACTTTTGTCCTCTCTCTCTAAAAAACAATGGTTGTCGACATCAGGACTCTGTGAGCTATAACGGAGAGAAAGATTTATGGGTTTTATGTCATCTTCAATAAATGTTGTAAAATGCATCACGAATTCTTTTTGCTGTCAGTAATCACTCACTCAAGACCCCAGTTTGAATCCCCCTAATAACTCATTGGAGAACATAGTAAATGCAAGTTATGCGAAAAATCTGTGAAATCATATTATAACTGTTTGCACAAGAGGTAATTAGATCACGATCATCTCATAATCCATCCAATATCCTGTTGCTTACAAACTGAGCTCGAATTATCGTTGACATCCGGCCAAAAGAATATAAATGCGCGACTAACGATTGGACAGACGTGGAACTATATTACGTCTCACATCGTTTTAAAGGTTGATAAATAAGCAAAGGTATGCTTGACGAGTCTGCTCTCTTGCAAGAATGACGAAGGCCGCGGTACAGACACTACAGCATAGCCCGAGATTTGATAACATTGTCACTGCTCTGAGTAAAGCAGTACACAACACCAATTAATGAGGTAAACCCTTGGCTCATAGGAAAAACCAACACCGTTAATCATGTTGCGTTGAGTGTAGTGTAGACTACATGTAGTTACAGTTGCATCATTTAACAATTAAACTTCTTACGCTTTTAAGATTAGAAAATTAATTTTGCAGTTTCAGATGTGATATTATTCGACTTTCACATATCAGGTCTCATAACAGGAAACTTTCCTGACGCTACTGATTCCCGGCTAAGAACATGATGAGACAGAGAGATCGGTGATGGCACTGGGGACCTCTTAATGAGAGGGGTTAAACTTCTCCTCATTTTGAATCATGTTTTATGGGTTTCCCGGCTTCTCCTGCTCGTGATACAATCTCTGTTGCTTCTTTGCCCCTGGTGAACATGGGGTGTAATGTTCAGTGTCATTACGAAAGTAAGCACAACTCCTTATTTAGCAGGTTATTGACACCAAACATCTGACTTCATTACTTCATTAAAGAGAGAGAGAGAGAGAGAGAGAGAGAGAGAGAGAGAGAGAGAGAGAGAGAGAGACTATCTCAATAATGGTCATGAAGAAAACCTGAATTCCAATCTATTCCGCACATTGACCACACCAAACAGTGCAAACTACAGAGCCTGTATCCATATAATCGTACTTATGCATGCCCAGATACTAGAACATGATATGATAACATCTGGAATTATGTCTAAATACTTTATATCCTTACTATTTTGTCCGAGGAGAATGATGAAATATCACAAAGTTATCGTCATATTTAATACGGATGCATTGCTATTGAAATCGTATAGCTCTCTCTCTCTCTCTCTCTCTCTCTCTCTCTCTCTCTCTCTCTCTCTCTCTCTCTCTCTCTCTCTCGGTAATCAATGGCAGGCGTTTTTCAACCTGTCAGAAAGAAGCAAGAAGGAAAAGAATCTTGCTTTTTTCCCTGTATTTTCTTTAACTGTAAAATATGATATACCATAATTCTGCACAAAACACATAACAATTATTTCTTGATAGAAAGTCTTGATATTCTGCCAAGAAAGGTGCTCGTCCGTGGAGAAGACCCTTCATATTTATGAATATAGGGAAAACATAAATTACATATATTTATTTTCAGCTCTGGTAATTGTGTAAACATGAGCTGTTAATATAATTACACGTTGTAACATAGTACCAAACGCTAGTTAAGATAGCTTGTTCGGCTCGACTCCCTTTAACAAAATGATTAGCAATAGGAAAATGAATCAGAATACCTTTTGACTATCAAGTTGTTTTCCTACTCTCTCTCTCTCTCTCTCTCTCTCTCTCTCTCTGTTGATCATGTGCCAATTAGTATCAAGAACCGTCTACTGAAGAAAATGGTTTAGATTCAAGGGATTCACCTGTTTTATTATGATTATTTTCCATTATATCTCTTTAAACTTGTACTTTAGAGTACATAAGAGGGTTCACAATTTAAAAGCCATCTATCTAACATTAAGAGTACTCAAAACGATGCTGGTGGATATTCTTCACCCACATAATTTTCTTTATGAACTACGGAACATTTTGGAATTCTTGTCAACACTATCATTGATATCTTTTGACTGAGAGAGATGAGAAGAATATGCTAAGATAAGCTTTAAATTTATATCCCTTAGATTCTTAGATTGATATTAGTCGTATGAATGGCAAAATTCAAGTGGCAAAAGTATCATCATTTCTCTCTAAGGTCATTGCTCTTCCTAAAACAATTATTTGATATATTGATGTTGCCTCCATTATTTTTTTTTTTTTATTTTACGATTTAGCACTTTTTTCAAGAATCTGTTCATGTCAACTTTTGATACTCTTTCAGGTTCAGCGCAGATGCAAACGTTTTTGAATGACACAAGGAGCGTCTTTCCCGATTTTACTATTTCTGTAAAATTTTGGGAAATTGGCATTTATGCATGTTATATACTCTATTATTCTGGAGGAGTTATTCCAATCCTTTCCGGTGACACAGAGCTAAATATTGATAAAAAAAAAAGTTTAGTGTTATAGTTTTATTTGATATTATTAAATACTGAGGGATATCCATTTCCAACTTTTGACAATTTTGACCTTTTTTGACTCGTGGCATTGAAAACGGTCCTGTCTCATAATCACAAGAGTCAAATAATTGGAAGACTTTGGGGTTACCTTTCTACCAAATATCACGCAGACTGAATAAAAAGTAGGATTCTAAAAATGCGGAAGTCTAACAACAGAAAATTCCTAGATCTTGTCTTTTTTTTACAATTTCAGGGTTTTCAGATCAACATTTCATATCAGTTTCCGATATTCTGACAGGCCCAAAAAGAGTCATTTTATGCCTTATCACTTTTCTGAAAGGATAATAAATCGGAATTTAAACTTACTGCTTAATCTGCGAGTTTGAAATAGATACTCCATGGTTTGGATGTGACCTCAAGACAAGAGGAAAGAGAATTAGCATTTAAGCTTTTGTGAAACTTTTGCATTTGATTTGGTACCTGTGTCAAGTTCTGGCGACTCTTGCAGTCAAGTAATCGGGAGACCATGTCAAGCTTTATGACGATCTGATGAAACGGTGCAGTTAGATAGTCAGAAAATATGATGACAGTAATAATTTAACAGACAGAAGAAAAAACTTCGCCACAGAAATGGTAAAATTAGGTAAAATAATAGATGTTAAGCTAGGGGCCTAATAGAACTAAAACTTGACTGAGATTATAGGACAAATACCTCTAAAGTAATCGGAATACAACCAGAATCTTATTTTTTGGAAATGAGAATAAATTTGTTTCTTTATCTATTCTTTGTTGCTCACGTGCGAAGGGAGCTGCAGTGGTACACCACAACTCTCGTTCCTTCATCCTGGTTATGTTGTGGCTCAAATTGCGAGATTCTGTTTTCAGTATTCGTAAACTTATTCAAGGTCAAAATCCAAAAAAGAGAAAAAAGAATGAGAACTTCTTGAATTACTGAAGCGAATCTGATATATCCACACACATTTTGTTTATGACCTATTCCATTGGTTGCAGTATATTTTGAAGTATTTTCTTATTGTAACCAATAAAATACATTCTTAGTGATGAAACTAACCGCTAGATATAAATCTTCTGATATAGCTCAGATTGGGCCATCTGAAAAAATATTTGATTAAAGAGATATTTTATTTTGCTCTTCGGTAAAGGAAGACGACGCAATGACACAGACTGCGCTCTTGAACTTTCGTTCACATATCTGTGTCCTGTTGCTTGGCCATGTTGAACTTGTTGGACACCTCAGTGTTGGACATGTTGGACACCTCAGTGATATTCAGCGTCTTTGAAGAATATATGAATGAATAATATAACTGTACACTTACTAGGCAGTTATATTAATATGAGCAACAATAATAACTTAACACATTTTCATCCCATGAAGCTTTGTTGTACCGTATGCATGGCAATTTACCAAAATATGTCTAAATTCAATGTTGCAAATGTTGCCCCAAATAAGTCTAAATAAAATATTAGCCCTTGTTTATGCGTAAAGGAAACAGCAATCCCATGTATAAAGTGACTAGGTAAAAAGCTAAATAAAATTTACAGAGGAGGCAAATAAAGTAAAGAAAACAATAGATTCTTCACAGGTATCTATAACTAGGACAAAATGTTTCCTAAAGTCTTAGAGAGATGAGCAAATGTAACCGAGTTAGGGATCTGAATGAATGGAATATGAATCAAAATGTTTATAACAGTGTGAGTTAAATCCAAATGAAACAAATTACTGGTAAAAAGTAAAGCAACCGGGCACATGTCAAAGGGATTCAAGAAATTACCCTCACTGGGATGACCTAAAACAGTGCGTGTTTTCAAAGACAGATAACTTCATGTTTAAATGATCAAGCAAAAGTAAAAAGTAATCATTAGAGCCACTTCATGTGCAAACTCCTTGACAAATAATATGCAATAATGTTATCTGATTCTGATGCTTGCCAATTCTTGAAGATGCAAGAATTCTACTGACTTTATGATAAAAAATAGTAAGAAAGACAAAGGAAGAACAAAGATTCGGGAATTGGTAAGAGATCAATTAAAAGTTAGAGCTTATGCATTTGGAATTTACTAAAAAGCAAACAACAGATTATTCAGTACAGAACAGAGGAATTTTTAAGAGGTTTTGATGTTATTGAGTATTTTGCTGATGAAAAACAGATTGTTCCGAATGGGAGACAAGACCGGGAGACTACATTTCACATTTATAGGAGAAAATTTGCTTTTCAGGAACAGAGGTACATTAGTTCCAAGCAGCTATAAGATGAGCAAAAGTAGGGAGGAAAGTTTATGAATGACTTAGGCACATGATATCACTAGGTGGCTAAAAGGCAGAAATAGTCAAACGATGGATAGAAGTCCAGGAAATTGCAACAGAAGTAACATACGTCTTAGTAATCAATGTGGAAACGTCACCAAAATTATGTATTATAAAGTCAAGGTGTCAGCTATCAAAGCAGCAATCCGTGGAAAACCAAGGATATGGGTTCATATGGCAGTCCACAAGGAACTCTCCAAGTGTGATAGATGGAAGGTGTTATGTAAAGGGCACGTGGAGGGGGTTGAGAGGGGAGATGTAAGGGAGAAAGTAACAGATAGAATACTAATACTCGAAGGTCAAAGGAGGGAAGGAACCAAGTGAGAGTAGTTTACAGATTTTGAGGTAAAGGAAAGATCAAAAGCATTTGATGCAAGATCATGACGATCTGGAGCACAAGCTTGGGGCTGAATTATTTAGTCCATCTCACAGGTTACGAAAAATACAAGGGCCACGTTTTTTCATCAGTATGAATGAAATAAAGGCTCAAGGTTTATGTTGTTGGATTCAAGATAGAAAACCTGACCATGAGTGAGAGAATATAACAAAGATAATTTAATAAGAAGCAGCGTAAATTAGTAAATTGTAGCAAACAGTAGTTATAGAATTCTGAGCATCATAAGAGGAGGTTAGAGACGCTCAAATCTAGCTAAACTTATATTGATGTTACAGAAAGGACAGCCCTTACTTTTCAAACATAAGAGAAGTTGTATTGATAAGCTGAAACGGAATCAAGGGGAATATCTCTGGCAAAAGGGTTTCTGAGAGAATGAGATGAATGAAGAGGTTTGGTTAATTGTTGTTCAATAGAAAAAGGTTAAAAGTCAGGCTTTGCCTATTATAGTGGAGTGAATGGAAAGGAAACAGGTGAACTCCAGGATAAAGATTAGTAGATGAGTTCATTCCACAGCATTAGTCCTGCCTCTTACCTTTCAGACTGAAAGCACCTTCCTGAGAGAATGTATTCCTTCCAAGACACTGGACGATATTTACTCGACTTCTTTAATTAATATTAAACTGCAAAAGGTATAGAGTTAAGAGTAAATGTTGTAGTGCAGTCAGTCATATGAAAAGTACATGAAAATAAAAAAAATAATGATAAGGAAACGCCAGGCCATTCAGCGTAGGGATAACAACGAACAAATCATCTTCAGGGATCCAAAGTCTGGTTTCCTGGCGAATTCTAAAACCTCCTCTAGTCTTATTAGTTTGAAAGATCGTTAATGCACATGTTCAATCTTCACTTGAACACAGACACATGATATTATTAATTTGCACTCAATCAACATAAAAATGCTGGGATTCCATAGAAATCGGAAGCATGAAACAAGCTCGGCTCATCCCTGATGAGAAAACGATGAACAGTGGTTGTATTCCTTGTCGTTTCAAATGATGAAGTAACACGTGGAACCTGTCCAGCAATACTGAAATATTTCCTTTCCCTTTTTAATGTGGCATTTGTTTGTCCCCACACAGCATTAAAATGAGAAGGATTTTATCATATTCAACAATATTCGCACGCAGGTGTCATTATCTAAACATAGACAGATATTCCACAGTTACAACATATATAAAGAGGGAAAAGAATGATAGCATTGTTTTTTGCATGAACAAAGTATTCATATCAGAAAGAACAATGAGAACAGAAAAGGTGACTAGTATCCATCAGAGCCAACGGGAGGAAGTGCACATGAGTCTGCTCTTTACGTAAAAATAATAAATATATCAGGTGATATCGGGATTAATATGCTAGCGAAGAAAATGTTCTGGTACTTAAACAGGAAAGAAAATAAAATTATTCATACATCTCATTTACGAAAATGAGAGAAATAGATTGATGGAAAGATTGTGCATGGAGACCATGCCAATAATCTGTGCCTAAAGAATATATTATCCTCATTCACTATGATTATGATTCCTCTCCCTGATTCAAATGTCCATCATAATAAGATTATCTCCCCTTGTCCTTTCTTAAATTCATGTTACCTGTTCTCTCTAATGTCTATGCTCACTGGGAGATTCTCTGTCCTCTTGCTAATTTCTGTGCCCATTAAGATAAAATTATCTTCCTTTCCTTAATTTTTATACACATTAAGATCATCTAGTTATTTTTCTCATTCCCATAATTCCTACGCACATTGGGATAAGACTGGCTCTGCTCTCTCTGATTTATACAACTAATGATATTGATTCTTACCTAACTAAATTTTATGCGCATTAAGATAATAATGTTTATCCTCTTTTTATTCTAATTTACTTGCACATTATCTTAAAATTGTCACTCCTCTCCCTAATTGGAAAGGCAGTCAAGAGTCTCTCTTTCTCTCTATTCATTACACACACACACACACACACACACACACACACACACATATATATATATATATATATATATATATATATATATATATATATATATATATATATATATATATATATATATTTATATATATATGAATATAAGCAGGCCCAAAACACGACCACCAGACGAATCACAAAACAGGAGTTAATGAGGCCAAAAACCACTAGGGAATTGTTTATTTTCCCTCCTTCTTGGGAAGGGTCACCTGCATACCATCGAAGACTTAATGCCACACCTACATATGCTTTGTATATATACTCCTGTAACATTTCATCTGTCCATATTTTACCAGTGAACAGGGCACAGAAGGAAGTTGAACAAATAGTGGGCTTATATTCATATTATAAAGAAGGTAAGTGCTCATATATATATATATATATATATATATATATATGGTTGCAATATTCAAATAGTGTTTTATGGGCCTTATATTATATATATATATATATATATTATATACATGTATATATATATATATATATATATATATATATATATATATATATATATATATATATATATATATATATATATATATATATATATATATATATATATATATATGTGTGTGTGTGTGTGTGTATGTATGTATACATATATGTGTGTGTGTGTGTGTGTGTATGTATATATACATATATGTGTGTGTGTGTATTATTTATATATATATATATATATATATATATATATATATATATATATATATATATATATATATATATATATATATATATATATATATATATATATATATATATATATATATATATATATACACACACAGTGTTTCCATGGTGAAAACAGTAATATTATACGTGCGCCAGCACACAGTAACATTGTGTTAACAGTCTGTCTCTTATGACTGCAACGTACAATCTTGGACTCTGGGAGTTAGATAGACAGATATAAAGATAATTTTATATACTTTCTGATGGATAGGAAACCAAATATATGAAATGAAAGAACTTTTCGTTTGTGAATAAAGACTGATATAGGTTGAAATTGCATTTCATTGCCAAAACCATCTCTGTCACTCTGACTTCGCCTTCTAAGGGGTTAATTTGCATGAAACGTATAACGCCGCTCTCCTACATGTGCGCATAAACTCGTAACACTTACTATTCATGGCTGCGTGAACTACAGCGTTTGGGAGAAGGTGAAAAAGGGAGAGAGAACGAGAGAAAGAGAGAAATAGAGAGCTAGAGAGTCTCTCTTTTTTTTTTTTTTAAATGGATCAATTTTCGAAGACATTTCGTAGTAATTATACAATAACAAAAAAGCTGATGCATCTGACATACTACCGTGGACACTTGCTAAGTCAGTGATCCATTCAGACTGCTGAAAACCTGAAAACAATAATTGTGTTCAAGTGGACATCTGAAGCTGGCTGCTTATCCTGTGTTTTGTGTATTTACCTTATTTATTTACATCCGACGTCATGTGTGAACTTTCCATAGAACATTTGTTTTAGAAAAGAATTTAGTTCTTGTAAATCTCCATGTCTGGACGATAATTCTACTTGAAAAGAACAATCAAAATATGGATACCTTGATTTCTATGGACAATACATCCCTTAGACTCTTAGTACCTGATCATAATTGAGAAAACTTAAACAATAGAACGATATTTGTACAATATTCACAACTTTCACTTCTTTTCTTCTAGTTCAACCAGTCCAGCCACTGGTATATTATTATCATTTCACACCAACGCAACGCAAATCATTTTGATTTTATGCTCATATATATTATTTAGATATCACTGGGTTTTTTCAGACTGATTTGTATTCCAAATAACAGGGGATCATTCCTGATAAAGTACACAGATCGTTGAGTAAATACATAAATAGTCAAAAGTGGCCGTTCACGTAGGCCACAATCGGCAACAAGGATGTTTACAACGACTGTAAGATCATTCTGGAGACGTGTTTTTGTTCCTTCTCCTCCCGCACTTTCACTGCAAGCATCGTGGGCTGCGCCCTCCTCCACCCCCAACCCCACCCCGTGCTAACTGCTTGCTGATAGGGAAGGTTTGTCTGACCTACCTGAACGAAAGTGAGAAATTTTAAAGCCATGCTTCACTCCTCTGAAATTAGCATTTTCTTTTTCACCGTGACTATTTTTGTTTTGCCAAGAATGCTCCTTTCTGTAATTCATTATTAAATAGCTCCTTTCAAGACTTGATACTGCAAATCCCAGCAAAGCAGAGAGAGAAAGAGAGAGATGATCCCGGTTAACTTACATGAATTGAACAACAAAAGTTGTAAGTGAGAGAGTTGGGTAAATGCCGTTAATAAGCATTATTAAGAAATAGTAAGTTCAATTGAGCCCTTCCAGGCAGAATGTTGTGACACGTGGCGTTCGTAATATTAAGGCTTATTTTGTATGGTGATTCAAAAATGCATCAAGATAATGAGAAGTATGTGTCAACTAGCTTGTTCTTTTTCCACGAACTTGAAATATATTTACAGAGTTTGCCAATGGAGCTCCAAGTTGCAGCAAAGCGTGAAAAAAGTCTTCACGAATTCTAACTTGTATTGCAAGTGAAGACGTGTTTTGCATTCCTTTCAACTTTCACGAATATTTATCTTCCATTAGATTTCCAAACTGGGATTCCATATCAGACTGGGAAAGTTTATTCTTTCTGCCTCTGCCTTTTACAAAATTATTCTACGTCGTCCTTCCTGAATGATATTTGGTCGTTACTTGATATTTCCAATACCAAATACTTGAAAAGAAAATATCAATTGATTTTCGAAAGGACTACCCTTCTGTGAACCTCGTTACTAGACGAAGATGAAATTTTTAAAGAAATTCTTATGGATATTTTTCTTCCTGGCTTCTTCCTTACTTACTCGTCTGTCTATCTGTCTGTCTGTCCGTCTGTATATTTCTTTCTCTAACCGTGAGCATATTAGGCAACAGATACCCAAGATATGAGGAATGTAACATTAGAATGATCGTACCTTCTTCGACTTGTTTCGTTGATGTTAGTGGAGGTAAATGTTTTTTATGCGTCTCAAATTTTCTTGCTCATTCGAACTAAATTCCACTAAATCACTATTTTCATTTTGACAATGCAATATTATTTTGTATTTTCTTTGTAGCACCCACTACTTTCTGTTACATTGTATATTCTGCTGACAGCCGAATGTGTACACAAATACAAAATTACATTTTTATTTATATATATATATATATATATATATATATATATATATATATATATATATATGTATATATATATATATATATATATATATATATATATATATATATATATATATATATATATATATATACATACATACATATATATGTGTGTGTGTCTGTGTCTGTGTGTGTGCGCATGTGCGTATGTTTGTGCTTGTGTGTTTGTGTGTGGAATGAGTGTTTCATTGACTGTAAAATTAATAGCTAAATCAGCATTACAACTGAAGGAAGAAACCTGTAGCTTCTTCAGATGGAAAATGACGTCACAAGTCTTGTGAAAGGAAAGGAGGTGGCTCAGACAACGGTTTGGGTAGAGCATTCCTTGTTTATGTTTTTGCTGGGGAGGGGTTTGTAGATCGTAAGTACGGAGAGAGTGCGAGAGATAGGAACTCACAAGATGGCTGAAG
This sequence comes from Macrobrachium rosenbergii, assembly GCF_040412425.1. Lineage (NCBI taxonomy): Eukaryota > Metazoa > Arthropoda > Malacostraca > Decapoda > Palaemonidae > Macrobrachium > Macrobrachium rosenbergii. The sequence continues at coordinate 40,739,782 of NC_089781.1, forward strand.
TTGACATCTGCTTAAATATATTCTGTTCTGTTCTAATCGACTTGCATTAAATAAAATCTTGCCAACTTGAAAAGGCGTGGCAACCTTTGGAACGTTCTCATATTGCCGCCTTAGAGAAAGGGAAAGTGATGTCTATCGCTGCCAATTAAGATAAAAGTCAGGTCCTGCGGTGATTCTGGTTGTTAAGTGAGATGTGGAAACTGGCGGCGCTGAAATTACCACATAGTTATATCACATTCTATCAATTATTTACATGAATTCTGAAACGATCAGCGACTTTACAGGCTAGTTGGTAAAGCATGTATACACTCATTTGTTATTGTATCGAAGCATAATCTCAAAGTTTAATATTAAGAGGCCCAATATTCGTGGCGTTAGCTGGTCAGCGTGACAAAGGAACATAGCATATTGTTAGGCGTTACTTCTCAATTTAAATGTGAAATAATGTATTTTTAGATCTAGGGATCAGTTAGACCTTAGTGGGTAAAATGAAACGTGATGGGTAACATGAATTCCGGCAACAGGGGAAACTGACAGACTTGTCAATCATCCCTCAGAGGCCTTGCACCTATGAATGCCATTTCTGAAAAGTTGTGACTTGATAATTAAGTAAATATCTGGATTTCCGCCTATTGGCAGAGTTGGAGTAAAGGTTACTTGAAGGGAGAAAGCTTTGTATGAAAATTGGCAAGCCTTACTTGCTTGCAGAGAGAGAGAGAGAGAGAGAGAGAAGGTTTGAAAGTAAGGTCTGAGTTTTAGGAACAGGATAGTTGTTTTTGTCATTCACAAATTTTATATGCCATACGTAAACTATTCCAGAGATACCAAAAACTTCATCAGGGTAACATCTACATTAAATAATAATCTAGCCCCACATTTACCGCTTCTTTTTGCCGTTTGTCTAGAAGAGTAGCACCGATTCAAATTGAAAACTGAGAGATGATTTCAAGAAAGTTCATGGTCGCATCAATTCTCCCCCCCCCCACCCCGCCCCCCGCCCCCTTGCGTGTCATTAACTACAACAAGTTCATTGCCTCCAGAGCTGTTTTCTCGTGGCAACTGTTGACATTTGTGATTCCTTACATAATCGTTCAATTTCCCGCTCCATTTGTTTGTAGAACCTAAGTGGGGTATCAAATCTGTCTCCCTTCTCCTTGTCTGAGCTCAGCCGTAACTGGTTCATTGTTGTTCGAGCCAGTTTCTCAAAGGGTGTCTTCACTTGACTGTCAGCATTTTCACGTGTATTTTGGATGGTTTTTAACAAGTAGTTCAGGTACGACTTAGAGTAATAGGCTTCAAATCCTGCTGTCAGTGAACCTTATCGTGACGTTACTGAACATAAGCGGTACTGTCTAGGAGTTAATACAAAAGACTTTTGCGATTGGGAAGATTTCTGTAACATTTCGTCAGTGACATTTTATCGGCTACGCTCAAAAAGACGGGTTTTGATACTAATAACCAAATATTATGTAGTTATTCCACCTAATACCAAGGAAAATGAAATATATAACCTTGTTTTGCAACGTTTCGTAGATGAGGAACTAACTGACAAAGAAATTGCTAAATGATATTCCATCGGAATAGTAAGTCGATGTTTGAAAAAGGTCAAATTAATTACTCATTTAGAATAAAGATAAAACGGAGGATGAATCTGAGAAATGAACGACTACAAAGAACAGGAAGGAATATATTAGGCATGGCACTAGAAAAAAATAATAAGGAAGAGAAAAATATTTAATAAGAAACGAGCAAAAACTTCAAACATTCTCCTATTGAAGCCTGTGGGTCGCCAGTAGATAATAACAGCATTCTCACCACGTGTGAAAGTTATCAAATGGTCGGGACAATGGGTTTGCAGCCTCATGCCCTGCGCTGACTTTGAAAAAAATCGGAGAGAGATTCATAAATACATCTGCGGTGTCCCATCCCCCTTTAATTGGGAAAGTAGGGGGACAGTTTATGGTTTCTTAATCCCAAAAGAGGCTGGGTCGACCGGTGGGCGGCCGGTTAAGTACAAACCATGAACATTACAAACACAAGTCAAACACTCTACCACTCACCTCCCCCATAAACGCACACATATACACATTTCATATACCTACACAAAAGGCCCACCAACAAAGCGTCGAACTACTTAAATACTGCTCTATTCGTCTTTCTTTCATACAACAATCTCGCTTCTCACTTCCTGGATGATGATGTACACACACACATGCAGACGCACACACACACACACACACACACATATATATATATGTGTGTGTGTGTATGTGTATGTGTGCGTGTGTCTTTTGATAGTAGCCTATGAAATGTCACTGACGAAATGTGTGTGTATACATACATACATATATATATATATATATATATATATATATATATATATATATATATATATATATATATATATATATATATATATATATATATATATATATACAAAAGTGAATGTTTGTATATTTGTTTGTCCACTGTGGAAATCTGAACTGCTTGACAGACCCACACAATATTTTGCACACGGCGTCTATGTCACCCTAAAAAGGTTTATAACTCAAAATCAAACCCCTACCCCGTGACAGACATACAAACACAGACAAAACAAATGAAATTCTCTTTTTTACATCATCTTTTCCTTCAGTTTTCTGGGTTTATTCTCATTTCTCACCTGACACTCAACCTTTTATTCCCGGCGCTGTCATACATAATGATTAACCTACACGTTAGCTCCAAATCACCTATAACATCAATTTTTGACCAGAATTTACGTGAAATTTTATCATAATTTATGAAAATTATTTATATAATTGTTTATTACCTCAGTAAAATCAACATTGATAACCTGTATCGTTTTAAATGTGGTTTACAGTCCTCGCCACGGAAAAAAATAACAGACCAAATGCTTCTGTGATAGACATACCCCCTCATTAAAAAATTGCTCACGACCAAAAATTACCACCTTTTTTTCAGTGTTCATTTCAAGTCAAACTTATCTTAATCATACCTTGCCAATAAAATACAAATTCTTAAGTACCCTGTGGTATTACCATCATCATATCCAACTATTTAAACCACAAAATAAAAACTTCGTAGTTATGGGCACAACTTTGGGAGATCAATAAATAATTCATTGACAAGACGAAACAAATACCTCACCATCCGCACATGTGTGTCGGCAGATTAAATGCCTCTGTCATAAAACTACCCCTTCGTTAGGAAATTACTCGCGATGATGATACCACATTTTTTTTTTTTGTGTTCATCTTAAGCCAAACGTATCTTAACCATACCCTGCCAATGAAACACAAATTCTTAAGTACCTTGAAGTATTACCGTCATCATATATAAGTACTTAATCCACTAAAACATCAACATTTGTCAACAATTTCTATATTAGACCATTCAGACTTCGGTCTACACTTTCCTTCAGAAACATTAAAGGAAACTGAAACGTGTTCGTTAACTTGTACAGGAAACAAAAAAAAAAATAGTTGCAGCTCTTTTTACGGTGTCTAAAATTAGCAATTGTGATAATAATTTAATATTTATATAGCCAACGGACACTGTTTTTAAGTAGCTGCTGGCTAAGATCGACATCAACATGTACGATATTTACTTTCTTTTATTAGTCCAGATGCGAATTTCCTCATTAATTCGTTCGTTTCTTCTTCGTTTTTATCTTCAGAATTTACTATAGCGACTGCTTCGTGACCTTACGGTAACGTATTCTTTATAAAGTCTGCGTAAATTAGGTCTTAAATGAATTACCGTGTGGTTAGGCAATACCACCATCACTCACACCAGCTTCACCATACTACCTCTACCAAACGTTGTCTCTCTTCTCTCGTTCTCTCTCTATCAAGGCATCACTCCGACAATCTGGAGTGGAATTTATCTGTAATGTTTTTAACTATTGCAAGTAAATTCATGCTTGCAATCTCTCTCTCTCTCTCTCTCTCTCTCTCTCTCTCTCTCTCTCTCTCTCTCTCTCTCTCATTTATAAATTCCCTTTATGAATGGGATTAAACAACAAGTCATACTAGAAAAAACCTGAGCATGTTTTCTATGCCTTCTAGCGGTTCGTATTACAAATACAAATAAGACGTTTTTACTACAATATTAAATAAAGAACGGGCTATCTGCTAATATCAATAATTCAAAAACACGTTTTTTGAGTTGTGTCACTCTTCTGGCAAATGAGCGAAGATATATATATATATATATATATATATATATATATATATATATATATATATATATATATATATATATATATATATATATATATATATATATTATATATTATATACATATAAATATACATATACATATATGTGTATATATGTATGTATATATGTATATATACACATATATGCATGCCGTGTGTGTGTGTGTGTGTGTATATATATATATATATATATATATATATATATATATATATATATATATATATATATATATATATATATATATATATATATATATATATATATATATATACACAGTATACATGTATGTATATAGAGTAAGAGAACATTTATATCACGACATGTATAACTCCTTTAATAATTTTTATGTAAATACATCAATGAAAATGTTATCTAGTATTAGATAAGTGAGTAAGAGATAAAAGGAGTGGATATCGCATTTGCAAAGCACTTTCTCCACGTCTTGACTTTTTTCTTCTCAGCCGCCTTTCCCATTATGCCCTGCGCTGTGTTCCCTTCAGAAATAAGATAAAGGAGACGAATAATGTGCAGATCCAACTTTTTCCAACTTTCGTATAAATATCGACCAAGTAGACTAGCAATGATCATTTAAAGGGTATTTGTATACCCAAAAGTTATATATATATAACCTATAATATACGTAAACATGCAGAACATTCACACCTACACAGACACACACACATACATATATATATTTATTAACTGACCAACCAGTTGCCCGGAAGAACTCTGAGGAACTCAGAAAAATTTTCCTTCACCCTACTTGAATTGTTTTGTCATGTAAAGTATGTGTACTGTCATTGAAAATACTTTTCTTTCCTTTGAATAATAATTCTGCCCTTAATTCATTACTTTAAATAAACATGATGTATACACGTACACATATATACTGGCATTTATCTGATTAAAATAGTGAAATGGAGAGAGAGAGAGAGAGAGAGAGAATGACTGACTTGCAGCGGCAAACATTCTCGAGTTTTTTCTAGTATGACTTCGTATTCAACTCCATTCATAAAAGGAATTTATAAATGAAAGAGAGAGAGAGAGAGAGAGAGAGAGAGAGAGAGAGAGAGAGAGAGAGAGAGGTTGCAAGCATGAATTTACTTGCAATAGTTAAAACCTCATAGAAAAAATTCCGATCCAGATTGTTAAATTATTACCACAATTGTAATTATAGACACCATAAAAAGAGCTGCAAAAATGTTTTCGGTGTCCTGTACATTTTAACGACCGCGTTTCAGTTACCTTTGACGTTTCTGAGGGAAAGTGTAGGCCGAAGTCTGGATGGTCTAATATAGAAATTGTTGAGAAATGGTGATTTTTTTAGTGGATTAATTACTTAGGTATGATGATAGTAATACTTCAAGGTACTTAAGAATTTGTATTTTATTGGCAAGGTATAATTAAGATGCGTTTGGCTTAAGATGAACACCGAAAAAAATAGCATTTTCGTCGCGAGTAATTTTTTTTAATGAGGGGTTAGTTTTATCACAGAAACATTTAGTAAGCTAATATGCATGCGCATTTGGTGATGGAGTTGTTTAGTCTAGTCGATGAATTATTTATTGATCTCCCAAAGTTGTGCCCATAACTACGAAGTTTTTATTTTGTGGTTTAAATAGTCAGATATGATGATGGTAATACCACAGGGTACTTATGAATTTGTATTTTATTGGCAAGGTATGATTAAGATACGTTTGGCTTAAAATGAACACTGAAAAAGGGAGGTAATTTTTGGTCGTGAGTAATTTTTTAATGAGGGGGTACGTCTATCACGGAAACATTTGGTCTGTTATTTTTTTCCGCGGCGAGGATGTAAACCACATTTAAACCGATATACTGTTCAGTGTTGATTTTATTGAGGTAATAAACAATTATATTAATAATTCTCATAAGTTATGATCAAATTTCACGTAAACGCTGGTAAAAAAAATTGATGTTAGAGGTGATTTGGATTTGTATAGGTTACTCCTACGGCTGGCAGCTCCGGGAAAAATGGGTGGAGTGTCAGGTGAAAAATGAGAAGAAATCCAAAAAAACTAAGGAAAAGGTGACAAAAACGAAAATTTAATTTGTATTTTCTGTGTTCGTATGTCTGTCACAGTGTAGGGATTTGATTTTAAGTCATAAACCTTTCTGGGGTGACATAAAGGCCATGCGTAAAGTTTAGTCTGGGTCTGTCAAGAGGTTCAGATTTCTATAGTGGATAAACAAATATACAAACATTCACTTATATATAAATATATATATATATATATATATATATATATATATATATATATATATATATATACATATATATATGGATGAATGTATGTATGTGTGTAAATATATTCCATCATAACTCTGAAGTTCATAGAGCAATTTCAACCAAACTTGGTATACATATGACTTACTATCTTGAAAAGAATACTGTGGGGGTAAGACATCACTACCACCAAAGGGAACCAAATGGGGTGGGGTGGGAAGAGGGTGACACGTAAAAATAACCAAAAATTTCAGATATGAAAGCGCTTGGTACTGAACTTCTGCCTGCATTTTCCTGTGGGATTTGCTTATTCACTAAAGTCACGTGCATCTACTGTGAATTTTTAAGCATATATATATATATATATATATATATATATATATATATATATATATATATATATATATATATATATATGTGTGTGTGTGTGTGTGTGTGTGTGTGTGTGTATATTATATATATATATATATATATATATATATATATATATATATATATATATATATATATATATATATATATATATATATATAGATAGATAGATAGATAGATAGATAGATAGATAGATAGATAGATAGATCCTGTACCACAGTAAATTTCACACGCATTCGCATGCAAAAATGCACATTCTTTCTTTTTGTATACTTGTGTATGGTCATGCACATTTTGTAAGGAGAATCAGTTTTTGTTTGAGAGCATTGTTTGATAACAGTTAACAGTTAACATTGAAAAACTGAGAGAGAGAGAGAGAGAGAGAGAGAGAGAGAGAGAGAGAGAGAGAGAGATTTTCACCAGTCAGATACTCTATTGTCCAGCAAACTAAGAGTAAAGTTCACTAGTTAATTAATAAAGTAGACGTCCTTCCTCACATTTCCTGACTTGACATGATTTCTGTATTCTCGAGCTCTACAGATGCTGAGTCTTATAGCGTCAACAGCCTTCCATGGATTGAATTTCTCAGGAAAATGCTACGCACAGAAAAGGCACGTCAGTTGCAGCTAGCCTTTCCTCGTTGCGTTTTTTCAGCCTGCTAAATGTTGCACTGAGCACAAGAAATCGACCGGGGAATTCATGAACAGGAATTACGCATGTGAATTTGTTAACTAGATAGTTTATCATTTATAATGAGCACAGACGAAAGACAAATGGCGATACTTGAGGATCGTACATTTTTTGTTTCTTCGAAATCGTATGTCTTATTATTACAGTTCACCTAAAATCTTCAACAATAATAGATTCGTTAGATGAGGATCTCTAATGACGTTTCGTCAAAGTTAGCTACCTGTAAAGAAATGACTGATATTTTCAACTGGACACAATTACTGA
>NC_089781.1:40752578-40757578 GCF_040412425.1 Macrobrachium rosenbergii
TGCTTTGTTATTCTCTCTCTCTCTCTCTCTCTCTTCTCTCTCTCTCTCTCTCTCTCTCTCTCTCTCTCTCTCTCTCTTTATCATTTGTCTATTAATGGTTCTCTCTCATTTCTTTTTTTCCCTTTATATTTACGCTATTCCTAACTAATATTCTCCTAGCTATCATTACAGCTGTATGCACATTGGGTGCACTATTAATGATCCCCAGGCATGCTTGTAAATCATCTTCACTCTCCTCCCCCAGATAGCCAGGCAGTCCCAGAAAGGGGGTATTGGCTTATTAAGGTGCCACATGAGGACATCTTTGACGGGGTGCATGTGTGATAAGTGGTACTCGCCTTGGACACCAGTCTTAATATGCTGGATCACTGCGGTGTTGTTTTTAATTTCTTTCACACGATACGGTCCTAAGTAGGCAGACTTCGGTTTATGTTCCTTTGGTTGCAGCTTTTTCAGATAGATTCTGTCTTCTTTTTGTATCTTAGATGTTTGAGTGCAGAATCGCTGATCATATTTCGTCTGATACTTTTCATTGGCCATCAACGGAAGTGTCTGTGTTGTCTGAAACACTCTTCGGGTCAGGTTGCAGAACATCACACGGTATTGTTCGACACTATGTAACAGTAAAGTTCTAGGGTCCATGATCACAGTATGAAGGGTCCTGTCCATACACTAAAAAATACGGGGTATCTCTTATGGAGCCGTTATACGCTGTATTAAGTGCAAGTTCCGCCATTGGCAACGTCACTACCCACTGATTCAGACTGTCTGCTACTAAATATTTCAAAATATTTGTTACTTCTCTATTATGGGATTCAACTAACCCATTGGCTGAAGGCCAGTAAGATGCAATCGCGAAATGTTCTACATTCAGAATTTTTGTTAGTTCTTTCATTAATTTGTTAATAAATTCACGTCCATTGTCACTGATTAATGTACGGGACAGCCAAACTTCACTATGAATGAACTCAAGGCTCTGGCAACTGATACTGCAGGTTTATCCACCATCGCATACATGTGAGTATATCATGTGAACCCATCCACCATCATACACACATACCTTAATTGTCCGTCACCTGCGGGGAAGGGTCCCACAACATCAATCTGTACTCTGGCAAATTTGACTGGTTCCACTGGCCACATTTGAGCCTTCGGAATAGTATGTCTATGTGTTTTCCTGGTATTACAGATGTGGTGCTGGGAGATGAATTTTACAATGTCTATTTTCATCCCTACCCAAAAAAAGTATTCTCGTGCCCTTACAGGTATCATGTGGATGGCTTTCTTTACCAAAGAGGGAGGAAGGACGATGTGAGATCGGATATCACCCGTTCTCTTTTCATATTTATAAAATAAGATATCTCCTTCAAGGAAGAACATATCTTTGGGCACTGTTAGGAAATTGGGAAACTCGTTACTCGCACCCCTTACATGAGCCTTAACTTGTTCAATCCAGGGTTCAGACTTCTGACTCCTCATCACCTCTTGCACACTCCAGTCACACAAATCAATCACACACACTATCTCACTTCCAGGGCCTCCGCTCTCTGACCGCCCTGGAGGATCAGCTCTCCCGTCCTCACAGCTGGTTCGATTCGCACCCCTTCTCTCTCTCCCTAACTCTTGAGTTACCGAGTTATTCCCACTTTCTACATTGGGTGCCCCTGAGGCATGCAACTGTTTCTTTTGTCCTTATTCCTTTCTCTTTGCTGCTCGAATTGTAATTCCCATCATGACACTCCTGGAAAGAGCATCAGCTACTTTATTTGTTCAATTCCCATAATATCAAACTCTAACAGCCACTCAATCCATTGAGCCTGGCGAGTGGTTAAATCCACTTTCTTGAATAAATCTCTCAATGGGCGATGATCTGTGTTTATTTTGACTTTATGCCCCAGCAAAAAATAATGATGTCTCTCCATCATCCATAGAATCGCCAGTGCCTCTCTATCGAAGGTACTGTAATTCATCTCTGCCCCTTTTAATGCTTGTGATGCAAAACAGATCGGTTTTTCATTCCCTGCATCGTCAACTTGGGAAATCACTCCCCCAATAGCTATACTGCTTGTGTCAGTGGCTACTAGAAATGGTCGATCAAATTTTGGATAAGCTAACAGTTCATTACTAGTGAGTGAAATCTTTAATTATTGAAAAGCTATTTCTTCCTCCTGTCCTCAGTGAAAATCCAACTGTTTTCTCAATGAATCTAATGGTCTCGTTATTTTATCAAAATCTTTTATAAAGCTATGATAGTAGCCTGCGAGCTCAAGGAAACTGGCTACTTGTTTTGCATTCCTCGGATGGGGAAATTCTTTAATTGATCCTACTTTATCTGCACAAGACTTAAGGCCTTCAGAGTTTATGATGTACCCCGAAAATTCAACTTCTTGCTCTAAGAATTTACGTTTGGTTAGATTAATTTTCATACCATGTCGCTTTAAAGCTTCTAAGACTTCAATAATGTTCTTCTTATGTTCTTCTACTGTAGCCCCTATTATGATTATGTCAACTAAGTATACAAACACGCTATGCTCCAATAGTGAAGTTAATACGGACATCATAACACGTGAAAAATGGGCAGGAGCTTTCTTTACTCCAAAAGAAATGTAATTATAATCAAACAATTGATCATTAGCTATAAAGGCTGTCTTTTCTTTGCTACCCTCGTCTATAGGTATTTGATGATAACCCAACTTTAAATCCAAGGTGGTGAAGAATTTACTATCTCTGACCTTAATCAACAATTCCTTCTTTTTTGCCATCACGATTGGCGAGACCCAAGGAGATTCACTTTCTCTAATTGTCCCTTGCTCCCTTAATTTATTAATTTCGTTCTCCACTTCCGCTGATGACAAACTGGAATTCTATACGGCTTAGACCCTGTACGGGGGTTAGCGCCGTCAGTGCCCCTCATGCGATGCACTGTAGGCATTACTTAAGGTTTTTTGCAGGGTGCCTTCGGTCCCTAGCTGCAACCCCATTCGTTTCTTTTACTGTGCCTCCTTTCATATTCTCCTTCCAACTTACTTTCCACCCTCTCCTGACAATTGATTCATAATGCAACTGAGAGGTTTTCCTCCTGTAACACCTTTTAACCCTTTTACTGTCAATTTCCGTTTCAGCGATGAATGACCTCATAGGTCCCAGTGCTTGGCCTTTGACCTAAATTCTATATTCAATTCTATATGGCTTAGATCTTATGGGTGGTTGATCTCCGGTCTCTATAACAAAAGGAAAATTATTTACTCTGCCTGGGGTTTCATCCCCAATTGCGATTACATTTTGATAACTTTCTATAATTTCCTTGACAATATTTTGATAAGTAACAAGGGTAGACCCACCAGCTGTTCGCAGGAGTCTATCCAGACATTCTTCACCGTGACCCTGATGCGTGCTACTCAAGGTCACGAGTGTGTGAGAAGCATCTGCTATTTCCCGAGGTTTAAGGTCGCATATCGACCCACTGTCTAATACGATACGCTGATCGCTAATGTTAATAAATGGCACATTAATCTCGCCATGTATTGCCTCACTCAGACCCAGAATGATCAAATCTTCCCATTTCTGATGGGGTCTCATCATAACTAAGGTGCCATCAGGTAAATTAAGTGCTGGGGTCACAGTGAGGGATGAGAGGGTCCTGGGTTACTTCCCCCCACCACCCCTCTCTGTGGGGATTCATTGTCATTTTAAATATACTTCGATCCCCTTGATGTCTGTGCCAGCTATTATATTTTCATTCCTAGCCACAAAATCAATTCCTAAAATAACTGAAATTCCCTCTACTTGTAATGCTGGTACTACATAGAAGGTATGTGTCACTACTTGCCCATCGATGGTTACCTGCTGCTTCGCAGTCCTCTGGGTTACCATCCCATGGCCGCCTGCTGTACTTAAAACTAAACAATCTTTCGTAGGCTGCACCGACCCTGTCACTAGGTGTTCCTCAAACAAAGACACACTTGCGCCAGTGTCGAGCAACGCCCTTCGCTGTCGCTCTCCCACCCATATTTCCACAATGGGAATTGCAACTTCCTTCGTGGACTGCGGGTGGGCGATAGGCTCTTGCATTACCTTTCCTCCTGGCACCCTCAATGTACGGTTAGGGGCAGTGACATTTGGTGGAGGGCTGTCCACTACTTCTCGGGGTGTTGGTTGACTCCCCTCACTCCCCAACAATGCATCCCCTGTTCTACCGGGGCCACGGTCATTGTTTGGACCTGATGAGCATGGGTGTAGTCGGGGGTCTCCCGACTCCTCCTCCATGCTGCCTTCCCCTTCCTCTCCTTGGTGTAGGGGGAGCGTTGTTCTGCTGGTCATCGTCGTTTTCTGAACAAGCGTTCACGAGGTCTGTTGTATTGCATCAAAAACAACACCGCAGCTTAGTAAGAGAGGGGCACTGGATACTCAGGTGTCCCTCTCTTCCGCATTGCCAGCAACGGCCAACCATCTCATTCCTGGCTGGCTTCCCCTTGCCTCTTCGAGGTCCCTGGGTGCGTGACCCTGCTCCCTGGATGATGGGTGAGACTGGCTGAGGACTCACTTGGTCAGGTTGTTTAACCGTTGCGACAGATGGTTGGGAGGTGGCCTGCCTACTCCCCCTTGCTTGCTGGCATTGCTCATGGTCCAACAGAAGTTGAACCTTTGGCAGCAAGGCTTGTAAGGGCCTCCCGTTGCCAATAAGGAATCCCACTATGTAGGTGGGCAGAATTCGCCTCAGCATGCATAGGCAGAAGGCTTCTTTTCCCTCTACAGTCTGGTCTCTTTCAGGGGTAGGGGACTCATAGTTTTCACTGATGTGATTACAGAATGCTGATATCGACTCTCCCACCCCCAGCATGGGGTCATAACCTTCCATTAGCTCCATCTTCTCCTCTCGGTGTAGGGCAAACTGTTGGGTGAGGTGTTGTTTAAAAGTACCCCAGTCTGCTGCATAACTGACGTCCCAAAACCTGATTTGTCGTGCTGCATTCCTTATCACTTTTTGTTTTGTTTGCACA
>NC_089781.1:40765078-40770078 GCF_040412425.1 Macrobrachium rosenbergii
GGTTAACATACTTTCCAATATGGCCGCCATGTCACGTGACAAAGGCATCGGATAGTGCCTGAGGCTATAATACATCAAACACCATTGGTCAATATATATATATACATACACATACACACACACACACACACACACACACACACATATATATATATATATATATATATATATATATATATATATATATATATATACACACACACACACACACACACACACACACACACACACACACACACATATATATATATATATATATATATATATATATATATATATATATATATATATATATATACACATAAATATATATATTGACCAATGGTGTTTGAAGTATTATAGCCTCAGGTACTATCCGATGCCTTTGTCATGTGACATGGCGGCCATATTGGAAAGTGTGTTAACCCTAAAAGAAAACTCTCCAGAAGGCCCTCAAATATTTGATAAATATGCTGAAACTGGAGCATGCCTTAAGACCGGTCATCACGGGAATACCACTTCTAAAGTAGCCTATAAGTTGTTGATCCTGTCTCTGGGTTATACTGAAAAATATTATCTACGCAAGTTATAAGCTATTGTTATGATTGGACATGAGTTATAGCCCAGAAGAATATGAATGAATCAAATTTATTTCTATCCATAAACGATGTCACCAAATTCCACATGACTATTTTCTTTAGCTTGCAAGCATCACTTTCTGTGACTGGGCATAAGTTGTGGGTTTTAACTTCACTGTTATTTTGGTATTTTTCAAGGACCATTCAGGAATTCGGTGTGGCTCAGAGTGCTTAGTGATTATGTTTTAAATCCTTTCACTTGTTTTTGTTATCTTTACTTATATTATAGTCTTATTAATCTTATTTCATACTGTAATGAAAATAGACCTATGTTCATTTTAGAGTTATTTTCATAATATGGTTTTCCTGACCTAGACCTGGAAAATCTTCAAAAACTTTAAAGATGGAGCCACCAAATTGGAAGTGATGATATCATAACAGGAAACAAAAATTCCAAAGCACCTTGCGTGTAATTGCAGCCTTCTTCCCCAAATCTCCTCTCCCTAAAAAGGAGAAAAGGGAAAAGAATTTGACTCTCGCTTTCCGGGTCCTCAAAATTAGACAAGACAATGGAGTATTTTCGCATTTTTGGTCTGTATACTTCAAGTTATGCTCTTGTGCGCCTCGGTCAAGAGATTTCAAGTGTCCTATGGTTAAAAGTTATCATTAAAAAAAATGAATGGAGAAAATACAGATATTATTTTGAAATCTGAGTGGATTTTTCCAAGCGTGAATAAAAGAAATAGCTGTGTACGTAAAGTTCATTTTCTTTTTTCGCGCCATTATTTTCACAATTATTTCTGGTCATAGTTTCACCAGTTCTTCATTAAACTTAACAGGCAGTTATTCAATGTTCCGATAATCATTTGACCCGAGTGATTATGGGACTGACCCATTTCCAGTATCACCTAATCAGAGTAATAGCCAAAGTAATTAAAAATGGGATATGCATATTTTGATATCTCTCTAATTATGGTTTAGAGAAATAAGAAGTCTCTTATTTCACAAACCAAAATTTCTACAGGATTCAGACAGATGATCTCAAATTGTTGCAGTTTCAGAAACAATAACCTGTTGGTAATACTAGCTCCATTTTTTCAGTGAAAAACGACGTTTAGATATTGCATCGGTCATCAAACTGGAACTTTAATTTCTCAAATATATTCTTGTCTTACTACATCTATAACAAAACGGTAATTATGACTAATTTCTAAAATATTACATATGAGATTATCAATACATTTCCTCACATTAAAACATTTACCTGTTTTCATGGACAAGTAAAAGAATTGATTGTTATTATTATTAGTCTTGAGGTTTGAGAAGATTACTACACACAGAAGCAAGCGCGCACGCACACTCGCACATGAATATATGTGTATATGTGTGTGCGAGTGTATGTGTGGATGTGTGTGTGTGTGTGTTTTGTTGTGTCTTAACAGTGTATATTGTAACTTTATTAACCTTATTGCTTTTGTTATTCTCTTTGTATTTTAGTGTTGTTGGAGAGTAAAGTGGTAATCTTGCAGAGATCACCAACTGTTTCAGCATTGAAAATGCGACTTAGAAATGTGTCGCGAATCGTCGGGAAAATATGTCTTCATAAATAAGATGCTTGTCGCTTCACCTTTTATATATATATATATATATATATATATATATATATATATATATATATATATATATATATATATATATATATATATATATATATATATATATATATATATATGAAATTTCTGCAGGACTCAGACAGCATTCACATTTATCTTGCGTACTCTCTCTGACTTCCTGGATGACGCACTTCCCTTTTTACCTCTTTCATTCCAGGTGCATTCCCCTGCCTTCCTTTGTTGTAACAAAAAGACCCGGAATGACTCAATTAATTGGTTCGGAGTTACATATGTCCTTGTAATTCATCGAAACGACTGCCACAGCGCACATCTATAGATTTTTTTTTTATTAAGATTTCGGGTAGAGTTGCCCTCCTTCCCTCTCCACTTCCACATTTCCCACTCTCTTCAGTTGCCCATTGTTCTATATTTTTCTAAATTACAAGCCGTCTCAAAACCGTTGATTGACCTTTTTACCTTCAGTAACCTTACAATTGCTTTGGTTTTAGAATATTTTCACCTTTTTCTTTCTTCTTATTCCACAATTACTATGCAAGCAATTTATCTCTACAATTTCCCCTTTTTTTTTTACTTGCATTCAACATCTACTCTTCGCTTTCATAAAGCGAAGAGTCTGTTCAATCTCCCTTCCATTCTTTGCATACGTCTTGTTATCCTGCTTGATTCACTTATCCTGTGATTCAACAATTTTCTCTTCCAAAATAGCTACCTTCAAATACTTACACAAATCCGCAAGAATTCTTGTATACACACACTCATATATACAGTATATATATATATATATATATATATATATATATATATATATATATATATATATATATATATATATATATATATATATATACATATATATATATATATATATATATATATATATATATATATATATATATATACATAAGCTTGTGTATACATGCATGTATGAATGAGATTTCGAATACAAGACATAGTGTGATATAGGCCTATTATTCCTCTGTTGAGACAGATGACTTAGGAGACGCACTCCCGTCATTGTGCAGTTAGCCAAGGGCTAGCAATCCCACTCAAAAATAAAATCGCTCGTTATTTGCCCTCTAAAAGAATATATAAAGAATATATATATATATATATATATATATATATATATATATATATATATATATATATATATATATATATACTATATATATATATATATAATATCAAAGGTTAGGGCTACACAGAAAAAACAGCACAGCAATTCACTTCCACATTCATACTTTTGCTGCTAAAACATAAATGCACGCATTGCGCAGAAAACTGTCACAGTATTAGCCACTTCATATGAACACCTACATATAAGGCTCATCAGCAATGCACCATGCACTATTATTTTGTCAGCACGGTCACACTTCTTCAAGAGAAAGGCCCAACCTCTCGAATATCTCGTTGATGTCATTCATCCAACGGTTATTTGAATTACCTCTTCTACCCTCACCTAACCTCTCCGAATTATATGCTCTGTTCACAAATCTTTAGTCATTTATTCTTTCCACAAGAACAGATAATTTCAGCACACGCTGATATATCCTTCCATTTATGCTTACTCGTGCATATATTCATTTCGTGCCTCATAAGTTCTTTTTGTGCTGCAGATATCAAGCAAACAATAATTTCATACTTCTTTTATCCAGTCACATTCACCATCCACACTTCTCTTCTATAAAGGAGAGTTAGTTAAACCATCCCTTTACACACTCCAAGCTTCTTCCCAGTCTTTAGCACAAACCCTGCTACCTTTATTTCTTCAATTTTCCTGTATGTTTCTTTTAACTAACGAACAATTTATATTTTACTCTAAAATACCTGCACACAGCTATTGCATCCATTCTTCCACTGTCTATATTAACATACCATGCTCCATCTCTTAGGTCACTATATACTTGCATAACTCTATTCTGCCACTTCTTTTCATTAACATCAATCATTAATGTATTATTGCAAGCAATAACTATGATTCATTTTCTCATCCCTCAATTTCACACCTGCACCTGATGCCCTTTCTTCAACTACTTGTATTATTCCATACTTAAAGGCACTGAGAAAACATGTGGACAAATCAAACCCACTTTAGCACCAAATTATTTTGCTCAGCTGTCTTCATATTCTGAGAAACACTTTGCAACCGTCTGAAAAACTTTTAATGGTTCTCAACATCTTATTTTGCATACCATACATTCTCCATAACCTACCCATTATCTCCGTATCAGTTCTTCCATGGTCTTTTCTAGGTTTATGCATACGGACTGCAGCCTTTTCCTTCTACTCTCGAAATTTTCACGTACAGTTAATTAATAAACCTACTTTTAATATAGCATGGTGCCTTCCTTACCTAAGCTCACAGTGTTTCTAACCCTGTCATTCCCGTCATTTGCCTCAATGTCTCAATTAAAGCCCTACCATATACCATTCCTGGTATATTGATTAAAATAAATGACCATGAAAGTCTTACGATGGCCTCTGCTACCTTAATTTCAATAAAGGAACAATAACTTTGGGAGGCTCCAAAGAAAAGACAAAACGATCACTGACACATGCATACTTTAGCCTCGAATTGTGAGTGACCCCCTGAGCAATATCCATAGCATTAGGCCTATCAGCAGAGATCTGAATACCTTATACTGTACCTACGCTACGGCATTTACTGCTATCTTTAACACACTCCCATTGTTTTTGATTTGTACAGGACAGTATATCCTTCATATCGCATCTTTTGAAGTGTATCTTTTATTTTGAATTTCATTTCCTCATTAAATTTCCTGTCTGAATTTAATTCCCTAACATCTTC
>NC_089781.1:40775078-40852578 GCF_040412425.1 Macrobrachium rosenbergii
TTATGAGTGAAATTTTGTAGCTGTTTACGGCTGTTTCCTATGGGTATGTTCATTTGAATTGAATACACAGGACTGTTAGGATTTATGAGTGAAATTTTGCAATTTCTTAATAAATTATATTCATTCCAACATGTGTGTTTAGACTTAAAGTATACTCTTAATAGACTAGAGGCAAAATCTGAAAAGGGGCCTAGAAATCTCTTTAGGGAGTACGGAATGTTAGGAGCTGGCATCCATGTCAGACTGTTAAAGTGGTCCATAGTGAACATATTTCAAGTGGATGCCCATTAAATTTGGCCTTTTTAAATATTATACAGCCAAAACAAAATGGCCGCCATTATCGAACACACCGGATGCTAATAAAATGACACAACTTTGTATTTATTCAAGACAACATAATGAAATTTACTGTATTTGAACATATTATAATAATACACACATCCTCAGAAGATCTAAGCAATATCTTATCTATTTCTTTCCCTATGGAGAGACAAACATGAAAAAATGCTCTGAAAATCCAACAAAATTACATCTTGATGCATTATATTAAGCTTGTACATATATACGGACATGCTTAAATGAAGATCTTTTGATTTAAAGGAAAAACTATGTTGGGATAATATTAACATCGACATCAGCCTTCTGTGGTCTAGTCCAAGTCATCTTGGGCACTGCTCAAAAGATTTCAACAAGTTCCGTCAGTGCAACCACAACCGGCGGTACATCTTAGCTCCTTAAGACGACAACTGCATCTGTGAGATTCGCAGTTCTTACACTGGCATTGTGTAAGCTTGAGGTAAACCTCTGTAAATGGTATATCACTCATCAAATGAGGATGTATATTTCCAGTTATACCGTCCTTGTTCCATCCATTTCCCACTGGGGAAGATATATCTGGGTGTGCAATCAGTGAAGAGAGCCAAATTGTACACTGATGGTGTGCTCGCTTGATATACAGCTTCAGAGAAGAACGGGTTGGTGGCAACTTCTCTGGTTCTTTATAACATTTGAGGGACATTTTGAAATGCATGTCATTGATGTTTGTGTTGTTTTCATTGTTTGAATAGTCTGCAGATGAAGCTCTCTACATCTGTCAGTGTTCTTTCGGTAAGTATGCCACATCCAAGCCCGTCCAGTAAAGGACAGTTCTTGATGAACGTTTTCCATGCTGTTGTTTTGCCAATGCCACAAAATTGCTGACTGTGTCGCAGCCAGAGAGGGCATGGAATGCTGGAAGATTGTGGTGGAGAGCTGGATCAAGGTCTACAGCGTGCACAGCAACAGAGCTCTGTTGCTTCGCTGTTCCCGTTTGGAACCAAAGCTCTCCAGATAAGTCACTGGCAAAGTGAACAAGAAGAACAAGGATGTCTGTGTCCCTGGAACAAATGATCAGACACTCAAACCCAAGATCTGTCACAGACTTGGCATGTAACAGTATCCTGGTATCAGCTTCATCGTGGTTAGATTTGAGGAAGTTGATGTCCGTTCCACGGGATGACTCAACAGCCATTCGATCATGGAATCCGCCAGATGTCACAACTTCATTGTTCGGTTGAGACGACCTTGCTTGACGAATGAGCTCCATGCTCCAAAAAGTGTTCCAGGTCTTGCTTGTTCTCTGGGAGGTCAATAAATTGCCTCCAGTTGACGGGTAATGGCATATCCCTGTTGTCCACTTTGCGACGTATTGGCTGGGTTTTCCTGGTCCATAAAATCCGAGTGGTGTCCTTGATGGTATTTGCTTCATATCTATCAAATACGACGTCAGCTCTGGAGGTGATGAACAGGTCTGTGAGTTGTCCAAAATTGTGAGCATTTGTGGGTTTGCCGATTGCTTGAACAAGTGCCTGACCATTGATAATTACACAAGTTTTCAGTTTTGCTTTTGGTGTGAGCTTTTTGTGCTTCAACACTACGTAGACCAGGTCTTGACTTATGCTCAAAGCAGTTCGCTTCACATATTTATCGTCAGCCTGTCCGTCCACTTCCCCAGACAGCAAAATACTGAGGAATAGAAACACGTTCTCCAGTACAACCTTTTCGGCACTCTCCTTACTAACTGACGTGCAATTATTTAGGCCTGGACGAGAACTGATGTCGCCTCTAATGCGTAACGTACAGTGATGCAAGGTCAACAGCTCTTCTGTCTCTGTCTCATCCGAACTCCTCTTCAGTGTCTGAAGAGCGCTCTTAGATGACAGTGTGGAAAACAACAATTGTGGTTGATGTGGATCGAGTTGAGGTACGAAGTTGATCTGTCCTGGAAGAAGTCGGTGTAGTTTTTCTTTGAGGCGGGATTGATTGTCCTGGTATGGTCCAGCGTCAATCCCAAATTCACTGAGCAAACACCTGTACCTTTCCCAAACGTCTAGAAGTGTATAGATTTCACCTCGGGCAAGTCCAGTCAATACTTCAATTGCAACTTTCTCAAAGCAGATATCTCTGGACGTTTGAGTTGTGCTTGCACTGGATTTCGATGCTTTTCTATTGAACTATACATAACACTGAAGATGATACCTGGCATCAGCAGCCACGAGATTGCTTACTCCTGCCAGACGACACTGCAACACAGGGTCTGTTTGAGCTCCTTGGAGAATTTTGTCAGGAACATCAAAGGTAGCAACCAAATATGTTTGTTTGCTATTTTTCTCTTGGCAGAAGATGCACAAATCAGTGTCCATAATGGACAGTTTACTGCGTAGGGATGGTCTTGGTGGTGAATTTCTCTCAGGTGCACTGCTTGAGGTGGCAAGGGTGCTTTCATACTTTTTCCTGAGTCGAGTTATTTTGAACGAACTTGTAAACGTCGAATAGCAGGCTTTGTGATTCAGGACTTCAGTATGTTTTGTGATTTCCTTAAAGTCAATGTTTTGAATTTTTTCGACAGTGTGCAAGTTCTCAGAGTCATTGTACTTCTTGCACTCTGCAGCAGCTTCACGGACTCGTTGAATTCCGGCGTCTCAGAGGTTTCTCATTGGTTTCTTCGGATCTCACTTTTGACAGAAGATGCAGAGAGTCCAATCAGTACATGTGTCAGAACTCCGCGTTTGGCTCTGACATTTTACCTGCGATTCCATGTTGAAGCTCAACTCAGGTCACCACATCCTGCAAACATTCAGAAATTGCATATAATAAATTATTTTAGCATGTGATTAAAACATAATTCATCCGATCATTATGGTGTGGCATGATATGTCTTTGCATCAATATATTTAGGATAATTCATAGGTATCAATGAGACACAAATGCAACATTTCAGAGCCATATGTTTGGTAAAGGTTAACATATGGTCCTTTTTTATAATAGTCAAATCTGACTATTGTATATAAATATGCACATAACTTTATCAAATATGTATAGTTTGGCATTACATTTGCAGGACATCTCACTGGTATCACTGGAGTAAAATATACCAAACTGCAGAAACATACCCACAGTAAAAGTCAAGATAAGTCGCGTGATTTGAAAATTAACCAAGTTCAGCTTTGAGTTTTTTTGTACATTTTTGTGACTGATCTGTATATAACTTTATCAATTTATTATGGAATGGCTTAATACTTCTTGAACACTTTACTGGTATTGTTGCGATGATATATGTCAAATTTCAGAACCACAGCTTGAGTACAATTGACGTTATCACACATTTTCCAAGTTATACATTTTCTATTTGTCTGGCCATTTTGTTTTTGGCATAAAAAATTAAAAAGGACCAAATCAATGGGCATCCACCTGAAATATGTTCAGTAGGGATCATATTATCTAGCTGACATGGATGCCTGCTCCTAACATTCCGTGCCCCCTGAAGTGAAATCTGAAAAATTTTCCACCAGTCTATAAATAGAAAATGAACAGTCCACGTTTGTCTCGAATCTGTTATGGATGAGACGTGTGAGAACTGAGTTTTGAAGTTGCTATATTTGTTATTTATCATGATAATGAAGAGAACCAGACCAAGGACTGCTCCTCATGGAGCATCTATTAAGACTGAGTTAGTTTCAATAGTGGACAATTAGCTGAAACTTGCTAGACGGCATGAAATCGAACTCTTTGTCGAAAATTAAACAAATCGAGAGATGTTCTCACTGAAAATTTTTCTGTCTAATTCCGCTAGCAGCCTGAAAATAGACTCTATCTGGCTGACCAGCCGAGATGCCGTAAGTTTCCTTCAGATAAATGTGTTGGTTATGTGGAAGAAGGGTGCTTGTCTGTTGGTTGCTTCATGGTTGTTTTGCTGTTGATTTTTCAAAGATGTAATGGAATGTCAGCGTTATAGGTCGGTACAATTGCAGGGGATAGCTTTTACATCCGATTTTAATGTTGGTCAGGTAACCGCATGCGATGTTACTTCTTGTTTAAAGAATTGGGTTCATATTTCCAACAACGTTACTAAGTGGTAAGATTCAGCCGGTGAGAAAATTCTGAACGTGTTGATTTACTTTTTAAAAAATTCATCTGAAAAAATCCATATTTTGCAGTGTTGATTGGTTGTTGCTCTCAAATCAAAATTTTGCCACTGGGTCATCAGTTTGAATATTTTGGTTTGCCTTATGAATATGGAGTACTGACAGGAGTGACAGGCTTCTTGGAAACGTTTCTTATCGGAGTATGCATGTTAGTGAAAATTATATCAAGATCATTATCAGCTAAATTCATAGGTTTTGTAGCAAACCATTCCTTTCTTACTGATAAAATGCCCAAACTGTTAAGTATTCTGGTTTTAGATAAACCGCCTTCCAAGAGGATACATGTTCCTTCTCAGCGTTAAGAACATGAGTCGCCTACATTAATATATATGGATCAAGTGAGTCACGGTAATAAGTGACTGAAATTATATAATTGAAAATGTTGTTCTTCTAGTGCCGCTCTATTGATGACTGAGATAGAGATTGCCCAGACTACTGTAGAGTCATTTCAATTGCATGAATTGCCCCAAAAAATCGTGTGATCTTTTTCCATAGTTAAAGTAATATTTCTATTGTGGTCTGAGATGTAAGATGACCCCTTCCCCTCATAAGGTCAACACAATTTGACGGGTATTCCAAGTCGAATTCAGCTTCTTTATTTGTTGTGTCTAGGTGACTCTCAGTGAAATCAAGAGAGAGAGAGAGAGAGAGAGAGAGAGAGAGAGAGAGAGAGAGAGAGAGAGAGAGAGAGAGAGAGATTTGGGGAGAATTTTGGGTTAAAAGTCCATAGACTAGATAGGTCTGTAACTGTGTTAGCCAACAAATGGAAACGAACTTGACTTTGTGCTTGTATTGAGCGAGTTTTCATTCGTTGACGAACAAATGTCTGCTGTATTCCAGGCATTAAATAGTGAATTAGTTTTTTGACAGTTGGCAAAAACTTCTGTTTAACTTCGTTTTGACTTATTCCTGTGTGCAGGATACCTCATATCATATCTGGGGTAATTGTACCCGATAGTAGTATTACTGTGGTGATATACGTCACACAGGGACTTGACTCAAGAAAGTATAAAAAAAAAAGGTCAAGTTGCACCTCGGAATATCGAAGCATGCTGCTTGAAAAACATTGCAGCACAAGCTTCCTTTGAAGGCTGGATCGAGCATTCATGTAAAGATTTTTCAAAAGCTATACGGTCTTAGCAAGCGTCTGCATCCTTACTATACTTTCAAGCTACCTTGACCAATTATGAGGCACATTTTTCAAAATATTTATGATTATTCTAAATTTAAGTGTAGGTAGACTGAACAACTAACTGGAAAAATAAAGAACTTCGACATGGAAGAAGTAGAGTGTACAAAGCTGGAATGTTATTGCATGGGAAAATGGAGGGGTGGAAGGGAGGAGAATGTGGGCAATCGAAGACGCGGGGTTCCAGTCCACGTCGTTTCATGAGATTTCATGTGGCTTGTTTAACTACATCGAAATCAGTTCAATGTTTCTATACATTTAGCCGGTTTCTATTTCAGTGTTAATTACATTTATATCCCATATGATAAACGGGTACAGCAATCCGTTATAGCTTGTATGGTAATTTAATATAAAAGCTGGATGACAGAAAAAGTTACATTACAGTTAGATGACTGACTGGCAGCTAGCTAGAATATGACGTGCCTTCCTGATTCCCCAGTGAACTCAGAGCTAGTGTGGAATAGAAGTTAGTAACAGCAGCATGCCTGTTTTCAACAGTCTGAAGAAAACTAGGTTGGAGAGATGTAAAGTGAGAAACAGGGTGGGAGAGGCGGTTGTCCTCCTCCTCCTCATGATGCATTTACCACATAAAGATTTCATCTTAATAACGGTGTGAAATCACCCTCCAGGTTGACGAGAAGCTTTTTTCCTCCCCAAAGAGAACAAAAAAGTCTGTAAGGAATCTGATGCGAAACATTGCTTCAAAATTCATATACAATACTGGGTCTTAATGACACACAGTTAGTTTGCCTAACATTAAAAACACCTGCATTCTTGGGGAACCTTGAAAATTGCCTCTTCACAACAACCGTTATTTGGGAATAAAGTCCGGTGAGAGACATGAGACAAAAGGGAGAAAGATTAGGAGAAAATGGAGCTCATTTCACACAATTGCAAGATAATCTCCCTCTGAACTGAAAGTATCAGTAAATTCTAGCATAATATCCTTTGCTTCCTAGGCTTCGTCCTGGCTTACTTTACACTGCTGCTGATCCTCTGACTGTGTGGCATCGGTGCCATTAGGATCTTCATTCCTGGATGGAGATGCGATATGAACAAATCCATTAAGCGTGCATTTATTTACTATGCAAAACAATTAGTAATTTCAGTGGGTTTAAAAAATCCCCGCTCAATGCGTTCTCTGAAATGAACATCCCGTTTTCTTCAGTGCCTTCACACTCGACCTGGGTTGGCCGAACACATATTATTATCATTACTGTGAATTGTATATTTTATTGTCTGTTCAAGTAACCATGCATTATGTATATGTAACAGAGTATTTTTATAACAGACCAGACATTATTAACCATTATGTTTCTGTATGTACCTGTCCTGTCTTTGTAGAGAAATAGTTTGACCTCAGGTCACCTGTAAATCTTTGTACCTGCGGTCTCTGTGTTATACACAGACGTCCGCACGCCGCTTTATAAGCTGATCGCTTCATCAATAAACTGGCAATACTTGTCTTCCTGCTCATTATTTTGCACTCTTACAGTGGTGACCACCGGAGTGGTTCCCGGAAGCCATTAAAGGACCCAAACGGCGACTAAGTCTTGGCCCGATGAACCAACCCACTCCCTAATGGACTAACTACAGTGCTCCAACAAAGCGTTCGGGCGTTACCAACCCTCGTCGGCAGGTCACCGGCGTCATTAGCAGACCCACATGGCACGCTCCCAAGCGTGTATTGATGTGAATGTTCCCTCACACTCCAAGTGAGAGTCGCGGAATGAGCATGGATGCAGACATTCCCAACCACATACAAATTACCGCGAACTTCTCGGAGGCAGACGCCTCCCTTGCGCAACTCCCTCCCGCTCGCTCCTCCACGCCAGTACCTGCACCCAGTGTGATGACTCCCCTGATGGACCAACCAAAGGTGGCCCTCAGCATAAGGCTGCCGCCATTCACCCAGCAAAACACAGCGTCCTGGTTCTACAGGGTCTAGGGGCAACTCCCTTCCGGAGGAGATATACAAGACGATCGCCCCATGGTTAATGATGACTTTGAGCCCCGCCACCTTCCAGGAGTTAAAAGCCACTCTCGTCTAGACCTGCTCCCTGCCTGTCTCTGAGAGAGCTGCCCGCACCCTCGACCTTGCCCTCAACCCCCGGCAGGAGGGAAACCTCTTAGAAACGTGGCATACCCTCCAGGACCTCCTCCTCCTCCCCAAGACTGACAGCAGTGGCAGGCGCAAAGAAATCAACCTGTTGAGGGAGATCTTCCTGCGGCAGCTACTGCCAGAGGTCCGTGGGCAGATCACAGAGGCATATACCCTGCCGGACCTGATCAGGGTGGTGCAGCAGCTGATGGACTCCACGAAGGCAGCAAAGTGGGTGTCCACGCCCACACACCCCATCAACTGCCTCCAGCAGGAGGACCCCACCATGGAGGGCGTCAATGCCATCGTCCAGAAGAAGCCATCCCACCAGCAGAAGGAGAGACCAGGGCTTTGCTATTACCACCAGGGGTTCGGGAAAGCTGCCCAGAGATGCGAAGCCCCCTGCCTTTTCTTTCCTCCAAAAAACGGGGGGAGGCAGCGGCCATCCACACAGGCTGCTATGGCAGCAGCAACTGATACACCCAGGGGTCCCTCACCAGTAGGCTTTCATGTTTATGACACCATCTCCGGCAGGATGATGTTGACTGGCACTGGAGCAATGCGGTCAGTGTTCCCGTCTTCCAGAGAGGACTGCCGAATTCTGCCAGACCCGACTGCCTCCCTGACGGCCGCCAACGGGTCCCCCATCCTCTCCTACGACACCAAGCTCCTTGGGCGGAGGTACGGGTGAAAAGTTCATCATTGCGGACACTAGGACCCCGCTCTTGGGTGCGGACTTCCTCGCCCACTTCAGACTGGCAGTCAACATCAGCTGCAAACGCCTGCTGGACACAGAGTCCTGCCATCCCCTGCCCTTGTCACGGGGCCCCAGGGAGCACACCTCGCATCCCACCAGTATGGTTCCCTCCTGAAGGAATTCCCAGAAGTCTTCAAACCCAAGCTTCGCCAGGTGCCCGGGGCCCCTGCCAAACACGGGATATATCATCACATAAAAAAAAAGGGCCCCTGACGCATGCAAAATTCCGACAGCTTCTCCCACAGTGCCTTCAGGAGGCCAAGAAGGCCTTTGCTGAAATGGAAAGGATGGGCATATGTAGAAAGGCTCCCAGCCCATGGGCCTCCCTCCTTCACATGGTGCAGAAAACGGAAGGCACCTGGAGGCCCTACAGCGACTACAGGTGGCCCAACCTCGCTGCAGAACCAGACCACTACCCTCTACCAAACATGCAGGACCTAACAGCCTCCTTCCACGGGGACAAAATATTCTCAAAGTTAGATCTCTTAAAATCATATTTTCAGGTACCAGTAGCGCCAGAAGACATCCCCAAAACCGCCATCATCACACCTTTCGGGTCCTATATCTTCACCTTCTGCACCTTCGGCCTGAGGAATGCAGGCACGACCTTCCAGACGTTGATGGACAGCATCCTGGGGGACCTGGACTTCTGCGTCTGCTACGTCGATGATATCCTAATTCTTTCCAGATCCCAGAAGGAACACCTGCGGCACATCCGGAAGGTCCTACAGCGCCTGCAGGAGAGTGGCCTCGTCGTCAGGTTCGACAAGTGCACCTTCGGCGTCGAGAAGGTGGAATTCCTGGGCCATGAGATATCCCCAGGGGGCGTCCGCCCAATGTCGTCGAAGGTCGAGGCTGTCGAAAAGTTCCCCACCCCTATCTCCATCAGGACCGTACAAGAATTCCTCAGAATGGTCAACTACTACAGGAGATTCATCCCGGGGATCGCGCACACCATGGTCCCCCTGACGGAGGTCCTCAAGGGCCGTTCAAAGACCTTAGTGTGGGGCCCCAACCAGCAGAAGGCCTTCTCCTGACGAAGGCCGCCCTCGCCAAGGCAACATCTTTGGCCCACCAGGACCCCAACGCTCCCCTCCAGCTGACAACAGACGCCAGCAACATCGCCTGCGGAGTTGTCCTGGAACAAGTCATCAGCAGGACCCCTCAGCCCATTGCCTTCTTCAGCAGGAAGCTCAGCCCCACCGAGTCCCACTACAGCACCTTTGACTGGGAATTCTTCGCAGTGTACCAGGCGGTACGTCACTTCAAGTTCCTCCTGGAGGGGAAGCCCTTCACGATTTGGACTGACCACCAGCCGCTGATCCACACCTTCATGAATCTGGGGAACACATGGTCCTTTAGGCAGCAGCGGCACCTCGCGGCTGTCGCGGAGTTCACCAGCACCATCAAATACCTCCCCAGCAGGGAGAACCCAGTAGCCGACGCCCTCTTGAGCATTGAGATCAACACAGTGCAGCTCGGGATCGACTACAAGGACCTCGCCCGCAAACAGGCCGCCAACCCAGAGACCCCAGCCTACCACACAGCCGTCACGTCACTGAAGTGGGAGAATGTGCCCCTCGGCCCTGAAGGGTCAACTCTGCTGAGCGACATGAGTTCTGGCCGTCCCCGCCCCTGGTGCCCTTATATCTATATATATATATATATATATGCTATATATATATATATATA
The DNA here is from genome assembly GCF_040412425.1 of Macrobrachium rosenbergii. Lineage (NCBI taxonomy): Eukaryota > Metazoa > Arthropoda > Malacostraca > Decapoda > Palaemonidae > Macrobrachium > Macrobrachium rosenbergii. Next base: position 40,785,281 of record NC_089781.1, read on the forward strand.
TATATATATATATATATATATATATATATATATATATATATATATATATATATATATATATATATATATATATATATATATATATATATATATGTATGTATGTATGTATTGACATGAATGTCCGGGGATTCTTACCTGATACTGGGTGGCAACGGATGAACGCAGGGAGTTCCTTTTATTTATTACACGTCTGACTCAATATTAGGACAATTCATAGACAAACAAGGGAAATCTATGGCTCTGGGCCTTCTTCATGTGAGGGAAAATTTCATAAACTCAAGGGTTCTCTTAACTAATTATATTTACGTAACACACACAGATCAGAAGAATGACGAATTACTTAGCAGGTAATAATAAAGGCCTGCTAAAATTATGAATCCTACACAGAATAAATATTCTGCTCTGACCATGTTTTCATAGTAGGAAACATCACAGTGGGGTTCAAAAGGGGGACTGCACATGGATCGAGCCGAGAGATTCCACAGTCAAGGCCTATCTGCAAAATATGCAAGAGGTCACTTGCAACAATAATAAGATGCTCAAAGGGAAACTGAGGAATATGGAGATGATGCCAAATAACTCAGTTCAACACTAATGCACAATTACGTTAACATTGAATGCTGCAACACAAATTACTGAAGGTGATTGCACAATGGAAAATGAACGAAAAATCAGGCAGAGAAATAACGGGAATTGTGACTGACTAAGAACCTCATTCTGGTACATTACCTTTGTCAAGATGACTGTGTCCTTGTTTGATAGGGAGCTGGCGATGGAGGCGGGAATTACAATGCCACTACAAAGTATACTGGTTCGAACCCTGGGGTCGAAGACGTGGAAGGTTCAAAAGGACAGGCGAGGTAAGGACATCTGCCCTCAGTTGTCGTTTGGAGCAGTTCTCTCTGGATTTCTGTTGCATCGTCTATAATAACCTTCAGGGATTATGCATTGCGTCTCTTGTAGATGGTTCAAAGGTCAATCTTCGTCACGCTTTCTCTAGTAACTGTATGGCGTTAGAAAACCCTCGTGGAGGGTTTAGGATGAGGTGGGGGTGCCAATTTACTCTTTGTGGCTCCTTCCTTGCCTTGCTTGATGCCGAGAAGGTATCTGGAAAAGGCCTCAAGGTAATCACTTTGAACAGAGAGAGGGGTTAGGCTTAACCATTTTGGGGAATGAAGAAGAGAGTTTATGAAGGAGGGAGTGGAAACCCTCAATTCTAGTAATTAATGCTTTTAATTAATTTCAATTTTTCTCAATTACATTGCAGATGTAAAATCGGTAAGGTTGCATGGAAAAGAGGTCCCATCCATTACACCACCCCAGCCAAGTTAGCATTCATACCCTAGATCGGGTGAGAATGATTATCAGCAAGCAAACTCACTTAAAGACTTTACTTTACTTCTCTCTCTCATTTCCATTTGGTGCCTTATAATTGAACTTAAACTTCTGTGCAGCAATTAATTTCAAGAGGTAAAACAATATTGTGACATTTACGTTAACGCAGAATAAATACTTGCTGCTAAAAATGAATTATTTTTATCATTAAATTCCCATTATGTTAAGGCAGCATTAATCAGAATATTTTCACAGTGTAATGGTATGGTTAAAACAGTGAATTAACACTCGGTTAATTCTAGAGATACTTCATGCACTCTTAATAATAATCAATTACGAATTTTGCATACATGCAGTTAGTCTGCCTTGAAGAGGCATTACAATAAGGTAAATGCGGGCTTAGTTAGCTGGTTCCACGATAATTGAGTAATAGCTCAGTGCCATTCAGGCACTATAAACACAAGGTCGCGAGTCTGAGACTCGAGATTTATTATAAAGATTCACAAAGAGAATAGGTGACAGATTCAGAGTAATCAATGGTTGTTAAAAAAATATGATGATTAAATATGCCGAAATTACATTCCTTAGCCTATGGAAAAACAGCTAAGATCATTTCTTAGTCCAAGGAGGCCGCAAAGGTAGCCAGAGGGCGCGACCCCTCCGGCAGGATCATTTGCCAGCATCTACGATAATGGCACTGTACCAAGTTGCTACTCATATAATAATAACTAATGGTGATGGCATATCGTATATTTAAATGAATCATGCTGCGGTAGGCATGAAAGGGAAGTCGTAGGACTTATACAGTTGGCATATCTGTCAATGCCATTCTTCATGGACAGGGGGAATTAAAGTAAAATGGGGGTCTTGGTAAAACACAAAATGAATGTGAGTAATAATCAAAAGTAAGGAAGGAAATGTTCAAGAGGAAGAATAAGGATAGAGTCATAAGGAAAATAGAATAGTGAAGGATCCTGACATCCTCTTCTGGAGAGAAGTGCCAAAATCTTCGTAGGAAAAGGGATGGCACTGTGCCAGTTTGGCACAAGTGCCAGGAGAGCTCGGGGGCTCTCTTTAAGCTACCAGGAATTATCCACGCCCGTAGTATTTCCCCCACATACCTCTCTTACATTGATGGTTTGTCTTGGTCAGGGAATCTATGGAACCAACCCTGGGGAGGGTATTTGAGTCCCACCTGTGTCGGCTTCTTTGACAGCTGACACAGGGGCCTTCTTTCCAAGCTTTACCATGATCCGTTGCAGTTCCTTGAGTTCATCAGCCATTTGAGACATGGCAGAATCCTTACTCACAGTCGTGTCTGTGGCGGACTGAGACAGAGAGGAGCGGTCGTGGGGGGCGTGAGAGGCTCGCAGGTGAGAATGACCAGCTCAGGCACGGTTGAGAGGCTGCACCTTTGAGTGACCTTCCGCTGTGGTTAGACAGATCCGTCTGTCTTACCGGCACTGGCAGCGGAGCCAGGCCAGGAGAAGAGAGGGGACCTGGACTGGGATCTCTGGAATGGAGATCAAGGGCATGCTCTGGCACTGCCGCTAAGGGAGTGTCAGGCACTAATGATTGGTTTGAAATTTGCTTGTCGTTCGGGATGGACAGGCTTGGGACTGCTCAGTGAACCCAAATGACACTGGCAGAGATTGTGAATCAAATGTGGGATCTCTTGGAGGGGTCTATTTGGGGCCCTGGCACTGGCACTGGGGCTGGGCGGGGCACTGGAATGGGATCAGGAATCGAACTTGGTGAAGGGGGCCACTGCACATTGCACTCAGGTGGCACTGACAGTGGAACAAATGCAGGTGTTTGAGTTTTACTTGTGCCTAATAAATGATTTGGGGGATTTGGACCCCTGGATTGCTGTAACTTAGATGGGGACTGGAAGTCCTTTCCCAGGAGGATGTCATAACCTCCAGGAATGTATCTGGTGACTGCGAGGTAGCAAATTTCAGATCTATGAGGTCTCGTGATCCTCAATCTAACAGTAGGAAGTATCATTTTAAAGTGATTGATACCTTCAATCATGGTAAGTTTATGTCTGTTAATGGTAGCTCCACGGGGAACTTTGTCTTCCCTTATGAGAGACATTTGTGCGCCAGAATCATCAAATGCCTTGACCTGGCTGGCAGGGCACCTATCTTGGGGAAGTGACACATAAATGGGATCCTGGGTTGGAGGACCTAAAGATGTTGGATCTGTAACTGCCAAGCCAAGGGCAAGTGTACTTGATTTTTTATTATTAGGGTATTTTGAGCATTGGGCAGAGTGCCCATAGACTTTGCAAGCAGGGCAATAAGTCCGGCTATAATCTTTACCTGGCACTGTCCCATAGGACTGAGCAGGCCCTTTACTCTTCGACCACAACCCAGGTGTGGCTCGGGGTGTTGCCCCATTTGGGGATGTAGAGGGGTCTTCTGGCTGACTTTCAGCCTTCAAGAGGCACTGTTCAGTGTAGTGCCCTGTTCTCTTACAATACCCACACACGGGTTTCTTATGGGGGTGAACATTCTTGTGAGGTTGCTGGGAGTTAGTCAAGGTAGGTGAGGAGGGATTAATTTCCATCCATGGGAACTAAGATGGGATGATGCATATCCCATATGTCAGCCCAATGGTAGCACTCGACCACGGTCTTAGGCGCCTTATTACATAGATGAGTGACAAGAGCTGGCGGGGCATAAAATAAGAAGTCCTTGAGCTGGAATAGTTCGAGGACATTCTACATACTAGTGGCTTTCAGAGATTCTGGCCATCGTTTTAGGACCTGGGTCTTTCTGAAGATCCACTCAGACCTGATTCCTTGGTCATATCTCTCCACCTTTTCCTCCAACGTTTGGGAGTTATTTCCAAAGCCTTTATGATGGCTTGGCGGACAAGGGCAAGATTTCCTTGATTCTTCGGGGGAATGGGGAGAGCACTGAATGCAATGACACCCTTTCCTTCAAGGTGTTTTCCCAGAATCAGAGACACTTCTTCGGTAGAGGGCTGATAGGTCATCAGAACATTTTCAACAAGGTCGAGCCAGGCTTCAGGCTCGGCTTCATCCCAGTTTCTGATGAGGGTGCCTATACTGCTGAGGGTTGAGTGAGGAGAGGGTGTTTGTGTGTTGCACATGTCGTGAGCTGCCATTGCAAGCTGATGAGCTCTTTGTTTCTCCCTCTCCTGTCTTTCTTTCTCTTCTCGTTTCTCCTGGGTTATTCTTTCTTTCTCCTTCTCCTGTCTTTCTTCCTCTTCTCATTTCTCCTGGGCTATTCTTTCTTTCTCCTTCTCCTGTCTGCCTGCCTTCTCGTTTCTCCTGGGCTATTCGTTCTTTCTCCTCTCCAGTCTTCCTGACTATTCTCGTTTCTCCTGGGCTATTCTTTCTTTCTCCCTCTCCTGTCTTTCTGCCTCTTCTCGTTTCTCCTAGGCTATTCTTTCTTTCTCCTTCTCTTGCCTTTCTTTCTCCTCCTCCTACCTTTCTGCCTCTCTTTCCGCCTTGACATCGTCTACTCTCTCTTGGACCCAATCCCTCAGGGCTTGTCCTGATAGTTCCATGTCCTTTCCAGTGGACATGTATAACTTGAAGTCCTCATTTTGCTGGGCTCTGGATGTCGCAGACATCTTGAGGTAATGCTTATATGGGTGTTAACTGTTAGAAAATCAATATGTCTGAAAGACTAAGGGTGTCTCGAAAGTCTCAAGGTGTCCCAAAGGGCTCAGGGTGTCTCAAAAGACTCAAGGTGTCCCAAAGGAAGTGTGTCTCGAAAGACTCAGGGTGTTCCCAAGGACTCAGGGTGTCTCAAAGGACTCAAGGTGTCCCAAAAGACTCAAGGTGTCCCAAAGGACTCAGTGTGTCTCGAAAGACTCAAGGTTTCCCGAAGGACTCAGGGTGTCTCAAAAGCCTCAAGGTGTCCCGAAGGACTCACGGTGTCTCAAAAGATGCAGGGTGTCCCGAAGGACTCAGGTGTCCCAAAGGACTCGGTGTCTCAAAAGACTCAAGGTGTCCAGGAAGACTCAGGGTGGCCCAGAGGACTCAGGGTGTCTCAAAAGACTCAAGGTGTCCCGAAGGACTCAGGATGTCTGAATAGACTCAAGTTGCCTGAAAAGGCTCAGGAGTGTTCAAGGGAACAGGTTCATTATGTCTGATGAGACTCAATATTGTTCGAAATTAACAGATTCAGGGTGTCTGAATAGACTAAAGTTGTCTGAAAAGACTCAGTTGTCTGGAGACTTAAATTTCAGGTGTCTGAAAAGACTCAGTCCAAATTTAATATGTCTGAATAAGACAAATTTCAGGATGTCTGAAGAGACTCAGTTAAAAATTAATATGACTGAATAGGACAAATTTCAGGTGTCTGAAACACTCACTTGTTCAGAATGAACGAAAATTGATGTCTGAATAAAACAAATCTCAGGGAGTATAAAAAGACTTAAAATTTAATGTCTGAATAAGACAAATCTCAGGGTGTCTGAAAAGACTGTTAAAATTTAATATGCCTGAATAAAAACAAATCTCAGGGTGTCTGAAAAGACTGTTAAAATTTAATATGTCTGAATAAGACAAATCTCAGGGTGTCTGAAAAGAATGTTAGGTAAACTTAATATGTCTGAACAGACTTAGTGGTTCTTAATAACGAAAATTTAACCCAAGCTAACGTAAGCCTTAATGTATATTTTATGTTGCGGAGAGACACTGCAGAACTAATAAAAATGAAAAGGCTTATGGGGTTATACACTTATGGTGTGTAAAGGTAACTTTTCTTGCTCTATTAAGTAATTTTAAATGTGGCGTAATGAAAACAGTACATCGATCCTATCGAATATGAAAATCTCCAATGCACAAGGGTAAGAAAAATAGCTTAATCTTATAACATGCACGGAGGCAGTCCGGACCACTGAGGTTACGCATGGAGATGGAAAGAAATTGGTATTCTCCGTTATCAAAACAAACCTTAGCTCGCACGTGTATTCCAATGTTTACTTCTGGTCTCGTGACTTTGCCAACAAATGAATGAGTCAGGCGGGTGTCGCGGGGGGTGGGAGTTTCTTCACTGCATGTCTGGCTTCTTTTTTTTTTTCTTAGATTAGATTAGATTAGATATTTTATTGACCACAACAATTATACATCGCTCATATTTGCTAATTAGTTATATTTGGTCCAACAATACCACAAATGATTTCAGCAATACAAAATATTACATATAAAAGTCAGAATTGCACGTTGCAGTTTTATCTTAACAAACAATAAAACAAAAACAAAGAATTTCATAAGGAAGCTAAAATTAAGAACAAATTTACATTTATACCAAAAGTCATACTCCTTGTGTATTTTATTCTCATTTCCCTTCACTCACAAACATTTAAATCTCTGTCAGGACAACAATAATCCCATTTGTTTTGCCTGGGTTTTGATTTGAAAATATATCCCTCATGTTAGATAAATTATAGGTTTCTTGATATGTTGTGTCCTTGGGCATACTTATAAAGAGTGTACTTCTGTTTGAATGGTTCAAATCAGGGTACACAAGCTCCTGGCAATGGCAGACTGGCCTCTCCAGCACCTTAGATTCTGATGGATTCAGGCCAGAGAGTGAGATAAATTTTGAAACAGTGAATGAGACTCTGTCCTGTATGTGTTTTGAATTAGGGCCTAACAGAATAAATAGATAAAGGGAACTAAGGGAGGTCTGGATTGATTTCTCAGTATGTAACCTTTCTTGAGGTAGAGTCAGAATTAATGATGTTACAGAGAGTTTTCCATTGCACTTTTTACATCGTATCTACTATCACTCAATCCTTCTATGTAAGTCTTGGTTATACTTGGTCCCTATCTTAAAAAACTGTCTCTGTTTGCTAATGAACAAGATCTCCATGGGTATCCTATTTAATAATTGATAATTCATTACTTTTGTCTTTAAAACGTCCACAAAGTTTTAATCCCCAGTTATATAAACTCAATAATGAGTTTCAAGTTGCATTCAGCTTACGACTCACACCCTAGGAAAACTTGACAAACAGCATCAAACACTCTTTTTTTACAATAAAAGGTATATCATTATTTCCGGTCAATTTAATGAAACAAAGTTATTGATAAAAACATCTTGATCGCTTTAAAAGACTGGAAGACACAGAATTCCGCAGTAAAATTTCGACCCAAATATATATATTTAACCAAGGATTCTACTATAAGACCATTGATCTCAGATTGACCTACCATCTTGTGCTGTTCCACTAATAACAAAAAACTTAGTTTTCCTGTAGTGACTTTCATCCCATAATGACAATATTGCCTCATTAATGATATCTTATGGATGAATTTCGAATTCTCTGGTCCAGATTGCACTGAGAACTGATCATCCATTCCTTTACTGGTTAAATGGGTTAAAAACCCATCAGGGTGTGCAATTATTCTTAATAAAATTAATAAGATCATTTAATTACAAAATAAAATCGATTATAACTTCCATTATAATTCCAGCAGAAAGTTTGTTATGATTGCCTTACCAGGCCTTTATGTGTTTTTGTTAATCTACAAATGGCATAGAAATTTGCAACAACATTTCTTATTATCGTTCCTTTCAGTAAAAAAACTGTAAGGCTCTGTTTATTTTAATTAATATTAAATTTCTTGCCTTCATCTTTTCTCTAGCCATGTATACATTTTTGCAAAGCATACAATATGTAATTAAAAAATATATAACTGTCCTAAATAATTTTCCTCAAAAGGCTTTGTCATTTTCGTTTAGCAATATAATGTTAAAGCTGTTTAAATCAGTATAAATATGTCGGTTGATTCTTCATATTCTTCAAGTTCCTAAATTTCCTTTCTTAATGTTAATCAAGGAATGGTTTTTGCCTTTGAAACTAGACCTAGATAGTCATGGACTGGCCATTTACAACAAAGTAAATCTTATGTCAATCACCATTCTACATTTAAAGAACATCCAGAAAAAACCCCATCTGGATCCTCACCTCTTCATTTTTAATTTTTTGTTTATTACTGGAATTCATAGATTTTTTTGAAAAAGGACTAGGGAAGAAAATGAAATTTAATTAATTTCAAGAAGAGACTGACTCTATATTTTAAAACTGATAAAAATTCTTTGAATTCCTCATCCATCCCCAACATCAAATTTTCCATCGATATTTCCCCTTGAAGTCTAAATGACACAAACTCTGTTCATCATTGGTCTGGAGTTGAACAATAGTGTCTTATCAATGTCTTCCCCATTACCTCTCCAACAATTTTCTGTTAACACCCAATCAATTATCAAAAATGGAATAATTTCGATCGCATCAGCAAAATCATGTACATTATTAGTAGTGCTTTAAAATCATCGTCTTTGTGTTCTTTCTGAATTTGCTAATTAAACGCTCCCAGAGAGGAATTTTAACTTAATTGGTTTCTTTAAATAAGGTATTTGGATCCCATGATATAAATTTCATAGGAAACGAAATGATTGGTGTTGTAATAGACAAATATCAATTTCAAACTTCTGAATTTAGACACAGCATGGAAATTGTGCGCATGATCAGACAAACAAATGTGATTTACTTTCTATAAATTGGTTTGATTGACCCTACAGACATGGGATTGTTAAAACCCAATTTCTGCTTTGAAATCTTTCCTGAATGCTAAAAAGTTAAATGTTTTCATAAGTTTCAATTTTGAACCAACAAGTTATGATCCTGTTTACAAATTGTTTCAAAACAGACATTTTCATTTAGCGGTCTTGTTTTCATAGTGACAATTTTCTTAGGGGTGTCTTCAATAATTTTTCCCTAGCACTACGGCGCTAATGTTTTTACATTAACCATTGAATTTCTATTAATAATTACTATAACGTCAAATTATCTTTAACCTTTGTTTAAATTGATGGAAAAGACATATCAGATAAAAATAAGAGTTTGTTCATTTGGTTTTGGGTAAATAAACAAGCATTGCTCAAAATAATAACCTTCAAGCAAAATCATTTGAATCCATATCCAGTCAGGTCTGCTCTGTGTCTCTCTCTTGTTCTCTCTCTAATGAGTCTCTCTATCTTACAAACAGTTGCCAAACAGAACTCTGGCATTCTCCTGTTTTAAACTTCAAATAAAATGTATCGGGCAGATGTCTTTAAAGGACAATTTTGATAGTCACGTTTCTAATACAGTGACTAATTTTTCTGGTTTCCTTTCTGTCAGGTTTTGTGGTCTTATTCCAGGTGGGGAGAGCATTTAAAAATAATGTCTGGTTTTGCCATTAAGAAAAATTACATCTAATCGGGTGGGCGTATTTTTAATAATAATAATAACCTAATAATGAAACAACGAGGGAAATTCTCATGTATTTAGTCAATAAATAAATTTAGGATTTGATATCAAAAGAATATCCTACTCAGTTAGAGAATAAATGGTTTATTACCTTCAAAATGCGGCAAGGTCAGCATGGACGTATGGATAAAAATTAGCGGATAAAGAAATGTTATTTATATATGAGTACTGTTTGTTTTTTATAAAATGGAATTTCTAATGGAACTCACAAATCAAAGATGGCGGACATGTTGGGAGTTAAAAATCGGCCTGGAATTAAAGATTCCGTGTATGGAATTTACTATTCATCATCTTGAAAGTGGAATTTAGGTTCCTAAATACTTCGTCTAGCTTTTCCTATCAATCAATAGAGAGAGAGATTAGAGAGAGAGAGAGAGAGAGAGAGAGAGATATTTATAAAACCCAGGGATTTAGAAATAGCTGGAGTCAAAGCCTTGGTGGTCACCTACAGTGCCTATCTGGGAATTCAGGACTTTCAAATTGTCCTTATCATGTGGACGAAGGAATAGGGGTTCTATTGCTTTTATTTAACCCTTCGACTGAGTTACTCCCTAGCTTCCTATTCTTGGAACATGCAACTAACATACGATGGCACAAAAATCTTGTGGAATTGTTAATACGCTCTCTCTTCTCATGAACTAATTTGGCATGCACTTGGTCTATCAATTACGTAACGCTGACTGCAGTCGCTTTTGACGCCTAGCATAAACCCAAACAAAATATTTTGACACGCACTTATGCTGTGGAACTGGCTCTTTTCATGTGTGTAAAATGGAGGGGGTATATCAGGGTTGTCTCTAATTATGCAGAGCAGCTAGCAGATGCTATTCCACTGATAATTGCAAAGCAATTGCATACTTGGCAAGGCACGCCAGTTGCTACGAATGTCCGAGGGATACTTACTTGATTCTGGGTGGCAACGGATGAATGCAGGGAGTTCCTTTTATTTATTACACATCTGACTAATATTAGGACAATTTGTAGACAAACAAGGGAAATCTATGGCTTAGGGCTTTCTTCAAGTGAGGGAAAATTATGTAAACTCATGAGTTCTCTTCATTAATTATATCTACATAAAAAACACTGATCATAAGAATGACAAATTATTGGGCAGGTAATAATAAGGGCCTGGTAAAATAATGAATTGCACACAGAATAAATATTCTACTACGACAATGTCTTCATAACAGGAAACATCGCAGTGGGGGTAAAAGGGGGACTGCACATGGATCAAGCCGAGAGATTCCACAGTCGAGGCCTATCTGCAAAATATGCAAGACGGTTACTTGCAATAATAAGACGCTCAAAGGGAAACTGAGGAACGCATAGATGGTGCCAAATAACTCAGTTAATGCATAATTACATTAACACTGAATGCTCCAACACAAATTACTGAAGGTGATTGCACAATGGAAAATGAACGAAAAATCAGGCAGAGAAATTCCAGGCACATTATCTTCATCACAATGATGGTGTCGTCGTTCGATAGGGCGCTGGCGATGGAGGAGGGAATTATATCGCCACTACAAAGTATACTTGTTGGACCCCCAGGGTCGAAGACGTGGAAGGTTCAAAAGCACCAGCAAGGTAAGGAGACCTGTCCTCGGTGGCATTCGAAGCGGTTCTCTTTCGATTTCTGTTCATCATCTATAAATAACCTTCGGGGATTACGCATTGCGTCTCTTGTAGATGGCGCAAAGGTCAATCAACATCATGTTTTCTATAGTGACAGCATAGCATCAGAAAACCCTCGTGGAGGGTTCAGGATGAGGTGGGGGCACCAACTTTCTCTTTTTGGTTCCTTCCTTGCCTTACGTGACGCTGATAAGGTATCTGGAAAAGGCCTCTAGGGAATCACTTTGAGCAGAGAGAGGGGTTAGGCTTAACCATTTTGGGGAATGAAGGAGAGAGTTTATGAAGGGGCGAGTGGAAACCAACAGTTCTAGTAGTTAATGCTTGAGATTAATTTTTATTTCTTTCTCAGTTACGTTACAGATGTAAAAACGGGTGAGGTTGCGTGGAAAAGAAAATGAAACTCAGTAAAAGATCAAAAGATATGTGACTGCTGGAAGAACCTCAAATTAGGAAGTTACCTTAAAACAGAGCAGTGGAGAGCCTCGGATAATTTCACCAGGAATGGAAGGATGAGTTTAATGGGTTGCACTGGTAAGTTACAGGGGAGTCTGCAAGATGGCCATGAGGGATAAGCTCAAAAGGAGCAAGCAAGGGGCAAGTGCGTGGGTTCTGCTGCCAAGAGGGTTTCTGAGGTGTTTCTGAAGTGTTTCTCAGGGTGAGGCTGCTGGCGCCCAGATTTTTGTAACCTTGATGGATTATTTTTCCTCTTCTCTCAGAAGGCACTCAGAGCCCTGGCATCTGCCCTCAGGGGTCAAGATGACGACCAAATCACATGGGTCACGACCTTCCTTTTTTTATCCAGGTGACCTCTGGCAACCACGTGTCCGCTGGTTGCTATGGGGGACTCAACTTTTCTCTTGGACTTCATCCCAAAGCTGATTCACCCCATAAGGCAGGATTTTCGTCTCCATTCGCCATTATCTGAAAGAAGTTTTTTCAAGCGGTCACCAGGTCTAGGAAAGATTAAGAGATTCACCAAAGGGGAAGCATGGAGAGAATTTACGAAGGGGCTGAGTTTCTCAAGCCCTTCCTCAGTTAGTTATCAGTATGAACGATACTATATTTATGTTATAGGACAGTTTGTGGGTTGTGCTGGCTTACTAAGGGATTATTCCCACATTACAACTCCCCCACGAAGTTGACAATTGCACCTTGAATAGAGTGGAAATGTCAACAACTAAGTTAACTCAACTGAACAATCTGATAACACTTTATACTTCCCTTTCTCTGGTAATATTACACTCTAGAAAATTCATCAATTCTACAAGTTAATCAAGTGCAAAACGCAACTCACTGAATTTTAAGCTTTACGTTAATTTAGATACTTTACATCACAAGTTAATTTCTTATACCTCTCATATCATTACTTTAAAGCAGCATTATAGCAAATTCTAAATTAAAGTATTATATGAACTAATATTTCATGAACCTAAGAAACAACTTGGAAAATGATAATTGAATTAGTATGGCATTAAAACCTAAGGTTAGTCATGCACTTAATTAATAAGGTTACTTTGATAGTTCAAAGTCATGCTGTTTGGGTGCCTTGAGGAGGCATTACAACGAAGTATTTATGGGCTTATGTTAGGTGATGCCGCTATACTTGCATGCAACGGCATTGTGCCAGACGTGGCACTAACAACACGGGTGCCTTGTGGCACGAAACTAAGTACATAATAGATAACACGGCGTGTAATCGCATGGGTTTGCGAATCTGGGACTCAGGATTTATATTACAAGGAAAATAAATGACAGATGCAAAAGTAAGTAATGGCTGTTAAGGGAAAATTATGATCAATATACCAGAATTATATTCCTTAGCCTATGAAAATGACTGTGTTCGTTCTTCAGCCCAAAGGGCATCAAATGGTAGTCAGAGGATACGATTCCTTTGGCAGGAGTATCTGCCTATGTCGATGGTAATGGTACTGTGCCAGGGGTGGCACTCATGTGGTCAAGGCCAAATGGCTCTGTTATATTCAATTTAAAATCTACCATGCCTTTATAGGCATGAAATAGGAAGTCAAAGTACTTACAGTATTACAGAATATGGCAATTGTGCTCTGCATAGGCAGAGTGGGAAGCAAGGTAAATTGAGGAGCCGTTATAAGGCTTTATGAAGGGATTCATGAATGGGCATGGCTGCCAAGAAAATATTAAATTAGGGGTTGGAAAGAAAAAGAAAAATTATCTAATCGGTAAAAAGAATATTACAAGAAGCTAAATCACAATGTTATAAGAGGAATAAACAGGGGAAGAAACCTGACATCCTCCTCTGGATAGAGGTGCCAAAGTTCTTGGTAAGATAAAGGTGAGGCACTGTGCCAAAGGGCACTGGTGTGAAGAGAGCTCAACGGCTCTCTTTAGGTTACCTGGAGTCTTCTGTGCCTGTGACCTTTCTTCAGTTGACCTCTTTTAGGTTGATGGTTTGACTTGGCAGGGGAACTCTGTGGAGCCGAGTTCAAGGAAAACTTCGAAGTACCACCTGTTCCGGCTTCTTTGACAGGCGAAGCAGGGGCATTCGTTACGAGCTCTACTACTAGTCGTCACAGTTCCTTGAGTTCATCTGCTAGTTGTGACATGGCAGAATCCTTACTCATGGTGGTGTTTGCTGAGGACTGGGAAAGAGAGGAAGAGGTTGTGATGGGCGTGAGAGGCTTGTAGGTCACTATGACCAGCTCCGGCACGGATTGTAAGGCCACACTATTGGGTGAGCTTCTGCTGTGGTCAGGGGAATCCGGAGTGGACCCAATATACTGGGAATTGGCTCTCATACCGGCATTGGTAGCAGTGCCAAGCCGGAGGAAGAGAGGCAATCCGGACTGGGATCACTCAAAGGAGGATCTATGGTGTACTTGGGCCCTGACACTAAGACAGGTCCAGGCACAGGAATTAATTCATAAATTTCTTCACTGTCCGGGATGGGTGGAACATGCCACTGTTCAGGACACTCAGGTGGCACTAGCAGAGATTTTGCGTCAAGTTTGGGATCTCCAGAAGGGAGATTCAGGGTGTGTCTTGGCATTGGGACTGGGGCAGGGCCTAGCACTAGACTTGAACTTGATAAAGGCTTGTCGCTCGGAACGGACAGAGCTTGTCACTGCTCAGGGTGCTCAAGTGGCACTGCCAGTGGGTTTAACTCTTTAAACATTTAGTATGTATATATATGTAGCTCGCCAATGCTGCTTGAGCCGTTTAGTACGTATATATACGGGGAGCATATGTTTTGACCTTGGCATTTAGTACGTATATATACGATAGATTTTTCCTGCCTTCCTTTCAAGGTTAATCCACTAAAATATCTTTTCTCTAGGTCCCAGGAAGTCTTGTTGACCATACCCAAACAGAAACACTTCCTCCTGAACCCCCTTTTATCATAATTTTCCTGATTTTCTATATCTAATATGGGAATTCGCCAGTCACTTGGTGACATTCTGGGCTGGTTCGTTCTCTTACACGGAATTTTGGTCTTTCGATGCATGGGGTAGAAGGGCTATAATCCTATCTAATCCAGCTTAGTATCGGTAATGAGTTACTTTCTTTTCTGTTTTTCTTTTCCAGCTCTAGCACAAATGAAAAACGATAAGTAATTGTAGTTTATTGACATTATTCCAACTGAAATGTGAAAAATGTACTCACTTGACTGTTTTATTATTTTACGAAATGTTCAGTGCGTGTTACTGAACTCCAAATGTGCTTCAATCTGAATAATGACAGAAAGCTGTTTTGTTTATTAATCCTAAATTGTTAAAGTTGGCAATAATTGTAATTTATTTCATCAATTTAACTTTAGCATTTCATAAAAATTACCCAGAATTTGATATTATCCTATGTTGCTATACACACACGCATATATATGTATGTATATATATATATATATATATATATATATATATATATATATATATATATATATATATATATATATATATATATATATATATATATATATATATATATATATATATATATATATATATATATTTAACATTGAATAACTATAGCCGATTCACTGATGCTAAGTTCACACATTCACGTATCAAGTCATGCATGTGCATGCACAGCTGAAATTTGTGAAACATATGCATGCGCGAGAAAATAAGCAACCCCTGGGTACATGTCATGGGCCAATGTGTGTAAAGCATGCTTATTATAATGCGCTTCAAATGTACGCACTGCGTAAGGGTGACATGACGCTTACCGACAAGCGGTGGCGCAAGCAGAAGTAGTGCGTGGCAGAGTACATAACACCAACGTATGTATACCGTATGTGTTACGTTCTGCATAACTGAGTTACTTAAACATCATGTTGGCCTCACGTACTACGGGGGTTAAACCCCAGCTATAAAAGGGCTGGCAGTGGGACATGTGTGGCTAGTCAATGCCGTAACACCACAGCATCGAGACATACTACCAACCTGCTGAAGCAACATGGACAACATAGCTGAAATGCGTCAACTTATAGCTATAGCAAGTAGGGATAGAAGAGAAATGTTGCCGTATGTCATCGAGTATGTGCACATCATGTTATTGCTGGAGATGGCAATGATTGCTGCAAAGTACACAGAGCAGAAAAAAAGGCAGCCGAGGAGGGTGTGGGCGTGGCCGTACCTGCAGAAAAGAATGGAGCAAGGTCATTATGACAACCTGATGGAGGAGTTGTCAACCTAAGCCCCAGACCTGTACAGAAATTTTACCCGGATTGACAAGGACCTCTTCAATGAAATTGTTGAACAAGTCACACCCTACATTCAGAAAAAAGTGACATTCTGGAGATAACAGATTGATCCAGGCCTACGTGTTGCTATCACCCTACGCTTCCTTGCTACAGGTGATTCATACAAGAGTCTGCAATACTCGTTCTGGGTAGCCCACAACACCATTAGTCACATCGTACCAGAGACCTGCAGGGCCATTGTTGTTGCCTTCGGGGATGAGGAATTGCAGGTGCCACAAACACCTGAAGCGTGGCAGGAGGTTGCACGGGGTTTTGAGGAACGGTGGAACCTCCCGCACGTAATTGGAGCCATAGATGGCAAACACATTAGGCTCCGTAACCCTCCCAAAGGCAGTATGCATTACTTCAACTACAAGAAGTTTTACTCCATGGTATTACTTGCAATTGCTGATGCTTCATACAAGTTCCTATACGTCGAGGTGGGTGCCATTGGGTCAGAGTCAGACGGCGGTGTATTTGCCCAGACCCGACTAGCAGAAATGCTGTTGCAAGAGGAAGCAAATCTTCCCCCAACCTGATGCCCTGCCAGGTCAACCTAATGGATCTCCTGTGGCCTACTTCCTAGTTGGCGATGATGCCTTCCCCCTGAGGAATTACCTTATGAAGCCCTACCCCAAAAGAGGACTAAGCAAGAAGGAACGGATTTACAACTACAGGTTAAGTAGGGCACGCAGGACGGTGGAGAATGCCTTTGGGTTTCTGGCAAACAGATTCCGAGTATTCCACACTGCAATATGCCTGAAGCCTGACCATATACAGCCATTAGTGATGTCCACATGTGTTCTGCACAATATGATAACAAGAAGAAATGCACGCAGACAAGAGGGAGATCAGAAGCACCCCGTCACACATGCTGTCATACCTGGTAGCCTGCCCCTTTTATCCCAGGTCAAAGTGTTGCCACATCTCCGCGGTTGCAAGTGGTGACAGTTTTATAAGCTTATTACTCCCACGTCATGCTGACAGCCATGTGGTGCGGGGCAGGAACCCTGGGGCAGCGTGGGACCACAGGTAAGGTCTGAGCAGCATAGAATGCCCATTGTGACTGCCGAACATTTTCACTCCAGTATTATACTGTATATGTCTGTATGTCTAGACATATCTGATACAAAAAAAAAAAAAAATCAGGTGGATACATCTGGATGTGTTGGGATCAATTTAGTCTAGAAATTTGCATACATACTGTAGACTACATGATAAATAACAGGCCTACATAATGATGAGTTCATTTTTTATTTCTTACCATAAAATCTGTTGGCGATGTCTAAATTGAAGCCAGCTCATCCAGATGCATCCATCTGATTATTTTTGTTTTCGTATCAGAAATGTCCAGACATACAGACATATACAGTATAATACTGGAGTGAAAATGTTCGACAGTCATAATGGGAATTCTATGCATCCATTTACAGAAAATGCAAAGACAATAATACAGCAAATATTGCCGAAGCTGCAAACTTCTCATATCGCTAACTGGCACCTGTCAACGGCTGAGAGGACCAACGCAGTGTCATGCAGATCATCATTACCGTCTCTTGGCAAACTGCGTCAAGAACGGATGCAACATAATAAGACATATTCTTCATTTTCTCTTCAAATATCACACGCATCTAAAATCTGAAAGCACCAGAGTATTCAGGGTGAATTTATTGTATGAAAACACAATTTTATTTTATCTTGATCGCATGAATGATGCAAAACCCGATGATAAGTGGACACAGGAATAAAGAATTAAATGCTTCTCTCTTCACTTTTACTCGTTGTAATTCCTGTGTTTTCTCTTATTGATTTCAGGAAATCATATTTGGTTGTACAATTAATACCGAATCCTATGGTATGACCAAAACTTTCCTATCTTGTTAAAACGTGAGATAAATGAAGAAATATATAAAATATTTCAAGTTTTCTGAGCTACAGACATTAAAATGAAACAGTGAGCGAGTCGCATACCTCCCAGTACCAGCCAATCAGAGGCCAGCCAAACAAACGTCTCATAGGCCCAAGAATCTACCTTAAGTGAATCGGCTATAATTGTGTTACTTATGAACAACTTTGTGTACAGATCATAGGGTTAGATCAAGAATGTACTCTTTCAAACCTGGACATATAATGGCCTTTCTTTCAAATTCCTCTTTTACCCACTGTTGTAAATATCATAAGTCTTCAACAGTCTGCAATAAAAACATTTTCTTGAGGCCTAATTTCATCATTACAACGTTCTTCTAGTAATGAACAGGGCACTGATCCATGCCCTCATCTACACTAACTTTAGTTTTTTATTACATCTAAAGGAAAATCCCAAAACTAGATGATGAATTTTAACTATCACCATTTTCTTAATCAATTTTCTTTCATTCAGAGCCTTCATCAGAGAGACGAGAGAGAGATAGGAGAGTTGAGTCAACAATCCCTTTTTTTTTTCTATTTTTGTTTCCTTTCAACACTGGACGCTCTTACAGTTATTCTAAACATACCCTAACATTTTTTGCTTGATCCGTTTAATGACGTCCGAACTGTCCGTCTTACCGGACAATCCAGTTAATTTACTCAAACATACTAGGAGTCAATTAAGTATTCAATTTTCCATGTACCATTCGTTTTCCTAGAATCCATTGACCCTGGTAACATTCTTAGTATAATTTATTTAGGTGATTAGAAACTTGCAATCATCCTCATTCCACTTTCCATTCACGCAGTTTAATTTCTCAACTCAAAATTCTTCAGATTTTAATTTCATTTTGACTTCTACATAACACTTGGATGCAGAACAAGTGTTCTGTTTACTGTTTCAGACCTTCACACAAAGTTATATTCTAGCACAAACGATTCAAGTGAATATATATATTTAGAATAACAGTTTTAAGAATTGTTCTGGTCATATGGCAACGATCTGGAAACTTTGCTACCACATGTTCTTGGTCATTTACAAAGTTTTAAACTATGATGTTATTTAACTAGGATACAAACCTAGCTTTTATAAATGGAGTTTCTCGCTCAAGGATCGGTTCGGCTGTTTACGGCTGACTAAAAGAAAGCAAAATCCTATTTGATGGGCTTGATATCAGGGCCTGGAATTATAACAAGTCCTCTTTTGAAAGATTCCGGTTCCTTCTTTCATTGATGATGGTCATCTTCTAGAATTCCCTTGTCGATGGTCAAAATTATATAATATATAAATATTTTTAAATTGCCTCTAAAAAGTTTATGATCACAACAATACAAATTTTGTCCAGCGTTGTGGAAAATGGAGCATAAAACATCCAATCGGTCAAACAGCCGACTGTGGATAATCGCCCTGCAGTCATCATTCTCAAACTAATGTTCGTCATAAAATCAGTCTTCATATCTAACATAAAATCCACTTTAAATCAGTCTTCATATCTAACTCGCCATGCATCTTCCGCCTGAGAAACGACAACCGACATAATTTGAAAGAAAGGAGAAAATAATGAACGACGACAACTTGGAGACCCATTACTATACAGTAATATAACCCTCGAGATATTGCCATTTCATATATAAGGGGTTGGAGGTTGCGTTTAAAAGTTAAATTAATTTAAGCAGACCTAGTGGGTACGGGATGCGCTGAATTTCACGAGCAGATAAGGATATTAATGATGGTAGGTTATCTATACCCGAAAGAAACCCTTTTCCCTATTTCAAAATCAAGCGATACCTACATTCACACACACACACAAATACATCCCTTTTTTATTGATATCGAGTAATGAAAGACTTTTGGAAATTTTCATAATAAATGCAATGGGACACAGTAAGTTTGTATAATTAAATTTTAATAACGGTTAAATGCCATTTGCTAGTAACATCCTACCCAAGCGATGCAAATATTTCAACCTGTTAATATAATTTTGAAACTCTCAAACACTGTACTCAAGAATATTTCAAGTGGAAGAAAATTATGATTAGGCCCCTTCTTAAATAATAAATTCAAATGACTAAAGATGTAAAGGAATGTATTTATGAACAACGAGAGAATAATCTAAAAGAAATAATCTAAGCCAGAGAATAATCTAATCACTTCCAACAAATTAATATAATGTGTCAATGACTAAGAGAATGTTATTTTTCAAATATTTCATTCTGTCGGTCATTGGTTATTAAAAAAAGGACTACTCAAAAACACGTTAATGCATATTCAAATGCACTGGAGCCTTTCATCTTTCTATAAATCTTTACTGCAAAAAACATGATTTAACAGGGGAAAATCGTTTTGGATGTGAAACTTACAGTGAATTAATCACATTAAAACTGAGGAATTTTATCCTTAGCCCCAATTTCACCCTTTTGTATTTTACTTCGCCTGGGACTGTTTATATTTTCTCTTTTTAATCTATTTAGTTTTTTCAGTCTGACTTTTTGGGATTTTTTGGCTTACTTTAGCTGTATTAATGGTGAATTACGTTTAAATATTTTGTTTAAAAATGCAGGGTCTTTGAACTCTTGTTACTTGATTTATTTCTACCAATAATTTTAAATTACTAAAAATACCAAGTCCCAAACAGGACATTATGTTTCAGTTACAACTGGTTTAATTTCTAATTTTAGAATTTACAGAGAAATTTTCTGAATTTGACAGTGGGGAGAAACAAAGGGATTTTTGTCATCAATGGTCGTTTCAGTTGATGTAACCATCAAAATCAGAGAAGGGGAGAATAACTTGGAAACTAAGGAGCAAAATATTAAATTCATGAAAAAGAAAAGACTGTGAATAACATGGGGAAACTAAACTCGGGATCATCACAGAACGGAACTCACAACAAAACAAAATGAATTTTAGGTTTGTGACCCACTCGTAAAATAAAAAATGAAAAGATTTTGTTTTTAAGGCAATAACAGCCATAGGGTTATCATTCAAAACACAATTAATTACTGTAATCTTTGCAAGAAGAAATTCAACTTCACAACTTTTTTCATTATCATTCCAGAGCCAGACATGTACAACAAGTCAAAATGGCTCTTGAACCCTCATCAAAGCGTTTCCTGATACGTTGAGAACTATTAACAGAGTACATAATAAGCCTACCTATCCTTCTCTTCCCAATATTTGGAGTTACAGGTCACTGGACAGCTCTCTATTCTCTCAACATGACCAAATCACTGAAAATACTGATATAGTTCGATCTACAACAACCGGTTTCTGCTATCCAACTATTAAGAATAAGGGCCCAACGTCTTTTGCCCTACAAAGGAATTCGACCGAAAGATTAAAGGTGTCCAAAGTAATCTGCCAAATTGCCTATGAGGAGATACGGCAGCAAAATGGCTATTCAAAGAGATAGGTTTATGGGTCGAAGGAATGAAAAATAATTCCCCCCCACCGCCCCTATCATTTCCTAAGCAGAGTAAACCTAATTTAAATTCATTATAAAATCTTGTTACTCATGCACGGACAACAAGGTCCCTAACAAAACAACTGGTTTTAAACTCGTTTATCATAAGCCATTAAATAAAACGGTTTAGGTAGTGAAACTTGTTTCTTTCTGGCAAACTTTCCATCTGAACATAATCATTTACAAGGGTCAAAATAAAAGAATCGCATCCAGCCTTAGCCCTTCTTGAGACAACAAGATTAAAAGGTTCTTGCAATAAAGCAGAATGCCAATTCTAAGCATAAATCCCATAGTAAGTTTTTCCTTCTTATTTAGGAGACTACATTTACCTTTCTGAGTTATAAGCTGGACAGAAAATCATCTCTAGAATGATATTTAGAAAAAATAATATTTTTAACCTTAGTGAATCATATCAACACTAGATTTCAGTTGTTAAGAAGTTATATTACCTTCAGGCCAATCTCCTAGGAGATTCCGTTTTCAGGAACATCACCATTTACTTCAAAAAAAGGAAAAAAAAAAGATTCAAAAAAACTGGAAGCATGGAGACAATTTAAAAGAGGCATGGAGCAAAGTTTTTCATAACTCCCCTCAATTAATTTATCCCTTCTCAGAAATGAGGACTCTCGAGTTACCGGGAAGACAGTTTGAAAGTTGAGTTGGCTTAGAAGGGGTAGGGGAAGAAAAATGATATATTCATACGACTTACATTAGTGTAATCTGTGTTGGGAGGTATTATAGAGGGTAATTAAGACTATTAATTAGCTATATATCTACATCAAATGGTTAGAGTTCTTCTTCAAGAGAAATAAAAGGCCCAGAGGCCATAATGAGTCAACATTAAAACTATAGACGCCTTGCCGGTCCCCACCGCTGTACCAGGAAGGAGGAAGTTGCCAGACAGGGTTCATTAAATCTGGGGATAAAATGTTTCTAGACTTTGCGACGCATTTCTTGGAGTAATTACTGCCACGAATTGAAGATGATATAACTCAGGTTAAAATGCTGATGGGAATCTTTTTCTTGACGATAGTTTTCTTATCAAATACACTAACATCTCATACACTTTGATGGAAATACCTATGCATGAAATACAGTAAATACAGCAGAAATTTCCACAATAAATGCATAAATAAATACACCATATTAAGTAAACCGCTGAACACGGTAAATACACCATATATAGGTAAATATATACTGAACTCTGGAAATGCAGTTTATATAATAAATTACTGAACAATATAAATACATTATGTATATGATGTATTATATAACACATGATATATGGCATACATAAGAATATTATATAGCATAGGAATATATATATATACTCGTATATGAAAATTATAAATGTTATTATAAATATAAAATATCTGATATATATATATAGATATAGATATATATATACGAAAAAATAGGATATATATATATATATATATAGATATATATAGGATCCGCTATTCATTATTATATATTATAATGATTGTGACAAATTCAAGTCAAAATCGCTAAATATAGGCTTATTAGTAAGGGAAATGGAAATCTTTAGAACGATAATTTCCGTTCAATAATTCCTTCGAACGATTCAAATTCAGTGTGACTTTTTTGGATATGCATTGGATCGATAAGATCCAAACAGAAGAAATTTCAAAATGTTTCTCAGTCAGTTCCTTATTCTTATTTTTGGCAGAGAATTTCTAAAGTTCAGATGCAATCCCTTTGGGACAGAAATGAAAGATACAGAAAATATACTGTGTATGCCCTGAATAATTCTTTGGCAGTCAAATCAAAACAAATGAATTAATGATTTCGACAATTGCCTCAGTATACTTGGGTGCCGTGTGTATGTCCAGGTCAAGGTATTTGATGATTCTGGTGTGTAAATGTCCTCATAAGTGGACACAAAGTTCCTATGGAACTTTGAATGTCAAAAATATAAACTGAGTAATCTTTATATTTTCTGTATGGCAAATTTAAGATGATACAATTCTACATTGGGTTGCAACTCAGCTCCAGTCACAGCAGAAACCTGAAGAAAACCACCTGTAATATTAACATTCCTAACACGTCAATAAAGCCCCAAGGACGACAACCTTTCCATCCCTCATTACAGTCAAACAGCAGATCCAGGGGTCCAAATACAAATCCATTCAGGGAAATATGGCAATACTGGTTTCAAAACAATATTATTTTCAAAATGGTATTGCTTCCAAAAAGAAAGATTGAAAGGGCAGTGGAAATCTGGCATCAAGATACATTACCTTATAAGAATCTTGTGCCCGGCACACATGGAAGCGCTTTCAGTGCCAGGGCCTTTAGTCATCGAATTAAAGGATTCAAGTAGTTGAAAATTGATTCACAAAAATTATAGCCAGTTCTTTGACTTCACCTGAGCAGTGCCAAGGTCCATCTGTCCAATCAATGAGCATTGGTTCCAAATCGTTTTAGTGCCTGCTCCTGCCTTAGTGACAGTGCCAGAGCATGTTATCTCCAAGAGATGACACCTTCCAGCTTTCTTCTTCCCTGCTTGGAAGGCCAATATATGCCGGTAAGATTCCGGATCGTTAAATACAGAAATAATCCAAAGGTGTGGCACAATTAAGGCAACCCATGCCTGAGCTGGTCAAGACCGGTGCACGAGCCTGTATATTCACGGCCCCCATGGCCCCTTCTGCGCTGTCTAAAAAGTCAGACAAATGAAAGACCAAGCATCGTCTTAATGGCAGTGAATAATAACTAAAGATCATGGTAGAACTTTTAGTAGGGATCTATTAGTGAGTCAAATACTATCGCTGAGAAACACAGGTATCTTCCTTAGCCCAGAACTCAAATTTGCTCGGTTCCTGCTATTTACAACTTGAGACAAACTAGTAAGTAAGAGATCTGTGGAGCATATCATCATGGGTGTTGATAATTTTCATCATTTCATTTGCGTGATCTTACAAGTAATTCTCCTGCTCACCCATGCCGTTTTCAATATGCCAGTCTGCTTTATAAACTTTGGAGATGCTTTGTCATAACCTCCAAAATAATGGTAATTCACCAATTTATTTCTCGAGAAAATAAATCTTGTTAAAGATTTATTATTAACATTTCCATTTTTACTATTTTGATTATAAGTCTTCCTATTTATTTTATGCTTTACCAAGACCCCGACTGCCGAAAAATGTCTTGTTCTATATAAACGACGGATGATTTTTTGCCCCTTGATTCTAAGTGCCATTGACAAATATGCCAATATATGTCTCTGTTATTTCCTTCCATGCCTACAAGCATGATGCATTTAAAATATTAAGTTACCATAACCATCAGTTATTATTAGAATCAGTGCCAACTCAGTGATAACAGCCAAATTAATTTTATGATACTGGTTTTTGATTTGCTATTTAAGTTGCACCCCTAACTACCATATTGTTCCTTCTTGGGATTTAAAGAATGAACCTAGCCATTTCCATTCAGGCTGAGGAATTCTCCCATATTTAATTGTCAGTTCTTTTAATGGAACAATCATTGATTATTCGTGATCTTTTTCTCATCTTTATTGTTTTATTCTGTATTCTGCACCACTAAATAATGACCATGTCTCAGACTACGCTATTGTTTATAGCAAACATCACTGAGCTTTGGATCAAGTTAATGGAAACACCTGACTAAACCCACATTTACATATGACTGGAAACCACGATAAATCAGGGCAGACTTATCTTTGAATATGCAAAAGTGGAAATTGATTATTATTAAGATTTACCTCCCATGAAGATATCTCTAGAACTTAACCTGAATTACAGTTAAATGATTGTTTTATACTATACCATTATGCTGTTGAAAACATTCTGAATTAAAACTGCTGTGATAAACTAATGAAATCAGAATATGCCATTTTGCACAAGATATTTATTTCTTGTGCTTAACAATAAAATGTCACAATGATAGTAGAAATGTCTTGAAATTAATTGAACTGCACTTTCAAATCTTAAGAAAAATTATAAGTGCATAAAAGGCAAAATATCAAGAAGGCACTCCAAAAGTTCATTGGTAATATAACTCACCTGTTTCAAGAATACTGAATGACGTATGGGGAGTATAACAATAAACTGATTTTACAAAGACAAAACTTCATAAATTTTACACCTTTAAATGCCAGAGAAAGCCACACACGGATTCATTTCAGTTTGTTTTAATAAAATGGAGGAAACTGTGGGTTTCCACGGGTTGCCATTCATGAAGGCTCTCCTTCATTTCCCAAAATGGTTAATTATGATCCTGAGGAGAATCCAAATTTTTACCTAAGGCCTTGTTTTCATGGAAAAATTCACTTTTTCATCAAGCTTAATTTAGAAATATTTTGAGAAAAATAATAGTTATAATGAAGCAAAGTCTTTTTTTAATTGCCTCCATGAAGATTAACTGATGCCATCAGGAGCAATGTCAAGGTCAGTAAACATAGAAAGATTGACTTCTTAAATGCCTTTTCCCAATTATGTTACATTATTATTATTATTATTATTCTATTATTATTTTTTATATTATTATGCAATATTATTATTCAGAACAGAAGTATTCATAACACCAACAAGACAAATGCCATTCACTTGAAATTCAAGATTCCAAAAAAGAATATTATGAGTTCATTTGAAAGTAAAAGAAAGTAGTGAAATTCCCAGAATCGCCAGCCCTAAACTAAAAGGTCATGAACATACTGTCACCTTGATGAAGGTTAGGCCAATTATGGAATCAAATCAGCACACTCCATGTGCAGTCCCCTTCTACCCCACTTAAATGTTTCCAGTTCATTAAGACATCATATCAATATTCATTCTGGATGTAGTATTCATTCACTTGACAATACCTGTTAGTTAATATATCTTACAATACCCAGTACATCTCCTAAGAACCACTTTCTTTGATCTGTGTTTTTTGCCTCTATAATTAGTTAACTCACCAGTTAAGGACAATTACTCCCCTCACATGAAGAAGGCCCTAAGACAGTTTTCCTTTGTTTGTCAATATCAATATTTTTCAATATTAATTCAGATTGTAAAACTTTTTATAATTTGGGAGTGCATTCACTAATGGCAAACTCAAATAAACTAAAAAATCAGGGACACGCTGAGATAAAATTTAGAATATATTTTTTTTATAAATATTATTATATAGTTAATGATATAGTTCAACATACAAAACTTTCGTAAAGTATATATACTATTTTAGTGATTGGTCCAGATCAGGAAGATGAGCTTCAGTTATTTGCCAAAATGCATTAATTTTTGCATTTTGTGTATCATATCTTTATTAGCAAACATAATATAGTTTATACAATACACTAATTCTATTATTCTGTATTTTCTGTGTGTATATATATGTGTGTGTGTGTGTGCATATATATATATATATATATATATATATATATATATATATATATATATATATATATATATATATATATATATATATATATATATATATATATATATATATATATATATATATATATATATATATATATCACAAAGTGATGTGTGTACCTGTGTCATTGTACAAATATAAGACCAAATATTGTCACCTCAAGTGATCAAGCACCTGAAACCTTATTACAAAAATAATAATACTAGTCTAAAAAGTTATCCTTACTTAAAACCAGACACTTGAAACCTCATAAAAAGATATTGAGACTGAATAACTCTAAAGCTATACAGTGACCAGGGAAACTTACTTATCACTTGATAAAATCTATACTTGTTTCCATTTTACTTCAGATTTCTAAAGGTGAACAGACAGATATATCACTTTCCTTGAATACACACATTCATTAATTTCTCTAATTACTAGTGGTCTAAATGAAACACTGTGTTTTTAAAACTTTAAACAAACAATTTATTTCTAAGTTCAAAAGTTATATGCAGAGTTCACAGTCTCAAAAGATTTACTATTAAATGATAACAGTGTAAGATTTAAGTATTTCTTAATCAAGTTTAATTAACAAAACTTTAATTTATTAAGAAAGCAATTTAATTAAGCAAGATTCAAACCATTAACTATCACTCAAGATTTTAAACATATATCTCATTAATTACACTCAACACAAGTGTTCACTAAATATAACTGATGGGAATCCACATAAATATTTTCTGAAATCTCAATAATAAGCATGCACTAACAAAATGCTAAGTAATCACCAGTACAAAACTTTTAAACCACTAATTATAAAGTTAGAGTAATATGATAGCACAGACATATAAGAATGAAATATGCAAAAATGGAAATATACCAATAGCCATTTCTACAAAAATATGTTTAAAGATTATATCAATCTTTCAAAAGATTACCTTCACTTTTAAAAAAGGTTAAACTCACATCTTTCTAAGACTTTCTCAAAGACAACACTGCCAAGTCACAATGACATACACAATGATATATAATTAGCAGCAAGACACATTAGAACTCACAATAAGAGATATGTTCATCTCTTATCAAAATAATAATTCTCTTTCACCTAGAACATCACTTTAACTCTTAACGTAATAAAACCAGTAATCATCACATTACCTTTCTTTAGGTGGTACACTATTACACACTACACAATGCTTGCACAAAATAATATCTCAGACCACCTCTTACAAAATTAATACACTTCTTGGGTGAGTTTAACAAAACTTTTACGAATATGAGAGCAGCAAGTAACCCTTACACATGAATGGTATTATTGAGAGAGAGAGAGAGAGAGAGAGAGAGAGAGAGAGAGAGAGAGTGATGCTTATCCCAGGGACCCCTTTTTCTGAATGAGTGACTTTGGATCAGCACTGCACTTTTAACTCCAAACCCTCCCAGAATACATGATACATAAAGTGTACATACATTATACTTACAGGTATACATGTATGGTATACATACAGGTACTCCAAGGCCCAGAAGGAAATATGCCAGGGCTCTTATCTCTATGATGGACATTTCCTTGGACACTCACACACTTGAACAAACAAAAGGAAGGTGTTTTGGACCCAAAACTAGCCGGCTGTCAACATGTCAACTTCAATTACCTCACTCACTCATTCTCTCTTTCTCAGATCATGAAAAAGAATAAGCACAGACACAGATAATGATTTCAGAATAGGCATACAGAACAAACATGTAACAGGCAATTTGCTGATAGCTGTCAAGTCATCAGATAAGTCAAGAGGGCCTTGTTGTTCTCCAAATACGACTTCCTGGACCCCCAAATAACTGTGTAAATATAGCGGGAAACGCTATGCGATAAGGATCTACCCTGTCTCTCTCTACAACATGTTAACACTCAGTATATTTATTAATATATCAAACAAATGGAAAAAACATATCAAGACATTTTAAGATTACATGATACACAACTTATCTGTAAGAAAAAGACATTTCAAAATCACATCTTCACAACAAACGACGAATCTACAAGCAAAACCTCAAAATTTTCACAGAGATACATATAATATTTTTTAGAATGGTTTTATATTATATTCCCAGAAGATTAATTATCCTGGGTTCGAATCCATCGATTCGGTACGGGATAAATAATCTGCAACGATATTATCTTTCCCCATTATATGCTTTACCTTTACATTGTACCGTTGTAAACACAAAGACCACCTTGTCAATCATTGATTGAGATTCTTCATCTTATTGATAGATGTTATAGGATTGCAGTCAGATAACACTGAAATTTCTTCATTTTTAGGTTGGTTCACATACACTTCAAACTTTTTCAAGGCTGTAATTAATGCCAATGTCTCCTTTTCAATTGTAGAATAATTCTTCTGATGTTTCTTTAGCTTTGATGACATGAAACACACAGGGTGCATAATTTGATATTCATCTTCTTGAAGAAGAACAGCCCCAATTCCGCTATCCGATGCATCAACTTGTATCACAAACTTTTTATTGAAGTCTGGAGCCTGCAGCACTGGTTTCGAAGTTAAAATAGCTTTAACTTTCTCAAAAGATTCCTGACATTCTGGGGTCCAAACAAACTTGATTTTTGGACTTGTTTAGTCAGTTAACGGAGCTACCACAGCTGAGAAGTTTGGACAAAAGCGGCGATAAAATCCAGCCATGCCCAAAAATCTTTGTATTGTTTTCTGGTAGTAGGGTGAGCAGACTTTATGAATACCCTCTGCATTAGCGTCAAGAGGAGGGAGAAGGCCTTTTCCAACCTTCGAACCCTAGATACTGAACAGTTGCTTTCCAAGTTCATTTTTCTGTTGATTGTTAGTCCTTGCTTCCGTAGTTTCTTGAAGACCTTTCCTTAAAATCCCTAAATGTTCTTCCCAGGTATTAGAATAAATCACAAGTCATCAAGGTATACACCCACTCCTTCGATTGACCCTAGTAGTTGATCCATCACTCGTTGGAAAGTTGCAGAGGCATTCATCAGTCCCAATGGTAAGACAGTATATTGATATAGTCCGAAAGGAGTGATGAAAGCTGGCAGCAATTTGGCATCCTCATCTAGGGGAATTTGATAATATCCTTTTAGTAAGTCTATTTTTGAAAAAATTTGGCTTGCCCAATATTATCAAGTAATTGATCAATAAGAGGCAAGGGATAATTATCAGCTACACTGATGGAATTCAGTTTCCTATAATCAGTACACATCCTAAACAAGCCATCTGGTTTCTTCACTAACACACAAGGAGAACTATAATGACTTGAACTGGGTTCTGCCAATCCTGTGCTGCAACAAATATTCAACTTCCTTCTTCAAAACATCTCGATGAAAGGGTGATAACGATAAGCTCTTTTTAAATGGTTTTCCATCTTCTTTGATCTTTATCTCATGTTTTGTCAATTGGTACACTTAGGTACATCTGCAAAAATTTCAGGAAACTTTGAATCACCTCAGTTAATTCTTTGCTTTGTTCAACACTCAGATGTTTTAGTTTGTTTTCTAAATTTTCTAATATTGAAGGTGTTGTTCATCTTGTTTTCAGCTCCTAACTCATAACCATCATCTTCCTCTGTAGATGAAGTTGTTTGTGTTATTGACACTGTTTCAGTTTTAGTCTCTGAGAAGTAAGGTTTCAAAAGGTTTACATGTATCTTCCTCTGTCGTTTTCTTCTTCCTGGTGTTTCAATCACATAAGTTCGATCACTTAACTTTTCTGTTATCCTATAAGGACCTTGAAATTTATTTGTAAGGGTAAATCTTTTCACTGGTAAGAACACTAGAACTTGCTGTCCAATACTAAAATTTCTTAGCTTAGTCTTTAGATCATATTTCCTTTTCATTTTTTTTGACTTGTTTTCAAATTTTCTAAAGAGAATTTTCTAATTTCTTCTTAACCTTTTCCTTCAAGTTCTTCACATATTCTCCTTGGACTTCCTCTTGATTTTCATCCCAGTTCTCTGCAAGAATTTTCAATGGACCTCTAACATCTCGACCTAAAATCATTTCGTTTGGTGAACATCCCATACTTTCTTGATAAGCATTTCTAACCTCAAATAACATTAAGGGTAAACCAACATCCCATTCTTTTCCTGACTCAATACAGTACTTGGTTAACATACTTTTCAAAGTCTGGTGGAACCTTTCCAAGGCTCCTTGAGTCTCTGGATGATAAGCAGTTGATAACTGTTGTTTCACTCTAACAAGTTCATCACATCCTGGAATAATTTTGAGGTAAAGTTCGTTCCTCTATCACTTTGTACAATTTCTGAATTCCAAACTTGGAGAAAAACTCCACCAACTTATCAGCAATTACCTTTGCACTTATACTTCTTACAGGAATCACCTCAGGATATCTTGTCACTGGACACATTAATGTTAATAGATATTCATTTCCTTTCTTTGTTTTCGGAAGCGGACCAACCACATCTATTATCACCTTGCTGAAGGGTTCTCCTCTAACTTCTATGGGTTGCAGGGGAGCTTTTGAATAGTTTCATTTGGTTTTCCAGCTATCTGGCATGTGTGACACACTCCCTGCAAAATTTGCTAACATCTTTGTGTAGTCCAGGCCAAAAAAAAAATACTTCATAACCTTCTCAACAGTCTTCCTGATTCCCATATGTCCAGACTCGTACGCTACTGCTACCACTTGCTTCCTCAATGGATATGGAATTAAGGTTTGATGATATTCACCCCATTCAGCATTTTCTGGTATATCTGCAGGTCGATGCTTCCTCATTAGCAATCCTTCCTTTAGATAATAACAGGTAGAAGTTTGTTGCATTTCTTCTTTTTCAACAACTCTGAAGAACAGATCAGTCAACGTTGTATCCCTCTTCTGCAGTTCCACTAATTTCTCTCTAGTCACTTGACCAACTTCAAAGGGCTGAACTCTCAATATCTGCTAACTCAGCTTCTGTAGTTTCACTACTGTCTTCAGGAACATTTTGACTACTCGGAGTCTCTTTACCAATAACAACAGGATTTTCCTCTTCTTCAAGAATCTCTTCAGTACTGACATTAGGGAAACTTCACTTTCCTGGAACAGTTCTTCTAATCTTAAAGCTCCTTCACTTGATCCTTCTGGTGCAGGTAAATCTTCAGTTTCTTCACTTGCAGACATAGTTCTCTTCATGCTCCTGGAAGTTACACAACTTGGAAACAGGTGAGAGTTTTTCTTCTCTAACTCTCTATCTGTAGGACTAATCCTTAATGGTTTGTCTGTCACTACAGGACAAAGGAACAAAGGGAACACCACCAACTTCATTACCCAGTAAAACATGCACACCTTCAACAGCTAGTGAGTCTTTTACTGCAAAATTAATATTTCCTATCACTAATTCACATGACAAATGCAAGCGGCATATAGGAGTTATTCCTCTCCTCCTATGCCCTTTAAAATAACTGAATCTCCGGTGAGATTCTTCTCCAACTGCGGGTGAGCACCTCGAACTACCACACTATGATTACTTCCTGTATCACGTAATATCTTCACTGGTACCTGCACACTTAAAAGAGGAGTTGTCAGCATACCTTCATAAATATATGGCTTAAAAGCCTTCCAAGCTGTTCAGCCACTCACTGCTTGGAAGTTTCATTTCCACTGGTTGCTAAACACTCTGCTTGTTTCGTCTCAGTCGTTCCCACACTCCTCTTCGTAGTTTGCTTCACCTGGTTACTTTTAACTAATTGACCAACTGGTTTAGTCTGCTGTTGTGTCTGATAACAATTCGACTGTAGTGTCCACTCTTCCAGCCATGTTTAACAACATTAGTCTTCTGTATCTGTCTTGAAAACTGACTGGATGAATTTAACATTTAATTGCTGATCTTGTTATCCTGACTTTGTAAGCATCACTAGAAGGATTTTCAGTTGTAATGTTCTGAAATCATGGATGAGATCTAAACCTGTGCGTTGTTGGTTCTGGTAGTGACATTATAATTTCTTTTACACTGAAATTATATTAAAATCTTGCTCAATGTAGCAGCTTTGTCAAGTTTTTTAACTCTCTCTCTCTTAAATAGGCTCTTATGTGTTCAGGAATTCCTCTAAGATATTGTTCTAGGACTAAAACTCCTCAAGTT
Organism: Macrobrachium rosenbergii; assembly: GCF_040412425.1. Lineage (NCBI taxonomy): Eukaryota > Metazoa > Arthropoda > Malacostraca > Decapoda > Palaemonidae > Macrobrachium > Macrobrachium rosenbergii. The sequence continues at coordinate 40,818,140 of NC_089781.1, forward strand.
CGTCCATAGATTTAACTTTAGCAGCTCCAACCATCGTTTAAAACATCTTCTTACTTTTTCAAAGCATAATCCAAAGAAAGTTATCTTGTCATCTTATTCTCAAAGATCTGAATCTTTCATTATAATATTCAGGGGTCATCTGGTAAACTTCAAACATTATGTTTGAGGGTCTTGTACTCTTTACACTGATCAGCTGATAAGGCTAAATAGGCACTTCTTCCTTTACCAATGAGAACACTCTGTAACAAAACAGACCATTTATCCTCTGGCCATCCCATACCTGAAGCTACTTTTTCAAAGTGATCAAAAAACTCATCTGGGGCTTCTTCTGTTTTTCTGGAATTAACTTCTTCACTCTTACCATCAAATACAGGGTCTGAATTACCTTTCTTAGGGTTAGACGGTATTACAGGTAATGTTCGAGCTTTTTTGCTCCATCTCCTTTCTGTCTTCTTCTTTCTCCTTTGCTCTTCTCTTTCTTCTTCTCTTGCTTTCCTTCTCTCTTCTTTTTCTTTATCTTCTCTTTCTCTTTCAGCCTTGCATTTTCTCTCTTTCTGCCTGCATCTTTCAGTCTAATCAAATTTTCTTCTGAGTCTAAAAATCTAAGTTCTGCTTCTACATCACTTTTCTCTTTCTTTTGCCTTCATGTTTATTTGTAAATTCTACATCAGCTGCATTCAACAATTCTTATGCCTCTCTTAACTCTCCATCTACTTTAACCAGAGTCCATCAATGCTTGGATTCCGACATATTTGACTTGTGCCTCAATCATACCAAAAGTACACATTACCCCCATATGCTCGCTGCTAAGAGAGTCCACTGTACCTTAGTCAGGTGAGATTTAGATAACTTTCTTGGATGGAAGTGGCCAAAAACCTCTGAACATTCAAACAGAGCCATTTTTTCTAAGTTTACTCAACAAAAAGGTTTACAATTCACTTCAAAACAATTATATGGTTACTTTCCTACCAAAAATATATTCCAAACACCACCAGTGTAAATCATAAACCAGAGTGATATTCTGTTTAGTTCTTCCTGGTCGATGGGCACCAAAATAATTTGTTTACGATTCTCCCAGATCTGACCATCAAATATTTTATCTCAAGATTCAATATGGGTTCAACTTCCCATTTAATCTGACTAATCCTGTAACATTTATTTTCCCGGGTCTGAGTACTCTAAATCATTTGTCACAAAGTGATCAAGCACCTGGTTATTTATCAATACTTGAAAAAGTTCAAACTAAGTTCGACCAGATACTTCAAACCTCATAACAAAAATTAAGACTGAAATCTTCTAAAGGTACAGTGATCACCCATCAAAAAACGTTTACCTGGTCTTATCACTTGAGAAAATCAATGTATCTTTATCAAGTTATGGGTGAGGTAACAATTAATAAGTTATATCCAAACTAGTGGAAAATGGTTATCACTTCAACAAACACTATGACTGTTTCTCTGGTTCTATTTTACCTAGATAAGTCTCAGGTGAACAAACAGATATATCAATTATTTGAATACACATTCATTAATTTCTCTAATTACTGAAAATAACACAAAAAATGAAACACTGTGTTTTTAAACTTTAAACAAACAGGTTTATTTCTAATTTCAAAAGTTATATGCAGAGTTCACAATCTAAAAAAAAGATTTACTATTAATTGATAACAGTGTAAGATTTTAAGCATTTCTTAATGAAGTTTAATTCACAAAATTTAATTTATTAAGAAAGCAGTTTGTTAAATTACCAAGAAAGATTCAAACCATTAACTGTTCACTCAAGTTTTAAAATGAAAATATATACCTGATTAATTACAAAAACACAAATATTCACCAAAATATTATTACTGGAATCCACATAAATATTTTCTGAAATCTCAATAATAATTATGCACTAACAAAATGCTAAGTAATCACCAGTACAAAACTTTGTAAACCACTAATTATAAAATTATAGTAATATGATAGCACAGACATATAAGAATGAAATATACAAAAATGGAAATATACCAATAGCCATTTCTAAACAAAAATATGTTTAAAGATTATATCAAAATTTTCAAAAGATTACCTTCAATTTTTAAAAAAGGTTAAACTCACATCTTTCTAAGACTTTCTCAAAGACAACACTGCCAAGTCACAATGACATACACAATGATATATAGTTAGCAGCAAGACACATTAGAACTCAAAATAAGAGATATGTTCATCTCTGATCAAAATAATAATTCTCTTTCACCTAGAACATCACTTTAACTCTTAACATAATAAAACCAGTAATCATCACATTACCTTTCTTTAGGTGGTACACCATTACACACTACATAATGCTTGCACAAAATAATATCTCAGATCACCTCTTACAAAATTAATACACTTCTTGGGTGAGTGTAACAAAACATTTACAAATATGACAAAGCTTATCTCAGTAACCAACTTATACATGAATGGTATTATTGACAGAGAGTGTTCAAAGAGAGAGAGAGAGAGAGAGAGAGAGAGAGAGAGAGAGAGAGAAAGAGATGCTTATCCCAGGGACCCCTTTTTCTGAATGAGCGACTCTGGATCAGTACTTTTGCACTGATTTTAACTCCAAACCCTCCCAGAATATCATTAATGATACATAAAGTGTACATACATTATTATACAGGTATACATGTATGGTATACATACAGGTACTCTAAGGCCCAGAAGGAAATATGCCAGGGCTCTTATCTCTATGATGGACATTTCTTTGGTCACTCACACACTTGAACAAACAAAAGGAAGGTATTTTGGACCCAAAACTGGCCGGCTGTCAACATGTCAACTTCAATTACCTCACTCACTCACTCAGATTATGAAAAAGACTAAGCACAGACACAGATAATAATTTCAGAATAGGCATACAGAACAAACATGTAACAGGTAATTTGCCAATAGCTGTCAAGTCCTCAGATAAGTCAAGAGGGCCTTGCCTTTCTCCAAATATGACTTCCTGGACCCCCAAACAACTGTGTAAATATAGCAGGAAACGCTAAGCGATAAGGATCTACCCCCTCTCTCTCTACAACACGTTAAAACTCAGTATACATATTAATATATCAAACAAACATAAAAAACATATCAAGACATTTTAAGATTACATGATCCAATCAACTTTCTTTTATCTGCAAGAAAAAGACATTTTAAAATCACATCTTCACAACAAACGACAAATCTACAAGCAAAACATCAAAATTTTCAGCTGAGACACATTTAATATTTGTAGAATGGTTTTATATTATAGCATCATAATATTATAGGATATATATATATCCAATATATATATATATATATATATTTAAATCATTTATATATATTATATATTATATATATATTTATGAACATATATATTATATATATACATAAATTCATATGTATATAGAATAAATATATATATGTATCATATATATATATCCTATATGATATATATATATATATATATATGGAATGTTATATTATCATACGGCAATATATATATGATATATCCAAATATAATATATACATAAATTCATATGTCATCTAGGGAATTTGATATATATATTCAACAAGTCTATCTTGAAACATAAATTTATATATATAATATATATCATATATATTGATCAATAATAGGCAAGGGATAAATTCATATGTATATGGAATTCATATAATCATATATACATCCTAAATGAGCCATCTGGTTTCTTATACTAAATACATATAGAACTATAATATATTGAACTATCTGCTAATCCATGCTGCAACAAATATTCAATTCTTTCTTCAAAACATCTCGATGAAAAGGCAATATCAATATAAGCTCTCTCATTTTAAAAGGTTTTCCATCTTCTCTGATCTTTATCTCATGCTTTGTCAGATTGGTACACTTATAAGTGATCTGCAAAAATGGATGGGAAACTTTGAATAAGTCTCTTAATTCACTACTTTATCAACATTCAGATGTTTTAGTTAATTCTTCCAAATTTTCTAATATTGAAGAATTGTTCATCTTGTTTTCAGCTCCTATTTGTAGCCTTCATCGTCCTCTGTAGATAAAGTTGTTTGTGTTATAAACAATGTTTCAGTTTTAGTCTCTGAGAAGTAAGGTTTTTATAAAAGATTACATGTATCTTCCTCTGTCGTTTTCTTCTTCCTGGTGTTTCAATCACATAAGTTCGATCACTTAACACACATCTATTATCCTATATAGGACCTTTGAAACTTATTGGTAACAATCTTTTCACTGGTAAGAACACTAGAACTTGCTGTCCAACACTAAAATTTCTTAGCTTAGTTTTAGCATCATATTTATTTTCATTTTTTCTTGACTTATTTTCAAATTTTCTAAAGAGAATTTTCTAATTTCTCTTAATCTTTTCCTCAAGTTCTTATATATATTCTCCTTGGATTTCCTCTTGATTTTCTTCCCAATTCTCTGCAAGAATATTAATGGACCTCTAATGTCTATACCAAAAATCATTTCATTTGTGTGAACATGTGTGTTCTTGATAAGCATTCTAACTATAAATAACATATAAAGGTTAAACCAGCATCCCATTCTCTTCCTGATTATTACAATATATAGTTAATATATATTTTCAATGTCTGGTATATTTCCAAGGCTATGATCTCTATGATATATTAGTTGATAACTGTTGTTTCATTCTAACAAGTTCATCACATCCTGGAATAATTTTGAAGTTTTCGTTCAGAAAAACTTTGCACAATTTCTGGTATTCCAAACTTGAGAAAAAGTCCACCAACTTTATCAAGTATCCTTTGCAATTATACTTCTTACAGCAGCTGTACAGGATATCTAGTCACTGGGTACATTAATTTAATAGATATTCATTTCCTTTCTTTGTTTTCTCCTGAAGTGGCCCCCACATCTATAATTACCTTGACCTTGGTCTTTCTCTAATCCCTGGGTTGCTTGGTTTCCGTTTTCCAGCTATCTGGCACGTGTTCTCACATTTTGCCTTGCTAACGTCCTTGCTAGTCCAGCCAGAAAAAAATTTTTCTAACCTTTCTGCTGTCTTCCTGATTCCCATATGTCCAGACTGTTCCTTGCCATGCTACAACTTGTTTTCTCAATGGACATGGAATCAAAATTTGATGATATTCTCATTCAACCATTTCTAGATGTTTTCTGCAGGTGTTTCTCACAGAAAATCCTATTTTAATAATTGTGATCAGGTTTTCCCAACAGTCTTTTGATCAACAACTCTGAAGAACAAATCTGATTATAATGTATCCCTCTTCTGCAGATGTTGTTAGCTTCTCTCTTGTCACTTGATTTGCCAGTTTCTGAACTCTCCATATCTACCTCTTCTTCACAGTTTCATTACATCTTCAGGAACATTTTGACTCCTCTAATCTCTTCCCTAACTACCGACCTCTTTTGTTTCTAACTCTTTTATTACTAATGTGTTAGGGAAAATCAGGTTTCCAACAGTTCTTCTAATCTTAAAGATTATCACTTGTTCTTTACATCAGGTAAATCTGCAATGGATTTTGACTTGCAGCCAAGTTCCCATCTCAGAATATGGCTGACTTGGTTGGTCTTGAAACAGGTGATGATTTTTCTTCTCTAAAGCTATGGGATAAGCCTTAATGGTTTGTCTGTTTAGGACAAGGTTAAAAATCCTTCAGACCAACTTCATTAATAAAACATTATTTTATCTTCAACAGAATAGTGATTTTAATGCAAAATCAACATTTACAGGTCACCTACTCTCACTGGAGGGACTCGCATATAGGAGTTACCTCTTCTCCTCCTATCAGTTCAAAATACCTGAATCTCCTCAGATTCTTCTGGAAACTGTGGGTGAGCACCACAGAAACCATCTTGGTGTCACTAAGACTTATAAACGTATAATACCTAGAAGACTTCTATTACCTGGGTTCCTCCTTGAGTTGTCAAGAACCTTGGGTCGATGCCATGTCTTAAAAGGTCACAGCTGTCAGCCACCGAATGAAAAGATTTCCACTGCCACTTGTAAACATTGTTGCTTTAAAGCCCCATTTCCCACACTGCTCTTAATAATTGACCTGTTGGGCCTTTGCCAAAAACCAGTTTGGTCTGAATATTTGTCTGATAACAATTCTTTGTCCTACTCTTCCACACTTTAGCAGACAGGTTTAGTCTTTAGCTATTCCACTAAAAAATTGCAGCTAAAACTATTGTTCAACAATTGCTAAGGGGTGTTTTACATTGTTTGGTAGCCACCTAGATTTCCAGTTGTAATGCTGACAATTTGGATAGATTTCACCAGTACGTTTTGTTTCTGTGCACTCCATCATTTAACATTTCTTTTGTTTATGAAATTATGCTTATCATCCCCAGTCAATGGGGCCTTAGAAAGTTTTTTAACCAGACTATTAAAAACCTGTAAATAGGAAGTATGTGTTCAGAAATCAAAAAAGACTGGGATGAAGTTCTGGGACTACTACTATTGTCATATTTCGTCCAGTTTACCAAAGGAATCTACAGGAGTTTCATCTTTTGAACTACTGTTAAGCATAATCCAAGAAAGTTATCTTGTCATCCTTTCTCAAAGATCTAATCTTAAATTATAACATCCTAAAAGGGTCATCTGGTAAATGAAACATTATGTTTGAGCATCTCCTTTAAAATCATTTCAGCTGAAAAACTAATTGATATGCTTGATTTACCAATAAAAATCTGTAACAAAACAACATTTTCTCAGGAACACATGAAAACCCACTACGACAAAAAAAAAAAAAACTCATTTAGAGAGTTTAAGTGTTTGGTGATTAACTTCTGCACTTTATATCATCCAATACCTGGATCTGAATTCTTGAGAAAAATTATGGGACAGGTAATGAAATAGTCTTTTTATTAACTAAAACTATGTCATAGCTACTCCTGACAGATGTAAATCCTTCTCAGCTTGTTCACATAAACTTCTTTTAAACCTATTATCATGAAGCTTCTGCAGGTATAATTCATTTAGCCTTATGACTCAGAACGTTTGTCAAATTTGAGAATGTTCTATACGTCTAAGCTTCCATCATACCCTTTCAAAGTCAGTTTATCTGTAAATTCCCACTCAAAGACAAAGAAATTCTTGTGGATGATCCTAACTTTCATCTGAAGTCCACCAGAGTCCATCTTGAAGGATGCAATAGAATTTGAATTTTGAATCCTTCTGCAGTTCCTAGAATGTTCATTCACCTATGCAACTGCTAAAGCAATCCACACTCATTCAGTCAGGTTATTCAGATAACTTTGTTCAGGATAAGCCTAAAAGTTCTGTATAATGCATGATGTGGCATTGGAGCTTAAGTTACTCAACTAAATAATTCGACAATTTTATAGGGTATAACATAATCTTTTACCTGTCTTAAAACAAGAGGTTGATATTTACAGAAATTATAAAGCTAAGCCAGAGTGAATTCTCCTTTTGCCTCCCCATGTATTCTGGTAAAAAATAACATGTCACCTATCGTATGTGTACTGATTACACAAAACTCAATTTAAAGAATAAAGATTCTTATCCTTTGCCCAGGATTGCAGATATAATTGTTAGACTCTGTTAGTAAAGGCAAAGTAACAGTGACCCAGAAAATAGATTTTTACTGAAAAAGGGTACTATCAGAATATGTGTTAAGTATAAAAAATTAAACTAGAAAGGGCAAAGAAACATCACTTTTAAACACTGTTTTGGTCTTTTGAATATAATGTCTTACCATTTGGCAAAACATGTTTTCAAATGCACTTTGCCACATTTCAGAGAACCATCACAAGTGCATCATCAGGGGTTTTCTAAAAAAGTGTACGTGTATCTTGATGACATTATAAGTAGCAACAGACACCTGGGAAAACAATATACAAAAATTTACTTTACTTTTCAAGAGACAAAAGGAAGCAATTCTTGACCATCAATCTTGAAAAAAATTAATTCACAAAAAACTTTATCAGGTGATGTATCTTAATCATGTTATTTAAAGTATCCATAATTCCAAAAGATTTAAACGAAAGTGCCATTAAAGAAATCAGTGCCATGGAATGTTAAAATTTCTTAGGCATGGTTAAATTATTATTCAAGGTTTTGCCCAAATTTTAAATTACAGCCCCAATTTTTGCTTTTATTTCCACTAAAGTGCCTATTAAATAAATGGACTAACAAACATGAAAAAATTTGAAAATTAAAACTATTTATGATATCTAAGCCAGATTTATCAAGCTCTTGACTTTACAAAACCCTTTTTCCTTCAGGTTGATGTCAATAACATTGTCTTTGGTGGCGTGTTATTCAGGAATTAAGTGAAGGTGCATCCTCATTGCACTCTGAAAGCGGCTGTAAATCATTTCCTATCATTTAGAGTCTTCAAAAGCGCACAGCTTCGATGGGCAACCGTTGAAAGAAACTAAATTTAGCATCGTCGACTTAATGTTAAAAGTGACCACAAAACTTTCGTCCCTACTTGGAAGGCCTTGAGAAAGTCGTAGTTTACTCAGACCACATGCCCCTCCGTTTCCTACATCGAGCGAAGTTCAGCAACCAAAAACTACTACGGTGGTCGTACATACTGTTGTCCTTCAATATTGAAGTTAGAAAAATTCCATGGTTTAAAAGTAATATTGCAGATGCAATTTTGTTATTTTTTCACGTAATTTCACTCTCAAAAGGGAAGGAATATGTCAAAAGACAACCAATTTAATTTATTTTCAATTTGTATAAACTTCATTTAACACCATCTGTTGGTAACTGTGAAATTACTTTACTTCTAGTGCCATCTGTTGGTAAGAAAGTAATTACTTAGTTTCTTTTCGAGTTCTCGTCCTTTGTAAAACTTACTGGACATCGGAGTTTTCATGTCTTGAGTTGGTCGAGTTCATTATTCTGCGGTGATAGCTGTACATACAAAAAATCTAGAGGTATTGGCTTTTCTAAATAATTGATATAAAGTGGTGAAAATAGACTTGTTAAGTTCTGCTGGTTATTTTATTCCACTGCATGACCATAATTATATAATGAACGGACTGTGATTCCATCTTAGATTTATGAAAGATAGAGAAAATTAGTGGAATTCATAAATATAAATACACACACAGATATCATTAAATATAATATATATAAATGTATATATATATATTATATATATATATATATATATATATATATATATATATATATATATATATATATATATATATATATATATATATATATATATATATATATAATATATATATGTTGTATGAAGGTATTTCATCAGAAATTCCTCCAGGTGTTTAGTTATAAGGACTGTGTTTGGAACTCAGTCAGAGTTTGGTTATGACATCTTCAGTTTCTCCATGGCTGTAGAATAAGACTGTTTTTGGAAGATCAGACCAATGTTCTGCAGGATTTCAGACAAACTCCATAGTGGTTTTTCTTGTATTTAGTATAAAGACTTATTTACAAAAGAATACAATTGGTCTGCACAGGGATGATCTCCCATGTCGATCTAATATCTAAGCTGTCACACTTTTACATAGCAAGACTAAGATGCACACACACGAACAAACATATGACCTCGTTCCCAGGGACTTCCCACGGCTACGTGACTTTTGCCTCCAGCTCTGAGCAAAAGGAGAACGCTGAGTTTATGCAAACGCACTGTCTTAAAGCACTACACAGGTACTTATTGATGACGTCTGCGTCTGGTTTGACCAAACGGAGATTTCACAATAGCCTTCCTTTCATGATCAGTACAGATATACAAATTGGGAATTATCTTAGATTTACTAAGAAACGTAGTTTCTTTAAATGTGGCATAAATGAAATATGACATTTGCTCTGCCACGTAAAACACAATAGGAACGAAATCATCAAAACAGTCATTCACTAGCTAAGCATAAATTCTCAGAAAGCAAAAGAAAATATACGCTTCCAAATATCATTATACTCAAAATGTGAATGAGATATATAGTAATTACTGAAGACAGCAAATACTGAAATATGTTGCATATTTGTGAACACAAGTCTTACTAAAATGTAGCAAAGTGAGAAAAAAAAAGGTAAGTTATATAACTCAAACATTGATTATACTGACAATGCTAATGATTAACATATAAATCATATATAGATAATGCAATCCGGATAAATCAAATAAAACAATGCAATTCAGAAATGATAATGCAATCCTGAAATGATAATGAAATGATAATGCAATTCGTAAATGATAATGCAATTCGTATACGAAGTAAAAACATTTGTGCACAGATTATATGAATACACTTGCAATGATAGAGATTGAAATCAATGCTTAAAAAATGTATCCAAAGGTAATAACCATATGGTAGGTTTATATAAACAAACAGTTATCCTGATAGATTAATCAGTATGGACAACAATTACTAAATGCAAAATGTTGAATGAACAACATGCTACTACACGCAATTGATACATACATATGTAGTATAGGTTATTAAAGAAATAAATGTAGATAAATGATAACACCAGAAATGTTCAGCTCTTCCTCACATATATTACCAACGAAAACAGAACCTTTTCAGTCTTTCTCTGTGTACTCGAGCTTTAATGAAAAAATGGCCAGTAATTTCATTACTGAACTCGGAACATATAATTGCGCCAGTCCAACGTTGACCTTTGAGAAACAGTAGATTTCGCAATGGTCTCCTTCATCTCTCGTGCTTTTTTCCAAAACATTACGCTGACGATTACGCCTACGGCTCCCAGGAACATACCAACGGCAATTAATGTGTAGAGGAGAAGAAAATCATGGTGATCAGAAGAATGGCTCGCAGGAGACAGCAAGTCTAATGATGCAATAGCGTTTTCGATGGGCCTGCTGTAGGGAATTGTTAGACCTTGCAGCCTAGTGTTTCCCCACGATGTGTTGATGAAGAAGTTGCGCCCACGGGTGATGGATGTGCTAGCTCGGATGAAGAGTGACGACGTTGTTGCAGTGCAGCCATCATTAACGATGAACATGTGTCCTGTTGTCCTAGTACCATCTGGGCAAGTGACGATGTATGGTTCTGCAGAGAAGACGAATGACGTGCCATTCACGAGCCTGTGACGAAACTGATTGTCACGATACCGTACTAAACCAGCCAAACAATGTTCACGTGTATGGGGAGAGGTTCTGTTAAGTACCAAGTCCAATTCGCATGAATTCAATGACGTAATGTTTAAGAATTCAAACAAATCGATCCTGCACACTACATTATTCATAACATCATGGCAATCATTTAACAGTGCTTGGTCTCGGACTACCGTAAAAGCTTCCTTATTGGCGGAAACCAATACTAGAGCTGACAGATTATTAATAATAGGTGTCGAGACGTTAGATACATACATGGGAAAAGGCGAAATTTTATACGCTTTCCACGCGTCTGATGGGTTGAAAGGAATGTCGATTACGATCTTATCAAGGTCAACTTTAACTGTGATCAAGCTGTAATAAAATTCAACTTTATGAAAATCTACTACTGGAACATAGCGCATTTTATCGTGAGCATTATTGATAATCTGAGTAAGATCTTTAATCGGTAACAAATGAGGAGACAACACGCCTTTAGCAGCAAGTGTTATAGCTTCCACGTAATCTTTTGATTTTTCGATAAAGCTTGAAACTCTCGAGTATACATGATTAATTTTAGCGTGATAATACATCAAAGTTGCTAACAAAACTTGAGTGTCATGAATCTGATTGAAACGTCGTGACTGTTCATTTACTTTACTGATTACGCTGTTCAAAGCTTGAATTTGTTTGTTTAGTTCTCCTGCTAATACCTCTTGTTGATGTTCCAGATTTTCGATTTTAACCCCGTGATCGCGAAGTTTTAAACGATTTGAAATCCCTAACCCAAGACCTGCTACGGAACCAACCAAATTTAATGCCGCTAGAACAAGTGGGTTACGCCTTTCTGTAACGTCATGAGGTATTGACCACATTAGCAAATCACGAGCCAAGATTTCAGCTTCGCTTGTTTTATTCCTTAATTCCCAGAAAAGCATATTAATTGTGTCACTGACTTGATTCGGCGACGTTGGATCACTGCTAGCTAAGAATGATTTATGCAAGTCTGCCAGAGATTGATAAAAAGAGTCAATTCTGATTTCAAAGTTATTACTTCATTTTCGCTAGTAAAAATGGCGTTCATATTGACTTCTAAAACTATATTACTGCCAGTTAGAAAGAAATTATTCATTTCCTCTACTATAGAACCATGATGTAAAGTTATTCCAGAACTCTTCCCAGCTACGATAAACATTGAGAGGAATAGTGCATGGTATAATTTGACAAGCTTCATGTTGGAGCCTGTAAAAGAAAATAACTTGTAAATAATGAAACAAAAACATCGCATCATCCAAATGATGTAAAAATTCACACAATAATTAACTTTTTCATAACAAACCATTGTCTTAAGCTCTCACATGAGAGATAGATACTGTTCGAACATCCGTTGAATCGGACTGATTCCGAATTTTAAGTCGGTTACCTATTAAAACTTCTATAACTATGAAAGGACCTTCAAACTTAGGCAACAATTTCCAATTTAGCCCTTTTCTAACATAGACTTGTACATATACTATATCTCCTTCTTGGTAAGACTTTGTGACCTTAGCTTTTTATCATGTGCATTCTTCATTAACACTTGAGCCTGTAAGAGGTTTTGATAAAGTGTTTGATATCTACTTCGGCTAACATCTATTATATCCTTCAATGGATCTGATAAACTAGATGTCGGGGATAATATGTGAAAAGGTGACCTAGCAGGTATCCCATAAACAGCTTCATGGGGAGACATACGGATTGAAGTATGATAATTGTTATTTAGGGTACTGGACACAGTGGGTATTGCAATATCCCAGTTTGGGTCCATACCGCCTATGTTTACACGCAGTATGTCTAGCACCTTTCTATTAACCCGTTCTACCAATCCATTAGATTCAGGATGGTATATCATCGTATTGATTTTCTTTATTTGCAGAATTTCGCACAATGAGTTAAGGAAGTGATTATTGAATTCTCCACCTGAGTCAGAGATTATTATATTTGGAATTCCATGTCTGCATATATAGCACTCGTAAAACTTCCTAGCGCACTCAATGGCTGTTTTACTTTTTAGTGGTATTAATTCAGTATACCGTGTAAGGGCGTCAATGATAACCAAGAGGTTTTATTCCCCCGGTCTGTCTCGTAAAAACCTGTCAATAAATCAAGGTGTACCCTTTCAAAAGGTTTGCTAGGCACGGGATAAGTTCCGAGACCTACAGGATTCTTAGTATGGCCCTTGTGACGGAAACATATATCACAGTTTTTAATATATGTCCTAATATCTTTTAACATAGTAGACCAGTAAAATAATGACTTGGCCTTTTGAGAGGTTATTTCGAACCCAGGATGACCATGCAAAGGATGGTTGTGAAGCCATTTCAGAACGATTGGGATTAATGTGATAGGTACAACCACCTGGTCGTTAGTTAACTGTGTTGAACTCCTGGTTCTCCTAGCCACGGATCGGCATAGAATGTTATCCTTAATCAAGAAATATTGATTCGTATATTTCACATATTCCTTATCATCTGGATTCCTATTTAATGCATCTATTATTACTCTTAATTTCTGATCTTTCATTTGTTCTTGTCGTACTGAATCTAGATTCCATTCTATATCTGTAATATTCTCTGTTGTTTGGGCTAAAGATTGACCATTTTCGATAGCAATTTTCATAGCTTGCGAAGGAATTGGAATTTCTTCTAGATCAGCGAAAGGTATTGAGTGTGTTGGTACTGGGTTACGAGATAGCGCATCTGCGATTACGTTTGCTTTACCGGGTAAGTATCCAATTTTAGCTCCAAAGTCCTGGATAATCATGTGCCACCGAGTTCTTTTAGGACTATGATTGAAACCTTTAAAAAAGTCAGTAAAGGGCTTGTGATCAGTTAGAACTTTGACACTATACCCATAGATTATATATTTAAAATGTACCAACGAATTAGCAATGGCGAGGCATTCCTTATCTATTACTGCATATTTCTTCTCTGACATTTTTAATTTGCGAGAATAAAAAGCAATGGGGAAAAACTTATTGTCATGCCACTGGAGTAACACACCTCCTACTCCTTGATCTGATGCGTCGGTTGCAATAATAAACTCTTTAGTAAAATCGGGAAACTTTAAAATAGGAGCAGAACTGATTTTTTTCTTTCAAGGTATCAAAAGCAATTTGATGTTGGGATTCCGATTTAAAAGTTACGTCCTTCCTTATGAAATCAGTTAAAGGAGCTGCTATTACTGAATAATCTCGGATAAACCGACGATAATAACCTGAAACCCCGAGAAATTGCTGTATGGCTTTAACATTAGTAGGAACGGGAAATTTACTAATAGCAGAGATTTTATCATGGACTACTTTAAGACCTTGCCGAGAGATACCATGAAACCCAAATAGACTAATTCGTCTTTAAAAACTCACATTTAGAAATTTTTACTTTTAGATGATGTTCTCTTAACCTTTGAAGGACTATTTCTAGTTTACTTAAATGCTCCTCCAAGGTGTTGGAAAATATAACTAAATCATCCATATAAGCATGGAGAATATTCCCTAGTAAATCTCCAAACACTATATTGATCATTCTAGTGAACGTAATAGGAGCACAACGTAGCCCAAATGGCATACGTAGGAATTCATAGTGACCTCTAGCTGTACTAAAAGCAGTGTACTGGGTACTATCCTTAGCTAAGGGTATCTGGTGAAAGCCTTTAAGTAAGTCCAAGGAAGTAAAAATTTATTCTGTCCTAATAGAGACAAAATATCATCTGTGCAAGGTACTGGGAAACGATCAGGGATAGTTTGGTCGTTGAGCTTGCGAAAGTCAACACAAATCCTCCAGGTTTTGTCTTTTTTTTTTGGTACTACTATCAAGGGAAAATTATAAGGGCTGTTAGATTTCTTAATAACCCCTCTTTTAACATTTTATCTACCTCAACATTGATTTCATTCAGAAATTTGGCCGGTAGACGATATGAAGGCACGTAAATGACCTGGTCTTTATCCTTTAAACGAATTTGATGTTCGATGACTTCCGTTTTGCCTAAAGCTCCAGTACTAGTAGAAAAAACATCACTATATTTGGATAAAAGATCAAAAAATTTCTTGCTTATATCCCTATCTAAAATGTCTGCTTCGATTTTGCCTTTAATTACCTTTAAAAGAGATTCGTCTGTTGCTGATTCAGTGGAGTTAATTTCAGCAACTGTAAGGATTCGATGTTTATATGCTTCGATATTGACAATATGTTGATTTTCATGCACTGTTAAAGCAGCATTTAAGTGATTAAAAACTTCAATGTTAACCCGATGATCAGAATTTACTGTGTATAATGCTTGCGTGACTGAAAGCCCATTGATCTTTAACGTATCAGGAAGAATTAAAACCTCTGAGCCTGGCAATTTTCTTTTAACCTTGACCGTGAGATACGATGGTGTGTTTGGCTCGATGGTTTGTGCGAACGCAGCAAGGACGGGTGCCTGAGAGTTATGTTGGGTTGCTGTAACAATATCATCGCTTATGAGACAAGTGACTGGCTCTTCGATATACGTTATCTTCTTACTCTCTGTCTCCTTCTGATCCAAAACAGATTTCAATGTGTGTGAAGACCGATAGAATTTCCCTTTTATAAACACTCCGTGTTTTGCGGGTGTTAAAATTACGTTATGTAATGACATTGATGGATATCCCATAATAACTACTGGGTACATATTAATATTGCCAACTATGATAAAGGTATCCGTAAAAGTACGTTGCCCCAACCTGTATTGTATCTGAGATGTACCAATTACATCTAATTCATTATTGCCTATTCTGACAAACGAACATCAGAGCGTTCGATGGGAAATCTTGAAAATAAAAGGTGATGGGTACGTAAATCCATTATATTACGTGGACTACCTGAATCAAAAACAAGGTGAAATGCTTGTGTTCTAAGCTAACTGCATGCAAAGTGGGTCTAACTTCTTCTGAGCCAATAATAGCGTGTATTTTGCAAAAATCTACGGGACCGTGCTCTGCATGTTTGGAAGACACTACCTCGATTTCTGGAAAATTCTTGTCTTCACACATATCTTGGAGAACATTAAACTTATTATCTGATTCAAAAAGTGATGATAACCCAATATCACTCTCCTCCCCCTTTTAAGCTGGCTATGTGGTGTTTGTCTGCCCGCCGGCATTCGGAAAATTCACTGACGCGTTATTGTTTGGAACTGCTGAGCCTGAAGTTGGCTTTCCCGAGGAACGATTTGAATGTACTTGTTTCTGACCTGCATTACTGTTCTGCTTGTAATGTTTGTTCTTTCCCCCATGGTACTGTTGCTTTTTAGCGTCATTACCAGTGTTTTGAATGTTTGTGTTACTGTTTAAATTCTTCTTTCTTGCATTGCAATGACTATACTTATGATGCGTACTGTTATGGATTGAACAATAGCAGGACCTACACTCATTTATCACATGACCAGGTTTTTTGCAATTGTAACAAATGACTGCTGATGGATTATTAGTGACTAAGTTAACCTATTGCGGTGATGTAGACGCATGATTTTTGTTTTCTTGCTTTGTAAAATCCTGAATCAGAGAAGGATCGAGATCTGTACACTTGGACAAGTGTTTCCGAACTTGCCTATAGATATCTAATTCTGAGCTATCTGATTGTAATTTTTCGTCAAAACACTTAACCAAAGGTTCAGGTAACATTGCTGTTATAAGTGTTAAATAGAATAATACAGGATTCTGTAGGGAAGTGGTGGGGTCGCTCAGAGCCACTTGGGGTTGGAGGAGTCATTTTCCTACTAAGTTTCCTATCCATAAACGCCTACCATCTCTAAGTGTTTGATCTTGAAACCTATATGAATAAACACGGCCTGTGTCAAAAATCCATTGACACGACCTGCGAATGGTACAATTGGCGTAACCTCATAAATTTAAACCAGGAACGCAAGTAAATAACAACCGATATTCATATAACCGCTAAAAATAACATCACTTATGCTAAAAAAATGCATCATAAAATACAATAATGAAAGGTAATAAATGCACTTTCCTGAAAAAGAACAGAGTTAACAATGTGTCAGGCGTAAAAAATAAAAGGACACAAAAGTATGAAAAAAAATGAGGTATCAGGAACCGCTACGTCTGCAAGGCAAAGGTATTAATCTACGGCACTGCTCACCTTATATCAGCAACCTGCCACTCGAGACCCGAACACTGTAAATGAATATACCAACTGTTATAAATAATGGCTGTACTTAGCTTTTTATTGATTCTGGTAAGTAGGTCGACGAGGTTCCTCTGCTGTCCAACTTCCGTCTGGCTAGATACACGTCATCGAAGGGATGTTATTGTGGATGTTGAACTTCGTATGTTGATGAATGTTGATTGCAGAAACCCTCAAGGAACGACGTGGAGTGTTGATGTGCAATGTTGCGTAGATTTGTGTAGATTTCTCTCTCTCTCTCTGCCATGCGTTGGGGTAGATGTGTTGTGAAGGTCAGATGTTTTCCTCGCTTTTTCGTTGTTGATTGTTTTCTTTCCGTCTGCTTGTAACCATGTTTATGAAGATGACAATTGTCTATGGTTTTTTGGGCATCTCGCCGTATCGGAGCTTCCGTTTACCAATGTAGACGCCATGTAGAGGTGCTGCCAGAAAGCTCTGTTGTGACCGCTGTTGTATGTGCTGCCACCACTGTTGTATGCGCTGCCACCACTGTTGTATGAAGGTATTTCATCAGAAATTCCTCCAGGTGTTTGGTTATAAGGACTGTGTTTGGAACTCAGTCAGAGTTTGGTTATGACATCTTCGGTTTCTCCATGGCTGTAGAATAAGACTGTTTTTGGAAGATCAGACCAATGTTCTGCAGGATTTCAGACAAACTCCATAGTGGTTTTTCTTGTATTTAGTATAAAGACTTATTTACAAAAGAATACAATTGGTCTGCACAGGATGATCTCCCATGTCGATCTAATATCTAAGCTGTCACACTTTTACATAGCAAGACTAAGATGCACACACACACGAACAAACATATGACCTCGTTCCCAAGGACTTCCCACGGCTACGTGACTTTTGCCTTCAGCTCTGAGCAAAGGAGAACGCTGAGTTTATGCAAACGGATGCTAATGTATGATGACGCACTGTCTTAAAGCACTACACAGGTACTTATTGATGACGTCTGCGTCTGGTTTGACCAAACGGAGATTTCACAATAGCCTTCCTTTCATGATCAGTACAGATATACAAATTGGGAATTATCTTAGATTTACTAAGAAACGTAGTTTCTTTAAATGTGGCATAAATGAAATATGACATATATATATATATATATATATATATATATATATATATATATATATATATATATATATATATATATATATATATATATATATATATATATATTATACATACATATATACATAATATATATATATATATATATATATATATATATATATATATATATGATTTATATATATACATATATATATATGTATATATGTACGTATGTATATGTATATATATATATATATATATATATATATATATATATATATATATATATATATATATATATATATATATATATATATACTGTATATATGTATATATACATATGCACATATATATATATATATATATATATATATATATATATATATATATATGTGTGTGTGTAAGTATATATATGTATATATATATATATATATATATATATATATATATATATATATATATATATATATATATATATATATATATATATATATATATATATATATATATATAATATAAACGTATGTGTGTGTGTGTGTGTGTATGTATTTATACTTGTATATATATGTATAGATATAATTATATATGTATATAATTATATATATATATATATATATATATATATATATACATATACTGATATGGTGTTTTTATCGCTGATTAAGAATAGAATATAATATAGAATTTAGGCAAAAATCTAAGGCATGGGATTTGTGAGGTCATCGAGTACTAAAAAGAAAATTAACAGTAAGGTTTGAAAGGTGTAACAGAAGGTAAACCTCGCAGTTGCGCTATAACACAATTGTTAGAGGGTGGATGTCAAATGGGAGAAAGAGAATATGAACGTATATGCAGTAAAAGGAATGAAATATGTTGCAGCTAGGGGCAGAAGGGAAGCTTCAAAGACCCTTAAGTAGTCCCTGAAGTGCACCACGTGAGGTGCACCAAAGGCGCCACCCCGGTACGGGGCTTGCTTTCTAAGGTTTTTCCTTTGTTCATTCCTAGTCATTCTTTTTATTTGTTCAATCATCATCTAGAAATTAATTTTCAAGGCATAATTAAAGTTATTCCATATCCTTCGGTAATATGAAATATGAAAAGTAAAATTGTAGTTTCATTTTATGTCAATTTTGCTCATTTTAATATGAATTAGCAGCAGCTTTTACCCATGGGCTTTTCTGCCTGTATTATAACTTTTACACAACATCATTTGCCTTTTCCCTCCCTCCCTTCTACCATTTTATCCCATTTGCAAAAAGCGTCTTAAGCAAAAAATAGACTCACTGGACATTATACTACGTATTAGGAGAGAAGCTTTTCCAATATAAAGAGAAAGGTTTATACACTGCATAATTAAACAATGAATTATTTGTAAAGTCAGAAAATGAATCCATGGTCATGAGCAGTTTAAAATACCAATGAAATAGAATCTGACGAACATATGATTTTTTTTTATGAGGTGTAGATAAATTTCACAGGGATGTAACTTTTATCAATAATTACCCCTAGCTACTTTCAGTTGTTGAAGGAACCACACACTCTGCTGCAGCACTATCATCTTCTCACTTTAGCTATTGACAGTAAAATGAATATCTTGCAAATTTGTGTAAAAACACTTAATTCTCGTCATAGAATTCTTAGACTAGACAGATTTTTTTATTTCCATTTATGTGGTTGGTATTATGTTGACAGGGAGGATATGTGAACAAACAATGCCTTAAACCCATTATATAACATTTTAGTATTAAAATTTTCTACTTTATGTGACAGTCTAGGCATGAAATCCCCTTCCATCTGATATGCACAAAGGCCCGATATTAGCAGAAGCTCCATAAGAGCCAGGAAAGATTGGGTTTTGATGGACAAAGAGATCAGACCTCTGTTCTAAGGAAAATCTGCGAGGATTTGCAGCATAGCAGAGGTATGATTCTACAGCGATGATAGTGACAAACCACTATCTTCTATCTTTACATTAGTGTTGAGTTAATGGCCAGACTTTCCTAACCTTTTCTTGCCTATGTCAATGAGCAAGCTGTAAAGTTAAACTATGAAGTTTTATGGCCCGGAACGAAAGACCCTTACTTCACTCGTACAGTTTCAAGTTTCTGCCTCCTACGCTGCAGCTGATCGTATTGAATGATATAATATGTACAAATTTTATTGATCTGTTTTTGCTCTAAAAAAAAAAAAAAAAAAAAAAAAAATATATATATATATATATATATATATATATATATATATATATATATATATATATATATATATATATATTTTACAAGCGGTTTATCGTTTTTTTTTTTTAAGTGAGCGAAATGCTTAAGGGGGTCACGACCTCTTATATGATATAGAATTGATATTTCCGATGTCAAAATATATAAACTTATTTTTCATAACACATAGCGAGGCTTAATTTTGAGGAAATTTGTCATACGACTATTCTTTTGGTCCAAATAAGGCATAATTCTTGAAAAAGATCAGGAGGCAACAGAAGTCTCTCGGTAAAGGGAAAGGAAGGTAAGGTTTCACCCAGAAATCATAAATAAAACATACTTGAATAAGCCTTGGTATTTTATCAGGATCTCTCGGACAAAGAATGAAATGAATGAAATGAAAACATGTCATGCCTTGTGTGTATAGAAAAATAAGTTGAATTTACTTACTCTAAAGTTCCTCGTAGTATACTTATTACTGGCCGAAGCCAAGTGTGTATGCTAGCCATAAGTAATTAAGTTTATTTCTAATTAACAAAGATGGTTTCTTAGTTTAGTTTCAATTCAGCAAGTTTTATCTTGAGAAGCAACATTGTGCTGATTTGTTGATTTGACTATAATAGTCACTGCAGTTGCATTATCTAGCTATCCATCCATGTGACTGTGCTTTGAAACAACTAAATTCAAAGTTGAATAAATTCCCAAAATGACGTGAAGTTTAAAGAGTAGTGGTTTAAAGGTGGGGCCACAACTCAAGTCATATGTAAGGAGACAAGCAGACAGGTTCACATTTCGTAAAGACAGGACACTGGGATTAGAGACATATGAAGAAGGTTAAGGGAAGATAAAGATTTTTTTTTTCATTATTGTGTATTCCAATACTATACACCCAAATAAAATCATTTGCTTTAGTATTTCCATAATTTGCCTTACATCATATAGACGTCTATGCTTTATGCTGAATTTCTCGTTTACTTTGGGTTAGATTGGAATAATGGGTAAAATATATAACTAGAATTTAACTACGGGAGATGCTTTCAGATCTGTTTCTGAATGCGTTTCGTAATACTCTTTGCTTCAGTTTTAATAAGTGGTTTATTTATTTGTTTATTTATTTTTTTTTTTTTTGAGCAGGCGGATATAAGTCATTTTATAGTTTATTTATTTGTCTCGTTTATCGTGCCTAGTCTTTTTTTTTTTTTTTTATCAAATTTTCAGGTTTTCTTTTTTTTTCTTAATATATATCTTTCATGGTTGACTGTTTTCCGCTCAGTTTCCTTTTCTGTACTAGGCTGCATTCCTTATCGGCGCCCCTGTCCTTGTTCAAATCTACTTTTCCAACTTGGGTTGCAGCTTGGCTTGTATGAATGACCAAAATTTTGCGTATTCGTTTTGTTAAATTACATTCCTTTGCCATAAAATACTGTTTATATAAAAAAAAATTAATGCAGTATTGTTTTCTTTACGGTGACAAAAGTTAAAGCTTGTTTCCAATTGAGGTATTTTGAACATGTACAGTAAGTATCGAGCTTCACTGCCAAACTCAGGTTTAGCCGCCATGTTCGGCAGCCAGTCATGGAGAAGCCTCCATAACCTGCAAAACCCTTTTCATCAGAGGATCACTTGAAAGCGTTTTAGTCAGAAGCATACCATTGAGAGAGAGAGAGAGAGAGAGAGAGAGAGAGAGAGAGAGAGAGAGAGAGAGAGAGAGAGAGAGAGAGAGAGAGAGAAATCTTATGCAAATGAAAGGTCCTTCTATTAATGACCCAAAATTTCCGTGAATAATCATGTAAGTGGAAAAAGGGCTGCACGAAATGTCGTCAAAGATTTCTCCATCAACAGAATGTTTATTCTTTATGGTATATCAAGGGTTTTGTATCACGCGTACAAAAATAGTAAAACTTTTTTTTTTTTTTACTACGGAAATTGCTTTGGAAATGATAAATACTTCCTCCTGCAGCTGGTATTCAGTTGAGATCTGGAGGGTTACCTGACATTAAGTCGGTAAAAATAAATAATTTACAGTAATCTTAGAATGTTATTACCATCACATGTTGATTAGTAAAAGTGATATTATAATAATTTGTTTTTGTTTTTCACTACCATTGTCAAAAGTAAGAGATAATCAAATTTCCTCCTTTTTTTCTTTACAATATTCTTCAGATATTGTCAACTTATTTTTATCTGTTACAAACCTGTCAGACGAATTCTAGTTTTTTAAAACATTATTAACCCTGACATCGTTCGGAAGGTGTAAAAAACGGCAAAAATTTAACCGAGTCAATGGAAATATACTAAAGCACGAAATTAAGAGCCTTTTCAAAACTTCCTTTTCTACACCTGCTTAAATTACAATAAGTCTGTGTGATTGTAACATTCTATAAGAAAAATGCAGATGCTCCACATAACAAACATAAATAGCTTGAAAATGCAACGCATTTGAAGCTGACTGAGTCGTGTTAGATTCGAATTTTTATTGCAACTGCTCAATAGTCAGGAAAATATTTTGAATTTTTGAAATAATATGCCTCATTCATTTATTATTAGTACATGCTCTGCTTTGGGATTAATCTTTGGTATGACCATTTCATCCAGTGTTTGATTTCTGTTCTAGATGTTTTATCTGTGTCTGGTCTCACAGGTTTAAGACTTTTTTGTCCTTGCACTCTACCAACATATGCGTTTTATTTCTTAGTAATAGTCCTTATTACTTTTGAGAATGATCTATGTTGGCAACACAAAGTAACATACTGAATAATACTTTAGAAAATGAACTGCCGTATGCTGTGTTGATAATAATGCTTCGAGGCAGGCGCCACTGTGTTGATAAACCAGACCTCTTCATCAGTAACTGTACAAGTTCACCACATCACTATCACGTCAGTTTTGGGAGACCAAGAAATAGGCGACATCCCACCACTTGTAACTGGAAACTTAAATTATTCTAGATAATTTTATTCAGCTTTATTGTAGAAGGTATCATAATGGAAACTGTAAAATAAAAGCACGATATTAAGCTTAACAGTGGTAAAATCTATAGGTAATATGTACACAAATGCAAACCTAACAGTAAAATATCTCCTCTAAGTAATTTTTCCTGCCTATATGTGATTTTTATGTCTTTGCGCAAAGAAATACGTATGAAGCAGCTTTTATTAGGGAAATGGTGCTTCTGGAATTACTTCGTACAGAATAACTGTGTGTTACTTAAAGGAGCCAGTATATAGCAACTTTTATCGGAAAAAAAGGATCTCACCAAGGACAATTAGAATTAGGGTATTTGATATTGGCGTCACATTTGACAAAAATTTTCATAGAAGCCAAATATGCAATTACTGCATAATTTAGCTTGGTTGTTATTTTTTGAGCCCTTTATGTACCAATTCTGGAACTGAAAAGAGTTTTAGTAACGACTGTTACCTGAATGTACATCACAAATTCACAATAGCTTTAGGTGTAATAAAGGACAGCCACACAGCTGTTCTGTTAAAGATGATACACTGGTTTGCCATCTTATCCTGGAAGGGATGATGAATGCCTTCTCCTTCATGTATACTAGCCTTTAGTGGTTCCCCAGGAAACAATCCACAGATTCTAATTGTAGGTGGCACTGCCATAGATGTCGTAAAAAGCTCAAAATATTGAAGGTGCTTGTAAACACACGAAGAATAAATGACTAGTTTCCAGACATAGGCCCCTACAACTTCAAGTCCGACTATGACGAGCCTTATAAAGTAATTGCAACATTGGGAGCTTTTTAGTCCAAAAAATATCAGTCTCAATTAACATCAACTCTTAGCTGTGGAGGCAATTATGTATGATGACTTTCATAACTCTTTGTAACTTGGCAAAATATAGATGTCAGGTCCATCTTAAACATCATGTTACTGTTGATAATTTCTGAAACATGTATGTTTGATTCAGGTTTAGTTCTATATGTAGATTAATACCCTCATCAATTTGCTTCCTTCTCTCTCATTCCCATTTTCTGCCAAGACTGAAGTTTGCCATTTTAGAGGCTGTGTGGCACTGGGTCCCAGTGCTCAATAGGCAACTGACAATCTACTTCTAAGTGTACTTCAGAATGATTATGATGCCTAAGTAATCTCTCAGGCCATTCACAAAGGACTTGAGAAAAGTACGAGTATATTCCTGGAATTTGCTTCTTCTCAAGTGATTTTAGTACCCAAAAGATCACGAATGGACACCTCCTTTACAGCGAAGTAGATCACACTAATATCACTGTCATCTATATAGGATGACAGAAAAGGGGTCACTGCAATCCTGAAAGATCATTTCCTAATTTTGGTTCAAAGTATAACTCAACATGTTTGTAGATAAATGATTATACATAAACATCCTGCTTCAGACTGTCAAACCTTCCAGTGAAAGGGTAAAAACTAGGGTTCGAAAGTTACCGACATTATCAGCATCGGTAAATTACCGATGGGGATTTATTTGTTATCGGGTTTACCGGGTTTCTATCGCCAGTTTTTTTTTTTTTTTTTTTTTTTTTACTTGTACAAAGCAAGAATAGTACATTTTTGTTGAAGGTCTTCAGAAATATTCTAATTTTTATATACCTCAAAAGTGCAACAAAATTATTGCCAGCAGAACACCTTAAGTGTTATTTACTTGTAGAAGTTTTCTCTTGCATATGGGCACTGAGAAAGCCACAGAGTGTTATATTAATTTCCATTTTTAGTTTCCTGTAAAAGAAAACTATTGTGCCGGATTTGTCTGTCCGTCCGCACTTTTTTTTTTGTATTTGCCCGCCCTCAGATCTTATAAACTACTGAGGCTAGGGGCTGCAAATTGGTATGTTGATCATCCACCCTCCAGTCATTATATATACTAAAGTGCAGCCCTCTAGTCTCAGTGGTTTTTATTTTATTTAAGGTTAAAATTAGCCATGATCGGGCTTCTGGCAACGATATAGGATAGGCCACCACCGGGCCGTGGTTAAAGTTTCATGGTCCGCTGCTTATACAACATTATACCGAGACAACCGAAACTAGAGCTATTTTCGGTGGCCTTGATTATATGCTGTAGCGGCTGTACAGAAAACTATATTGCGCCGAAGAAATTTCATTCCATTTTTCACGTGTTTGGTTTGGGTACAGAAAACCTTCCTGTATATGGCCATAATGTTTGTAGGCACCTGTAGTCTATTAGCTGAGTATAGTACCAACAAAACTAAAGAACTCTAAGCTTTAAACTTCAAATATCATAGCGAAATAGATTTTGCTTCGCCGTGAAGCTAAGAAGGTTTCAACCCTGTGATTCACGTCTATGTGTTGAGTTGTATATAAAATTTTCTGAAAATCGGGATGATTTACAGTTTCAAAGAGAAGCAAACTATCTTTTTAGGTCACCTGTGACAGACTGTTCATCTTCTTGCCTGTGTGACTCTCGGTGAGTCAAAATGCCGTAGCCTTTCCAGGGTTTAGTCAGTTACAAGCACCTGGTGTTACTCCTCTCAATTCTCTTTAGTATGAACTGCATTGTCGGCCACAGTGAACGAAAATCATTTTTGGTAAATACCACAATGCTTATCCAAATAGTCATCACAAGGACTGTCTTCAGTTCATTTCTTTTTCGAGAAGGCTGCTTTCAACAGTCTGTGATTTTATAATGTTCTTATGGTAACCCGGAATATCTTTAATTACTTCAAAGAAAAAACAAGCAATTGTTATTTTTCAGCGTGTTCATTAGCTTTAAGCTAAAATTTT
Source organism: Macrobrachium rosenbergii (assembly GCF_040412425.1). Lineage (NCBI taxonomy): Eukaryota > Metazoa > Arthropoda > Malacostraca > Decapoda > Palaemonidae > Macrobrachium > Macrobrachium rosenbergii. Next base: position 40,844,395 of record NC_089781.1, read on the forward strand.
TATAACAGGAATTTAAATAAAAATAATCCACACAATTTTTAGATAAATATATTTACATATCCCCAATAATTAAAAAGCAAAGAATTAAATTCGTAATGCTTTCATATCCTTTAAGCAAAAACAGTCCAGGACTTTTAACGTTAGCGGAGGTACTGATGATGTTCCATTAACGCGTTTCATTATATTTTAAGGCCATCGATTTTCAACTCCTGTTACTGAAAAAAACACACTGGCATTCAACGTAACAGCGACTCAGCGTAATAAATATGTACCTGTAATAAGAGAATATCATAAAAAAAATTAAGATGAGGATACTAACAGGATAATGCTATAGGAGTTTACCGCTGCTCGATTCCACATCACTTAATAACTAAACTCATCTGTTAGCAATGGACATCATATTATCAACATAAGCATCATTTCCACATCCTACCTTTATATAGTTTGTCCTGTAAGCATAGTGTCAATATTGAATGTGGTGTTAAGCAAAATATTGTGAAAATCATTAATATTCTAAATTAATACATTGGCCTGATCTTCATTTCAGTCTTTTTCAAGGAATAGTGATATCCGTGCCATCTCTTCCAGTTGATTCCAATGGCAAAGTCGGTATGATTTCCAGAAAGGTATAGTCCATTGAGATTTGATTCATGACATCTGAAGTGCCACCAAGGGCCTTTGAAACTGGAAAACGAAAAAAGATTGTGAGTAAATAATCTACAGATGAAATACTGAGGAAAACATATAAACAAATGTTTCTACATATTTAAAAAATTTTTATGAAACTCCAGGTCCAATTCTATTAGGAAGATTTTCTTTTAATTATAGAATAGAATTTATTCTGAACGCTCTCAATATCAAGAGAGTATTTTCAGTGAATGACAAAAATAAAAAAGTAATATGAAAAAGATACTTGTTTAGTGTTCAAGTATATAAGGAGAAGAATATTCAGATTCATTAAAGCTTACTTATGCACGCATTGATCATCCGCCATATCTAAATCAACATCCGTCGCAGAAAATTTCATTCCATTTTGCGGTGAAAACGAATCTCCAGCATCTCCGCTATACCCAGTTACTTCCATCTTGTAAGAAGAGCCTCTGTCACTTACATAAAACGTTTTGTACTTTGCCCATCGGACTTCATTGCTGAAGTCAACCAGATCGAATCTTATTTCATTTAGTTTTTGGTCCGTTAGGGCGTGGATGTGGTCATTTCCTAACCAGAATTCACCCCTAAGGTCACCAAAACCAAGGGAGTACTCTATCCATGTACGGAAGAAATTTTCCCTTGGTTCAATGTCGTCTCGTCGTTGGATGACTGTCCACCCACCGCCATCCGTCTCCATGTCACAGAAAACCTGACACGCAAGATAAGAAGTCAAAAATTATGGAAAGCAAGAATAACTGTTGAGATAAAAAGCCTCTTTCTATCAATTGCTTTGACTTCAAGTAAATCAGTATTTGAAAACTATTTATACATTAGAGCTAAGAAACTTATCAATGATTGCTTTCACCTGCACAGGGAGCTCTGGACAGCAGTTATAAGGGTAGACAGTGTAGATTCCACTGGTGCCATTTCCTTGCTTCTGAATGTCTTTGCAGTTACGAATAGGAGGTCCTACTTCGAACCAAAGGACGTGGGATTTTGGGTATGCGAAAGCCACATCATTAGAGATTGTGGATGTCATAACACTGATGACGATGATTTTCAGCGAAAATGTAACCATGCTGTAATCTGTGTAAATTGGGTCGCTCTATTATTTCCGTAAAGTGAAGTAAAAAAAAAAATACATGTTATTGGATATGAGAAATAAAAGGTATTTTCCATAAAATACTGAGAAAGTGAGTTGCTGACAAAGGTGCCCATTTAACATAGTATTAGTATCGCAAGGACTTTCATCAGCTAGATTGCCACAGAAAATCTCTCTCTCTCTTTCTCTCTCTCTCTCTCTCTTGTACATACACATGAATATATCATATATTTGGTGAAAGTGTGACCAAGGCTGCCCAGGTTGTATAAGGTATGTGTGTATGAGGTAAAGGTTCCAGAGGAATGGATGAGAGGAACAACTGTTCATTTATATAAAGCAGAAGATGGAAGAGGAGACTGTACGAATGGTAGGGACATACTGCTACCTAGTATACCATATGTGATGAAAAAAAAATCATAGAGTTGGCAAGGGGGATGACAGCAGGACTGACAGAAGATACTTCGTGGGTCCTAGGGTTGATTAAAACGTTGTTATTAGAGAAGAAATGGGAAAAGGCTGGATGTGCCATCCATACATGCACAAATAAGATGAAATTCACATAAGTAATGCTGAGGGTGTTGAGGACTAATGAGCACAGAGGCAAGAGAAGGATAACTACACTCGCATGTAATGTTCTAGAAACCAGTTCTACGTGCATTTAGTTAGTGCCTAAAGAACTCTCCACCTAAGTAAGAACTTTATGTTCAGACAATGACGTCGATAAAGAATTTATAAAAGGAACTGATAAGGGGAAGTCTGTTAGGAAAGTATGGCACTTGATATTATATTATCAAACTATTTAGTGGCAGTTTAAATAACCTTGCGTGGTTTAGGTAAAGTAAACAAAGAGACCTCAAGTCAGATTGACAACTCTCCTTCTTAACATACGTCTAATTATCACACAAGGTCTTCCTTCATTTTATTCGCTGGATCTCACCTGGAAACAAAATATTGTCAGCTTCATGAATTCTCATTCCGCCATTTACCAGCTGGCATTAGACTCCATACTGCAGTATCTATGAAGTGTCTCTCATTGTTGAATTAACATATACACCGTATACGAATATCACAATTTTACAAGCCTGTAGTTAGTACAGAAAATATAATCACTTATTCTCTAAAACTTGTTTATAATTTTTCACGAGTGTATACTCAAAAACAGCATTTCATCTTCTGTCAACATTTCGGAAAAAATAAAGTTTTCTCAGATATGATCAGCACACGCACAGATCTACTTCATATCAGAATGCAGGTCATTCCCTTTATGTACTCACTTCAAAGACTACCAGTATGAATATTTTGTCTCGATTATTATTATTATTATTATTATTATTATTATTATTATTATTATTATTATTATTATTATTATTAACAACAACAAAATATCATAATAATCTTCAATACCTTCATAATGAGCTACAGTTGTTATGAAACAAAAAAAAAAAAATCGAAATTTTCAGAGAACAGAAAAGGCTTGAAGGAACTAAGGTAACGGTAGAATATATCATAAAAAGTGGCGAGCACTCGGGCAGGCAAACACTAGCCATTAGGGCGAGTACATGTTTTTATCAACCGGGTCCGGTTAGTTCTCGGGATTTGTATTAAATTTTGTAGACTGGGGAATATAGCCTCTGTCAGAGTTCCCTGAAGAAGGTAATTATTGAATTCAAGGTTTGATGCATAAGGTTCCAGCTTTCAAACCTAAAGCAAATAAAAAGAATCCCAGTACGCAGTCAGATTGGAAACTAATCAACGGTTTCCAGGCCAGGAACAATTTTTTTTTTTTAATTCAACAGTAAAGCTCTGTAATGTTTTGTAGACCGATAGATAACCTGACCAACAAACAAGCAGCCAAGTAAGACACTGTACGAAGCCTTTCTCTATATTTGAATAAACGAAGCACTGTTCTATCGTGGACTTAAAAATTGTGTTTATTGTATAATCTATATTCAGTACAATTATTGATATCACAAAAGCCCTTGACAGTTTTGATATGAAGGTTTTCTGATTATGTAATACTTTTTTTCCAGATTTTCTTTAAAAGGCCTTACAATTTTCATGAAACCTTTGGGAATACTTTCATCATAAGATGCAATGACTTAATCTTTTGAACAGAAACCGTTGCTATTTTTCCCATATAACACTTTTTAACGCTCTGTTTCTGGATCAGAGTTTCGTTTATCCTATTTAACTAGTTTCTTGAAAATTTGTCTGTTGGCAGCGTTCGACTCTCCGACCCAGGCTCTGTTGGTCTGGATCATAGTTTAGAGCTTTGCACCTTGCCTCTTATCCTATTTACCTCTATATCAAATAACGGTCCGACTTTGGGCAAGGGGCTCACACTGGCATAAGGCCGGCTTAATCTAAACCAACCACCTCAGATGTCACCCAAACTATAAAATGCTTAGTTCACCGATGAATCAAGTGGTACTAACTATACAGATTTTCATATAACACAGTTACTTTCGTTAAATAGCCTTTTCACATGGGATACTCATTTATCTTCTGAATCTATTTTTTGTATGTTTGGTTTTACATTCTTTTCGTTCCCTAATCAGCAAGCGAATAGTTTTTCACCATTTATCTCTTGATCACTTTAGGTCTCTCTTTAGTCCCGTCAGAGGTTTCAAGTCCAGTTGATTTCACGCTACCTTTAAACTCACTAATTCCATCGGCGTTATCACGGGAAAGCATGATAACAATAACTTAGTAATTCATTATTTTAGAATTTAGTAGTCCAACCTTTCTTAGCTGGCCAGTTTTGCAAATTTAACCAAAAACTGACGGAATTAATTCAATCTGCCTTACACTTTTTTTTTTTTACTGAAACTAACAAAAGTCTGTTTTCGAAATCATGGCATGAGGCATTTTCACTTGATTTCCAGTACCGTTTACTAAGAAAAGGATAATTTCTTATTGGTTATATACTGTTTTTTTCTTTACACTTTTGTAAAAAAAAAAATAAGCTTCTACATTCATCACTTACTTGTAAATATAAATTTTTTTTTTTTTTTTTCATTGCTATCGCGTTACTAACTTTTTTTTCTAGCAGGCTATTTTTGTAACCTCATAAACTGCTTCTTCTGAGAATCCTTGAGGTTGCTCTTGCACTTATGAAGAGTCATGTGAGGCTCGTTGTTCTCACCGCTGTAGTGAGGAACACGTGTCTAAACAAGAGCGAAGATGAACGACTCGGTTGTCATGAGGTTTTCTTCTTCTGCAAAGATCTTATTCTCTCGCTATTTATAGTGAGCAGCAATGACTTCATTAATGGCAACAACCATATCTCCTCCACATAAATCCAGATGCGAGAGTCATTATGGTGACCATGTCTATGCATGTACAAATTACACACCTGTGTTCAGGCTTGCATATGTAACGTTGGTAACTGTTGCCCAGACTACCTGAAGCGGTCTTCATTATTACTTGTGACTTGTAAACCTAAAGGCTTTGATTTGTAAACTTGTTAGCCTAGGCAGTGGAGAAATGTCTTTGATCTCCTCCATTCCAAATAATCGGAAAAATTAGCATTGTTGTTGATGGTACTTATGGTGAGACTAAACTGGTCATGGTCGGTATTTCACTGATAGTCTCACCACTAAACGTCAACTGAAGTGGCTGCCTTCGCAGAGATGTGGAGTGATCGGTGGGGTCAGAGGCAGAATTGCAACGAAAACAAACAGTTCACTGAATAGCCCAGCCGTACGATGATTTTGATTTGATATTTGATGATTTGATGTGCGTTGGTAACATTGCAGCTCCTTGGAAACACTGTCTCATTTTCTTTTTACTCCATGCATTCTTTATCTTCAAGAGTTAAAAAAAAATAATGTTGTTAAAAGATGACGCAATATTCTTAACGTGACTGCCTGGAATAGACTACTACTGTATTCCTTTACCCTGCAACGGTAATCAGGATTAAGAAACAAGGTAAAGCGAGTTAGTGCTCTCCCATCTTCTTGAACTTGCTTTCTGCAGGCATACATTCTCGAGGCCGTTCCTTTAGAATCAGTTGCATACTGCTCCTTTTGAGGAGGATCAGCGTTTATCATCTCAGTTATTGGTTCTGGTTCAGACGTCAGCGCAAATGATAATATACTCTTCATGAACTGCTACAAAAAAAAAAATATCCATGCTCTTCAATAAAATGTACATTAAAGGTTAGCACATCATTTTTGTGAAAGTGTAAATTCAAACACATTATAAGATATACGAAGAAACTGAATCCAGAGAAAAAGTCTGAATAAATCGTGAAGCTTTAACTTCGAATTATAAACGTTGAAAATGGGAGCGACGGGGTCGCTTCCAAAAAGTTTACATTGTCATTCATCATGGAATTGATGACATCACCCCACGATATTAAAGGTGGTTGAAATCTATAAACGCTGCCATTTTCACGACAAATATGCTCGGTTGACATGCTAAGAGTCCTTTCCCCGGGGTCAGATTTTCACTTACTACAGTACAACCTCTCCCCTACTTAGTGCCATCCATGCTTAGTGGGCAAACACCCCCAACCCAACATTATATTAAAAAGAAGTAATTTATATAAAAAATATATATGTAGACATACCCGATTATATATATATATATATATATATATATATATGTATATATATATATATATATATATATATATATATATATATATATATATATATATATATATATATATATATATATATATATATATATATATATATATATATATATATATATATATATATATATATATATATATGTGTGTATATGTGTGTGTGTGTGTGTGTGTGTGTGTGCGCGCGTGTGTATAATTACGTATACGTGTGTAAGTGTAAATATATACGTACATAGAGAGAAAGAGCCACAAGGTCCATTCTCCCCAAAAATAAAAGGTGTCTGTCTCTTACATCCTTAAAAATGTCTAAATATCTGTACGGGCCATTGTCAGCGTAGTGTGCTTCCTCTGGTTACCAGTTGTTGTTGAATATATTAAGAAAAGATACCATTTCGTGAAAGGTCTGATAATGCAGAATAAGTTAGATTATATACGTCTCGTGAACAGAAAGAGGAGAATTCACTGGCTAGGTAGTCAAACATTCATATAGACTCAATAGCGCTATAGTTGGTCATCTTGGACTTAAATAGTATGAATTACTGCAGAAGTTCTGAATAAGTAAAACTAATATTTATTGAAGTCCAGGTTGTATAAAACGTTATAAAGAATTGGGTTATATTGAAAAAATTATTTCCATGTTAATTAAAGTAACCTCAGAGAAATTAACCTCAAATTCCGTATAATCCCCATTTTTGGAACCTGACCTTGGATGAGTTAGAAGATTCAGATTCAACATCCAACAAAGCATCATATGAACTCACGTCTTGTCCAAAACAATCCTTGCTACTTGTTTGACTCATTTCACATGACAACATGATATAACGTCTTGTGACACGGATGACGCTCGTAAGAGTCATTTCAGACATTAGTTGCAAGAGTTCAATAAACGCAAATAAAATCTAAGTTAACATGAGTTTAGAAGATGGATATACGTTTCTTAAGGTACAGCAATCTTAAAATTAAACGTACCTTGGTACATTATTGCTAATCTTCTAATATTATGAATTAAACGATAGCACACTCGTTTCGCTAAAAAATTAGGCAACGTTCAGAGGTAATTCGCCTTTGCACTTTATATCCTAAAGTGAAACAATTTACATTTCAGCATTTTAACAAAATATGCAGATGAAACACAAGTGAACCTAAAATCTTTACAAATATCTCAAGTAAGTCGTCTTTAGCTCTGATTCATTGATTTATTCAACCGATTATCAGAATTCCAGTGTTATTTTAGCTTATAGCTCTCATGGCTCACACATATGAGGCATGACAGCAACAAGCTTATATATATATATATATATATATATATATATATATATATATATATATATATATATATATATATATATATATATATATATATATATATATATATATATATATATATATATATACACACACACATGTATGTATATATATATATATATATATATATATATATATATATATATATATATATATATATATATATATATATATATATATATACATACGAATATATGAGTAATGACACTATTATGCTGTCAAAATTGAAAATCTCAAAAGTAAACAGTTTCGTGAAATGAAATTAAGTCTGTCAACACTAGATTCAGTTAATAGGGTCAGTTAAGAATCGTGTAGAAAAAAGGTCTCAAGAGGAAAACTGAAAGGAAGAAAGAATAATACCGGTCATGACAGAAATACAAGGTTAGTAATCATAATAATGAACGAAAGTGAGTTAATATTGGCACGAAAGCTAATAAATATTAAATGGAAATACCTAGGCACCTGGCGCAGAACTAACAATAGAGCTAAATGATGGTCATTTTTATAACCCAAATTGCAATATTATTAA
>NC_089781.1:40855078-40892578 GCF_040412425.1 Macrobrachium rosenbergii
TTCAGATATATTCATTAGAGTTGGAATAGACTCATCCTCACCATCGTAGCCAAGTGGGCAATCGTTTTTATTGCTTTTTTTTTTTTTTGGCTGAAATATATATGTACTGTAGAATCTACTGGTCACTTTTACCAGATACATATGTAATTGTAATAGCCACAATGCCCTCTTAACTTCTCGAATCCCTTCGCGCTTTTTTGGATATGCTTGCCACTACAAAGCCGTAAGATCCAAGCACAAGAAATTGAAGAGACTGTGATGCCCAGTCGCAGGAAACGAACTCGCGTCACCATAATCACAAGGAGGTCACGTTGCCGACCTGACCACGAGAAGGATAAAAGTCTGTTACCTCTCGTCCATACATATACCTGTCGTTTTCAGGTATATTTATTAGAGCTGGAATAGGCCCATCCCCACCATCGTAGCCAAGTAGGCAATCATTTTTATTGCTTTTTTTTTTTAGGCTTGGATCATACGGTTTTGTAGCGAAAAGCATATCAAAAAAGCGCGAAGAATTTGAGAAGTTAAGAGGGCATTGTGACTATTACAATTACGTATGTATCTGGTAAAAGTGACCAGTAGACTCTATATATATATATTTCATCCTAAAAAAAAAAGCAATAAAAACGATTGCACACTTGGCTACGATGGTGATATGGGTCTATTCCAGCTCTAATAAATATATCTGAAAACGACAGGTATATGTATGTAAGAATGGTAATAGACTTTTCTCATAGCTCTTTGTTGGGTGAGTCGGTAGAGCTGCGGACTGTCACTCGATGGGCTGGAGTTCCATTCCCCGGCCGGCTGATGAAGAGTTACAGGAATTTATTTCTAGTGATAGAAATTCATTTCTCGCTATAATGTGGTTCGGATTCCACAAAAAGCTGTAGGTCCCGTTGCTAAGTAACCAATTGGTTCTTAGCCACGTAAAATAAGTCTAATCCTTCGGGCCAGCCCTAGGAGAGCTGTTAATCAGCTCAGTGGTCTGGTAAAACTAAGGTATACTTTTTATCCTTCTCGTGGTCAGGTCGGCAACGTGACCTCTTTGTGATTATGGTGGCGCGGGTTCGTTTCCCGCGACCGGGCATCACAGTCTCTTCAATTTCTTGCGCTTGGATCTTACTGCTTTGTAGTGACAAGCATATCCAAAAAAGCGCGAAGGATTCGAGAGGTTAAGAGGGCATTGTGGCTATTACAATTACATATGTATCTGGTAAAAGTGACCAGTAGATTCTATATATATATATATATATATATATATATATATATATATATATATATATATATATATATATATATATATATATATATATATATATATATATATATATATATATATATATATATGTGTGTGTGTGTGTGTGTGTGTGTGTGTATACATATACTGTATATATATAAACACACACACACACACACACACATATATATATATATATATATATATATATATATACAGAGAGAGAGAGAGAGAGAGAGAGAGAAATCATCAACACACAATCACGTGTGGAACAGAAATAAATTTCTGACTCACGTCGGGATCGAACCCAGGTCTCTCAGGTGGAAAGCAAGGGCGTTATCCACTAGGCCATACAAGTCTAAAAGAAGTTGGAACCTGAGAGCAACTGCACCCAAGGAATTACCTGGGCAAGCTAACTGCTTGCATACCAGCGAGTTTTCCCCAACTTCCCGACTCAGCAATGACCCAATAGACAACATTTCATTCGAATTATCCCTTCTGAGTGAATAAGATAGAAATCATCAACACACAATCACGTGTGGAACAGAAATAAATTTCTGACTCACGTCGGGATCGAACCCAGGTCTCTCAGGTGGAAAGCAAGGGCGTTATCCATCAGGCCATACAAGTCTAAAAGAACTTGGAACCTATACCTGGGCAATAACTGCTTGCATAGTTTTCCCCAATCCCGACTCAGCAATGACCCAATAGACAACATTTCATTCGAATTATCCCTTCTGAGTGAATAAGATAGAAATCATCAACACACATTCACGTGTGGAACAGAAATAAATTTCTGACTCACGGGGATCGAACCAAGGTCTCTCAGGTAGGGCGTTATCCATACAAGTCTAAAAGAAGTTGGAATATGAGTCAGAAATTTATTTCTGTTCCACACGTGATTGTGTGTTGATGATTTCTATCTTATTCACTCAGAAGGATAATTCGAATGAAATGTTGTCTATTGGGTCATTGTGAGTCATATATATATGCATCAGGTTCCAATAGTGGATAACGCCCTTGCTTTATATCGATCCCCGATAGTCAGAAATTTATGATTGTGTGTTGATGATTTCTATCTTATTATCAGAAGGGATAATTATGAAATGTTGTCTATTATGAGTCGGGAAGTTATATAGTTATAGGTAATGCATCTCAGGTTCCAATATAGTGGATAATCCACCTATATATATCAGAAATTTATATATATATATATATATATATATATATATATATATATATATATATATATATATATATATATATATATATATATATATATATATATATATATATATATATATATATATATATATATATATATATATATATATATATATATATATATATATATATATATATATATATATATTTATATATATATCCCCTGTGTCTTATTTAAGCATGACCTCAGTACTGCAGCTGGACCAGTGGAAGTCAACCCTATGAGAGGTCGGGGTCACAGCAGGATGAATGCATGTGGAACTCCGACGGGGGGAGTCCAGAGTAAATGCCCAGAGAATGAAAGTGTGGTTTGATTTTTGTGGTTGGAGTGTGCGAAAGTTGGTTGAGAGTCAGGGTTCTGAAGCCTGGATTAACCAAATCAAGGCCAGTGTGAGAGGTGATAGCAGCGAATTCCCGAGTTCTGTGCATTTGCGGGAGGATGTGTTCTTCATTGAGGGAGACGTCTTGTTTTGCAGATATGAGAAAAGGCCCGGTGATACCCGAGCCCGAGTCGTCCTTCCTTGAGTTTTAATAGAGAGAGCCATGCACATGATCCATGTAAGCCCTTATGCCTGGCATGTAGGTGTAGAGAGATCTCTTAGAAGAGCCCGTAAACATTTCTTTTGGGTTAGTATGCGTAAGGACGTAACTAGATTTGGAAGAAGTTGTCATATGTGTAATACAATGAAAAGTCACAGACATGTGGTACCGAAGGCCCAGTTGTGGCCTGTGGTACCTGTGAAATGGGATAGAGTGCATATGGACGTGGTCGGACCACTGCCTTCTGGGCAAGGACAACCCAAATACATTTGTGTGTTCGTGGATGCGTTCACACGTTTCACACACATGTGTGCGATGGAAAATAAGACGGCAGGTGAAGTGGCCAAGGCATTATGTTCCCTCGTTTGTCGGTTCGGGTGTCCCAGTGACAATGGATGCGAATTCATCAATGAGGTGATCCTTGAGTTTACGACTCTAATGCAAATAAGGCATGTCACCATCGTGGCTTATCGGCCATATCTTAAGATACCTAATTGAGGATCACCCGACTTCATGGCCGTCTCTGCTGCAGACGGCTGAGCTGGCTATTAAACAGCTTATAACAGCTCGATTAGGGACACCCCTTATTTCCTGATGTTCGGGCAGGATATTCGATTGCTGTACTCGATAGTCTTGGACCCCTCAACAGATCCCACTCTATACAGTAGAACAGTACCGGGTTTGGTTTTATAACATGACCCGACGAGTGTTTCAAACTACCCAGTGACTGATGTTGAGGGCCAATGAAAAGTATCGGGTGCGGTATGATAAACGTTTCCGCACACATGATTCTCCAATCCAGGTAGGGGATAGAATCTACCTGAGGAGACAGCAACTGCCGAACCACAAGCTCGAACCGGCCAATACGGGACCATATCGTGTGAAAGAGATCAAACACACCACTGCGGTTATTCAGCATATCCGCACCGAGGCCGTAAGCGAGCAACACCTGTCACACCTGCGTGCAGTGCTTCAGGACAGCCTAATTTTCCACACCAACAAACCGGTACCCCCCTACCCGGGACTGGCTGGGTATTTGTAAGAAGAGCCATAGAACCCGCAAGCGCACAGGAGGGGCCATGCTGACCGCGCAGGAGCGTGCTCACGAGTCCGTGTCAAAGGTGAATGCTATTGCAAAGTGAATGAGAGGGGTCAGTGATCAAAATTTGCAATTGTCGTCCTATGTCCTTACCTTGGAATCAGAGATAGCCTATACGAAGAGTTTTAATATTGTGATGTTTCTTGTTTTATGTTTTTGATTTTCCAATTATTTTAAGTGTCAACATCATTTCCTGTGTGTCATATTTCAGTGTCAATTTTTTTTAAAATTGTGGTTGTATTAATTTTGTTGTTGCAACGTTCCTTGTTATGCTTTTATTTTTTTGTCGTTGTTCCTTATTTTGTGATTAATAATATACCAACCTAAATGTCGCATTTTCTGTAAGATTTCTTTTGTGCTACGTACGCACAGGTGTTGGAATTTTTTGGCGAAGATTCATGAATTTTTCGTTATTATTGTTTTGTGTAGTTGTCTTAAAGGTAAATTGATGCCATGAAATTATGTTTTTTTTTATTAACTGCTTTTTATTGTGTTGTTGTGTCTAAATTGCCAAATTATTGTTTTTGTTGTGTTCAATTCTTTCAGGAGAATTTTGTACATTAGCGGGATGCAATGTGATTAAAAATGTGATGAAATATTGTCACGATTGCCAATGCAGAGACAAAGTGTAGTATTTTCTGGTTATTTTTATGACCACCATTTTTATGTTTAATACAGTGCAGGACTTTATCTTTTAAAACTTTTTTATTCTTTTGGGTATTGATCTGTTTCCAGGAAAGGGTAAGGTTGGTCGGGGGATTTCGCAGAGCAGAGAAAAAAATAAAATAAATAAATGAGTAAATGAAAGACAAAAATAATATACAATTTGTTTTGTGTTGGTTGTAAGAAGTGTTCCATTCACTTGTAATTTTGGTCTGTACACGCGTCAGCTGGGTCCCTTAGAGATAGTTTAGTTAATTTTAATTAGTTAAGTCAGTAACCGTGAGGGACGAGGCTCGTGGCGGGATCCGGGTGTGGAGGGGTAAACCCATCTTTGCGCGGACGCAAAGGACTTGGGAGATGAGTGCTAAGCCCTTCTCAGTGTTTGCGAGAATTCCCCGGAATCCTGATGCAGTCGTAGGGCGCCATTACAGGATGGGTCAACGGTCATCTCTCAGACAGAGGAAACTTACCTCCCCCCAGAAACCCCCCAAAAGTTCGTTGAGATTTAGCGTCACCTCACCTGGCACCGATTGGTTGATAGGCCTAAGGAGAAGTGCCAGGGCCAGTCGTGTCCAGTAGAGAAGAAATCGGGGGTTGTGAGGTATTACAAGGCGTGAGGAAGATACCCAAAAAGGCGTCATTTTGTGGCAGAGCGTTTTTGTCGAGGTTAGGAAAAAGAAGTACTTCCCCTCGCTGCATCCGCCGGGTTCCCCCTCAGCCTCTCTCTCTCTTTCGTGTTTACTGTAAATTTTAGTTTGCTTATATACTTGGGCCCTTGTGTAAGTTTTAGATAATACAGATCATAGTTAAATATACCCCTGTGTCTTATTTAAGCATGATCCACAGTACTGCAGCCGGACCAGTGTAAGTCAACCCTATGAGAGGTCGGGGGTCATATATACAGTACATACAGTATATATATATATATATATATATATATATATATATATATATATATATATATATATATATATATATATATATATATATATATATATATATATATATATATATATATATATATATATATATATATATAAATATGTATATATATATAAATATGTATATATATATAAATATGTATATATATATATATATATATATAGTATATATATATATATATATATATAAGGTGTCTGTTATGTTTTAGAAGATGTTGGAGTGGCTTTGTTTATGTGTGTATTAGTCTGTAACACCCATTTGCTTTCAGCAAACCTACCCATTGATTACATACGTAATCCCGGGGTGTCTACATGGATAACAAAGTGTCCGCCTTCTCTGACCGGTCGGCTGCGGGGATTGAACCCTCGCCATAGCCTTCTATGAAGTCTGAGGTTGCTGCTTCTACCAACCGGGCCATCGAGGCTCCATATATATATATATATATATATATATATATATATATATATATATATATATATATATATATATATATATATATATATATATATATATATATATATATATATATATATATATATATATATATATATATATATATATATATATATATATATATATATATATATATATATATATATATATATATACATATATATATATATATATATATATATATATATATATATATATATATATATATATATATATAGGAGGAACAGGATAGCCAAAAGACGTGGTAAAATTCCAGACATTATTATTTTTTCGAAATTAACAGAGGCACAGCCGAGCTTTCGGTAATACATAACTTTTCCCATCATCAGGGTCACTTATCTATAGAATGACATAAAAAAATAAAGAGAAACAGTAAGAAAACTATACTGATTGACTAAATCTAAAAGTATTAAAACAGTTATAATTGGCAAAACTTTAAAATACATAATAATATAAAGTAAAAAAGAGCAATGAGAAATCACGTACTAAACAGAAATTGTCAAATAAAATCACTGAGAAGATACATACTGGAAGAGAGAGAGAGAGAGAGAGAGAGAGAGAGAGAGAGAGAATATTAAAAAAATAATAAAAATTATAATGTAGTACAAAATACTGGAGAACCTACTGTTCATGTCGTAGTTAAAATGACAACTGGGCCATTTAGAAGGCTGCGGATGGAAGAGGGTGAAATGGTGTGGAGAAAAAACAAAAAGAAGAAAGCAAACTATGCAATGAACAATGGAACAGAGGTGGTTTGGCTATTGAGTGTTGGTGATTGTTGTTTAATATGGAGGGACTCTAAAAAGGGGAAAGCGAATGGCTGTTTTTTGTTTGTCCGAATATTTGAAAATCACTGTATTGCATGTGATGGTGGAAAGATATAGCATGAAGTCTAATGGCACTATTTTCTTTTTTTGCTTAAAGCTAAGCCTGTACGGTGGCTGACACCCCTATGAGAGTCGATGCGTACCTTAAGTAGGCGCTTGGTACATCCCACATAGGTCCCAAAATTACATTTAGGGCAATTAAACTCGTAAACAATGCATCAACTCCGGGAGGGTGTCTTTCACGCGGGACAGTCTTCCGATTGTAAGAGGGTTATTAAAAGTAAATCTGAAGTCAACATACGAATACAGATGGCTCAAGAGTGACAATAATTTTCGTTTGATTAGGACAGACTACATTATCTTTTTGGGAACGGTGCAGACTACAGGTTTTGGCTTAAAAATATTGTCTAACACTTCTTTAACGATTTTATTGAAC
Organism: Macrobrachium rosenbergii; assembly: GCF_040412425.1. Taxonomy (NCBI): domain Eukaryota; kingdom Metazoa; phylum Arthropoda; class Malacostraca; order Decapoda; family Palaemonidae; genus Macrobrachium; species Macrobrachium rosenbergii. Next base: position 40,862,503 of record NC_089781.1, read on the forward strand.
ATGTTCAAGGGATAGCAATTATTCTTAAAATACGTCTCTAAAAACCGAACTTCCAGGTGAAAGTTATTCCAGTTGGAGCAAAGTGAAAAGGCTCGATGAATCAGAGTTCTACACGAATTAGCTTGGAAACAAGGGGACAATGACTAAAAAAGTTTAACCCAAGGTCGGTAAGCGTTTTCTTTCTAAAAATGCCAGTCATAAAATTTCCCTCAGAAAGAGGGACCAAAATATCTAAAAAGGAAATGTCATCATTACACGTCCGGACAAAGGTAAGGGAACTGTCATTTTGAGTAAACAGGATTACATAAATAAAATGATTGTGATACTGAACGACGATACCAAGTTTCAGGAAATGGGAACACCCAATTTACATGACATTATCAAAATAGAAGACCGAGCTAACAGATTCCTTAGGCAATTAAAACAAAGTAAGGTTATAGACGAACATACCTATCAACGTCTTTTCTCTACAGGTTCCTCATATGGGATTATGTATGGCCTTCCCAAAATACACAGAGACAATATTCCCTTGCGACCGATTCTTTCATCAATAAATACCCCTACCTATAAATTAGCTAAGTACCTAGTACTCCTCCTCGAACCTTTAACCACCAACGCCTACACTCTTAGGAACTCCCTGGATTTTAAGAACGAGATCCTTAAACAGGACTCGGACCTTTGTATGGTTAGCTATGATGTCGAGTCGTTATCTACTAATGTCCCTGTTGAGGAAACTATTAATATTATTTTAAGCAAATTATTTCCTTACAAAGACTCTATGTTTCATAATTTTAATAAATCTCATTTTAAACAGCTTCTTAACTTGGCCGTGCGGGACACGGTTTTTGATTTCAACGGTGCTTCCCTCAAACAAGTGGAAGGGATGGCGATGGGTAGTCCACTCGGCTCCACCTTCGCTAACATCTTCATGAACTCCCTGGAGGAGTCATTTTGAGATTCCTGCCCCTCCAACCTTTGCTCCCTGTTTTATCGACGTTATGTAGGTGACAAATTCGTTCTTTTTAGACATGAACTTCAGTCTCATCTGTTTTTAGATTTTATTAATGCCCAGCACTCCAATATTAAGTTTACTATGGAGAAGGAAATATGCAAATCCCTCCCTTTCCTGGACGTACGTATTTCAAGGGACTCGGAGGGTTTCCATACCTGTATATACAGAAAGAGCACCTTTACTGGGTTGGGTACGCATTTTTACAGTGCTTGTCATTTTAATTTTAAATTAAATGCTATTTTCATACTCCTCCACAGGGCCCTTAGTCTGACTTCGTCATGTCAAGGCTTCCACAGCGAAATTGAGTTCCTGACAGGTTTTTTAGAAATAATTGTTTTCCTCTAAAACACTTTTACAGAATTTTGAGAAAGTTGTTGGATGTCATTTATGATGTTCCCAGACTTGAAATCTACGCTAAATTTCCATTCCTGTTCAACGATGATTTCCGCAAAAAAGTTATAAAGATCATTCGTAAAGAATTTCCGTTTGTAAATATTAAACTTATCCCGAAAAACCCTTTAACGCTCGGGTCTCTTTTCAGATCTAAGGATAGACTGTGCCTGTCTCTGGCATCTAACATCATTTACAAATATACTTGTCCCAAGTGCGAGCTGAGAACCTACGTTGGATGTACGAGACGGCTATTGAAAGTCGGTGTCTGTAGTCATCAGGGCGTCAGTTACAGGGCGGGATGCATATTGTCCAGGCCTGAATTATCAAATATAAGAAATCACTCTGCAATCTGAAAAACGCAGATTGATATGAAAAACTTTGAAATAATAGCCTCAACCCAACACGACGACGAGCTTGCTACTTTAGAGTCAATTTTCATTAAAACACTCGTTCCCTTGTTAAATGCCCAGACGTCTTCCACACCTTTGTTTATTTTGTAATTTCTCTGCTGTTCTGTTTGCTTTCGACTAGTTTTACCTTTTTCTGTTTAGTCACTTTTAAGCCATGTATTGCAGGTTTATTTTAAGGTTTATTTTAAGATACTTTAAGAAATATATATATATATATATATATATATATATATATATATATATATATATATATATATATATATATATATATATATATATATATATATATTATAATTTTATGTAGTGACGCCCTTTTTTATTAAAAAAAATTGTCATTGCAGCCTTGAAAATGCAATGGATTATTGCGAAACGCCGTCATACAATTAAAGCTGTTGATTGTCCGTGTGCCTCTCCATCTGCCCTTGGTCTACTTATATATATATATATATATATATATATATATATATATATATATATATATATATATATATATATATATATATATATATATATATATATATATATATATATATATATATATATATATATATATATATATATATATATATATATATATATATATATATATATATATATATATATATATATATATATATATATATATATATATATATATATATATATATATATATATATATATATATATATATATATATATATATATATTCTTATGCTGTGGTTTTCATAATGCAGTAATCTCCCCGTGTGTCTGTGTGAGTTGTTGTATAACTATGGTTTTGTGTTCAGATATGCATATACCATAAAAGAGTTAGCGTAGGTAAAATGATTAAACGCTGTATGTCTTGAGACGCTGTATAGTTAGAGAGGATGTGAGTGGCGCTAAGAGAGAGAGAACCGTTGTTCGTTGTATAGGGACGCGTTTGTTTAGTCAGTTTCAAAATTGAGACTATCATCTTCTCCATTAGTGGACAAGGCACTATGGGCTGCGATCAAAAACATTGTGGGGTGGAAGATTCCATTACAAAAAGTTGCCTAATGTCGTTCAGGAATGTTATTAGAAGCGATGTTTTCCATTCTTATTATAATAATTAGAGATTCCCTTGTTCTGAAACTATGTAATGATAAATATTAGTGTTAACTGTAATTCCACTTTGTCTCTAATTATAATTTTAAAGAGTTTTAAAATAAAAACATCGTCTGGGACCTGTTCTTTCCACCCATAGACTGTGCCCTCTGCATCTAAAAGGGGCACAGACTCAGAGACCAAAAAGCGTTGTGGAAAGGAGCTGCGTTTTTCCGCTCCGCGTCTCTCTCTCTCTCTCTCTCTCGCTCGCTCGCTCGCTCTCGGGATTACGAATGTCCCGTTTTAATGTAATTGATATTTTGGTAGACGATGGTCACTCATATTCTTTAACTGTTTAATTCCTTAGTAAATGTGTCTGAGTTATCTGAACAGTGTATTTTATTAAGTGTGTGTGTAACGGCGCCTGGTTAAAGACACGAAGCATTTGGTACCAAGGTATTGTAAACATATATAATTGTGGGTTTCTAGTGCACTAAGAAAAATATTTAGAGTGGTTATATGTAAAGATACCTTTTCACTTTTTAATATTTTTTCGTGTTATATGTTTCATGCTTTATCTTTTGAAGAATTTTTCTTTTATACATATATGTGATGTGTTTGCTATTGCCTTAATTTTTGCTTTACATTTTGGATATTTAATCTTTTGCAGAGTATATTTCTGTGTCTTTTGTATCCACATTTTTATATGATTGATTTATTTGCCTTATTTTGTTTAATACGTGGGAATTAATTTACTTACAGTATATTTCCTTTCAATCAAGTTTTGTTATTTAACAATTTAAATCTTTCTTGAATAATTTTTATGAATTAATAAATTAATTTCTGATTTAATTTTGACTGATGATTAATTCAGATTTAATCCAATTTTCAAATAATAATAATTTCCTGAGACTGTTAAATGTCATGTATAATCTTTGAATTTAGAAATAAATTTTTGTATTTAAAAATATTATATCAGAGTTTCATTCATTGACCCACCAGTAATTTTGATTTGAATTAGGGATAGAGTGGTAAGTGAGATGTTTTCCTTCAAGTAATTGAAGTGAGCTCGAACAGGAAATGAAATAAATAGAAATACTTGAACTTTATAATGTTAATGGAGTGATGCCCTTAGATTTTACCTCACACCTGTTTAACGAACTTAATCTGCTTTCTTTCATGATTGATAAGTTTTACAAGGGATCACTGTTGCCTTTAGAGAAATCAGTCGTCTTTTATGTGTGATGAGGGTTCAGGTGTCTGGCTTTTGTGAGGTAACTATAATTGTTGAATAATTGGTAAGTTTGGTAATCAAATATCAAGCACTTAGATACCAGGTTTGATTTAAAGAACAGACACTGGTCACTCCGGGGTCACCATATAAATGGTGCACTAGACTGGACCATTTCCCCCATATATAAATGGTGCCTTAGACTCCGGGACAAGCACTTAGGTATCAGGTTTGATTTGAAGAACAGACACTGGACACTTTGTCACAATATATATATATATATATATATATATATATATATATATATATATATATATATATATATATATATATATAATATGAATATACCGGGTGTTTCGAAATTAGAGGCCCCCCCCCTCCACAGAACAAATGGAAAGTTATGAAGTTTTCTGCTACAGCCTATCTCCAAGTGCATTATTTTAAGTTTCTATTAAGCTATTTTTCATTTTTCATTTCTTATATTTTCAGACTGAGTGACTGAGTTAGATACAGCCATGGCTAACGACTCGGAGGAAATCAGATGGACTGACCAAATCCGGGCTATAACCTTCAGAGAGGCCAGGGATGCTGGCGCATCCTTCATTTCACGTTCCTGGATAGCTAAATATATTAAAAGAGATGAATCCTTTATTAAAAAAACTGTAACAAAAATCCATATGACTGTCATCGCGAAAAGAGTGAGAATCTTGGAAGGCCTGAAGTCCTTTCTCAGGAGGTGAAAGACATCATAGTTGAAGCAGTGGGTAGACCAAGAAAGTCTTTACGTAAATTGACGCTTGAACTAGAAACAAAAAACGGAAAGAAGAGAAGTTATAGTGCTGTATATCGTGAGTTGAAAAAATCTATTATTAAGCCATTTCATGTTATCAGCAAGCCCAACATCACTCAGCAACAGAGAGAAGACTGTGCATGGTTTTGTGGTTCATTTCTTGAAGATTGGGATGAAGCTGACTTTCTCCATGTTGCTGCATCAGATGAATTCTTCATTTACACAGTCAGGAAGCCAAGTCATAAAAATGACATCATTTGGGCCACAAAGTTGGATGATATCAGCGATGATGGGCGTTATCGCCGAGTTGTGAAATTTCCTGAATGTTTGGGAATTTTTCTCTGTTTCACAGCCAAACGGTTAATGTAGATCATCAAAGAAAAAGGACAGTCATGGAATGGCGAATACTTCAGAGAAACTGTGCTTACTGGTGGAGTATTTCCTTTCCTCAAAGATCCTGAAAATGTGTTATCTGTTGAAGAAGTCACATTTTTGCATGGTAAGGCACCATGTTTCAATGTTCTTCAGACACAGGAGCTGCTTCGAAACAGTGGTATTGATTACTTCTTGTCAAGTGAATTTCCAGGTAGCTCCCCTGACCTTAATGTTTGTGAAAACATTGGTAGTATCTTAAAGGATCGTGTTGAAGCGTGCACAGTGAACTATGATGGTATACCAAGCCTCGGCGACCTGCGAAGAGAGGTGACCGAAGTGCTCAGGGAAAGGGAGTTTGAGTCTCAGCTTTTTTGCAATTTGCTGAAATCATACCCCTCAAGAACGCAGGCTGTGGTACAGGCAGATGGAAGCCACACAAAATATTAAATACTCAGAGAGAAACTTAAATAAATACCTGTTCTGAATTACTTTTGTTTTTATCCATATCAATTTTAGTTTATGCTGTAGAGGTGGGGCCTCTAATTTCGAAATACCCTGTACATATATATATATATATATATATATATATATATATATATATATATATATATATATATATATATATATATATATATATATATATATATATATATATATATATATATATATATATATATATATATATATGTATATATATATATATATATATATATATATATATATATATATATATATATATGTATATATATATATATATGTATATATATATATATATATATATATATATATATATATATATATATATATATAATTATATATATATATATATATATATATATATATATATATATATATATATATATATATATATATCACACATTACCACAGGTGAAAAATAGAAAGGGTGTAGGTCTGACCGGTTTCGACTTTATTTCCAAGCCATTGACGAAGGACTGATACAGAGTGTGAGAAGTCACAAATATATATACTACAAGAACAGTACTGACGAACATACACAACCGTTAGAGGCTCCATATCCCCACTCAGGCCGGTGTCGAGGTAGGAGTGGCCTTTAAAACTCATTTGGCTAAAAATCACAATAGACTCTCAGGGGACATTGTTGATAAACAGACCATACCCCACCTCAGATCCACCTGACAGGTGTCATGGGGCGGAGTTTGGAAACTCATTAACATTACTACCCTCGTACTGTGTTTACAAATATGATAATCCTATTTTCATATATCTCTACTGCCTACCTTAAAGTTTAAACAATTTACAAATTTCTTTTGATATTAAAGGATCAAGTTTATACATCCCTTGACTGATATTCATATTATGGTTGTAACTTTCTTTTATGAAGCTAGATTCAATGATGTTCCTTTCCAGTGCATTATTAGAATATACAATCCTTTTGCCCCTTCCCAGTTGATAGCATGATTGTTCTCACTAACATGTACAAATATACCACTGTTCCCTTGTGCATATCTCACATTTCTTATGTTGTTCAATTCTTTTTCCAGTGCTTTCCCGGTTTGGCCAATATAAAAGTTGTCACAAGACTTACACGGGATTTTATATACACACCCTTTAATATTGTCTGGGAGTTCTTGATAAGTACATTTTCATTGTTGTATTGTTCTTAAATGCGACATTAACACCAAAATTCTTAAGAAGATGAGGATATCTTTCATACTATTATTATAAGGCAGAACAAGCAAATTTTTTTGTGTTGTAAGGTTCTTTCTGGTTTTGATACATAGTCTTTTTGCCGCTTCAAATGCACTGTTTAATACACTATCAGGATATTTCAATTTTTGCCTGCATTCCTAATCTTATCTATTTCATCATCAATATATTCAGGGCTACATACCCGTAATGCTCTTAAAAACATAGATGAAAACACTGACTTTTTAACCTTATTGCTTTGTCCAGAATAGAAATGCACATAGGAAGAAATATTAGTGGGTTTCTATACACACTATATTTAAACCCACTACTATTTCTTCGTATGAGGACATCCAGAAACGGTAAGCACCCATCATTTTCCATTTCCATCGTGAATTTAATTGATGGTACTAATTGATTTAACTTAGCAAAAAGTTTTTACATCTTGGTTCCCTGGCCATACACAAATTATGTCGTCAACATACCTAAACCATGTTACATTACATTGGGATTATGTTGTTTAATATCTTCTTTTAAAAAATTCCATATATAAGTTACTTAACACTGGGGATAGAGGGTTTCCCATTGCCATACCAAAACTTTGTGAGTAAAATTTACCATTAAATTCAAATTTACAATCTTTTACACATAATTTAATCAGTTCAATTGGTTCCGCATCATACAAGCTAGCGAAGTACTTAGTAGATATTCTCAACCCATTAGTAGGTACCATCTCAAATGCAAATATCAAGAATAATGTGGACCTGATAAATAAACTAAATAGTGTAGAGATTAATAGTGAATCCAGGCTTGTAAGTTTTGATGTTGTATCACTATTCACAAAGGTGCCAATAGATGATCTGATGGCGTTTTTATCTGAATTGTTAGAGAACACACAGCTGGATATCCCATTTTCTAAAAGTACTTTAATTGAACTGATTAAATTATGTGTAAAAGATTGTAAATTTGAATTTAATGGTAAATTTTACTCACAAAGTTTTGGTATGGCAATGGGAAACCTCTATCCCCAGTGTTAAGTAACTTATATATGGAATTTTTTGAAAAGAAGATATTAAACAACATAATCCCACGTAATGTAACATGGTTTAGGTATGTTGACGACATAATTTGTGTATGCAATAGGAACCAAGATGTAAAAACTTTTTTGCTAAGTTAAATCAATTAGTACCATCAATTAAATTCACGATGGAAATGGAAAATGATGGGTGCTTACTGTTTCTGGATGTCCTCATACGAAGAAATAGTAGTGGGTTTAAATATAGTGTGTATAGAAAACCCACTAATATTTCTTCCTATGTGCATTTCTATTCTGGACAAAGCAATAAGGTTAAAAGTCAGTGTTTTCATCTATGTTTTTAAGAGCATTACGGGTATGTAGCCCTGAATATATTGATGATGAAATAGATAAGATTAGGAATGCAGGCAAAAAATTGAAATATCCTGATAGTGTATTAAACAGTGCATTTGAAGCGGCAAAAAGACTATGTATCAAAACCAGAAAGAACCTTACAACACAAAAAATTTGCTTGTTCTGCCTTATAATAATAGTATGAAAGATATCCTCATCTTCTTAAGAATTTTGGTGTTAATGTCGCATTTAAGAACAATACAACAATGAAAAAATGTACTTATCAAGAACTCCCCAGACAATATTAAAGGGTGTGTATATAAAATCCCGTGTAAGTCTTGTGACAACTTTATATTGGCCAAACCGGGAAAGCACTGAAAAAAAAAGAATTGAACAACATAAGAAATGTCTGAGATATGCACAAGGGAACAGTGGTATATTTGTACATGTTAGTGAGAACAATCATGCTATCAACTGGGAAGGGGCAAAAGGATTGTATATTCTAATAATGCACTGGAAAGGAACATCATTGAATCTAGCTTCATAAAAGAAAGTTACAACCATAATATGAATATCAGTCATGGGATATATAAACTTGATCCTTTAATATCAAAAGAAATTTGTAAATTGTTTAAACTTTAAGGTAGGCAGTAGAGATATATGAAAATAGGATTATCATATTTGTAAACACAGTACGAGGGTAGTAATGTTAATGAGTTTCCAAACCCACCCCATGACACCTGTCAGGTGTGGATCTGAGGTGGGTATGGTCTGTTTATCAGCAATGTCCCCTGAGAGTCTATTGTGATTTTTAGCCAAATGAGTTTTAAAGGCCACTCCTACCTCGACACCGGCCTGAGTGGGGATATGGAGCCTCTAACGGTTGTGTATGTTCGTCAGTACTGTTCTTGTAGTATATATATTTGTGACTTCTCACACTCTGTATCAGTCCTTCGTCAATGGCTTGAAATAAAGTCGAAACCGGTCAGGACCTACACCCTGTTTCTTATTTTTCACCTGTGTAATGTGTGATAAATGAATCACGTACAAAAGTGATAATAATCATCATATATATATATATATATATATATATATATATATATATATATATATATATATATATATATATATATATATATATATATATATATATATAAATATATATAATGTGTGTGTGTGCATGTACATGTAAAGACCGTGAAAGTTAAGGTTGATGTCACTTGTTGAGCTGCGGATCTTTTCGATGATTTACCCAATTTTCCTTTCGGTACAACCCTCTTGATCGCCCATTTCCTAAATCACTCATTTTTACCTGTGTTGTTCACGGTTTCATCTGTTTTGTGGGGAGGGGAAATGTTCTTGAAGAGGCCAAAAATGTCAGCCGAGGTCATGTTCTAGTCTCACGCAAAGTTATTATTACGAGAAAATGGGGACATTAGTAGGTGGTCGAGATTAAATTCTGATTTATCATCTCCTAAAGAATTAATGTTCTGGTAGTTCAGATCATTTGCTAACGATTCTGGAACATTCAATCAAGAAACGGCTCTTTGTCTCAGGGATCTTACTCTACTAGCGTCGAGTCCCTCACCCCCTGCACCTTTCTCTTCTCGCTAACAGGTCTTGAGGCGCAGTAACGACTGTAACGGCAGTGCGGAGGTCGTTGACTTTCCTCCTCTTACCAATACAGTTATGGAAGTTCAAGTCCATCTCCTCCCCTCCCCCCGACCCCAACATATTTAAGGTGGACCATGGCTGCATAGATCATCATCGCTATTACTTTATGGTTGCTGGAATCCACACTTATACCGCTCCTTGCTCCCATCAATACTTTCTCTTCGACAATAGCGTTATAAATTTCCATTATGATGCCGTAAATAAGGACAGTTCTAAAGAATTATGATTAATATTTAAGTGGCTGAATTAAATAGGCTATATGAATACCAAGTGTCTTAGCAAGATTAGTCCGAAGTATTGAAAGGTCGGGTATTACGGGAGAAGGTTTCTCTGTTGCTTGGATAAAATCTGGAGGACTACACCAGCCTTCCTGTTCCCCTAGCACACTCTTTGGGCAAAAGCCCACGTTTGCAAAAGCTAGCTTGATCTAAGCCAGCAATCCAAAGGACGTATCACCCAGCTTCCCCAAGCCCTGTAGGTGAATTTCCTTCAAGTATGAATAACTTTTAGTTTTTGTGCTGACACCCTGAGTTATTAATGGAGATTAGAACTGATTTCTATTGTTTCAAAAATGCACATTATAAGGTCCAGTAACACTTACAGAAGGTATATGATAAGGTAAATCCACAAGAGTTGAATGCCTGCCTGTATAAATACAAAAGCGTTTTTGTATTCAACAATTACTCAAAACCTCAAAGTAAACTGTCGCCAACAAGTTTCCACAAGCCTGGTTTAGGTTTCAAGTATAACTTCAGTGTGTGTATACATACACTGACGTTGCAAGGAATCTAGGTTACGAAGTCAAAACCCCTAACTGTCTGGAGCTTACGGCGCTCTATATCGATACATTCATGTGAGGGAGTGTTTAAAAAACGTATATAGAGCATAATTTTAGGAGACTTCATTTGTATAATATGTATATATATATATATATATATATATATATATATATATATATATATATATATATATGTGTGTGTGTGTGTGTGTGTGTGTGTGTGTGTGTGTGTGTGTGTGTGTGTGTTTGAAGACCAATTATTGTCGTGTAACATTTGGATAACCCTCCCATGTGTAACTTACCTACCTAAATCCCTTTAAATTTGAGGAAATGTAAAAACCGTTATAACTTGACTTACATGTAGGGCATTAACCGGCCAATGAAGAACTGGAGAAATTTAATTCTGGTGATAGAAATTCATTTTGCGTTATAATGTGGTTCGGATTCCACAATACGCTGTAGGTCCCGTTGCTAGGTAATCAATTGGTTCTTAGCCACGTAAAATGAATCTAATCCTTCGGGCCAGCCCTAGGAGAGCTATTAATCAGCTTAGTGGTCTGGTTAAAATAAGGTACGAGTATACTTAACTTAGGGGATTAAAATCATTTATCAGAAATCTTTGAGCATTCTTAATCTTTACCAAAAACCTTTTTTTTAATAAACATTTCTTTTAGTTGCCCTATTGTTGAGACGTTATCAGAATGCAATGGATGAGCACGTATTGTATTTGTATACATATAGATACAAGCAACGTTTTTCATGGACAGAAACAAACAACCATGTCAGCTCATTGTCAAGAGAATATCATTCATTTTCACCTCGTGAGATTAGTTTATCCTAAGAGCCCAATTTATTATGAGTATCTAGATAGAAGTACACTGTATTCGTGCTCCTCCACGAATATGAAAAATTATAATTACCATATACAAAAACTAATGTCATTCTCTTACGACTAAATACTATGTGACGAGTTTAAACCTGTAGAAACTCTGTTTTAGAAAGCTTACGATACTGTTTGCTTCTTACTGTCCAGCAGCCCACTTTAAATATGGGAAACCATAGGAACACCTAGAATGGTATATATGAAGGAGTAAATAGCTTGCTGATGCTATGATGAATGAACCAGGACACAAAAAGCAGATTCTAAAGTCTTCCCTTTAGCAGACAGGTGCTCCTGATAAATCTTGTAACCTCAGTCTAACTGATGCTATGATCCGAGTGTTTCTTAAATAACCAGAAATATCTGCAAGTCTCCAAGGAAGAAAAGAAAAAAATATTGTAATAAATGTCAAAAGCAAAACCGTTTTTCCTTATATTAATGTTTAAGTTTTATCCTGAATGCCAGGTTAAACAATATGTTTAATAAACAAATTTTGATGATAATGGTTTAAAAAGAGCTCTTCATAAATGACAAGGGTGCCGACAACCATTATTTCTTGATTCAGTGAATTTGCCCTGCTGTGAAATATGATATTGATTTAATGCCCTTTTGTTATGCTAATATGGATAGTTAACATAAAACTAAACACCTCAAACCCAGTAGTTTCTTAACATTGAGTAATAACATTTAATTTATTGAATAATTCAAGTTAAAGAATACTGAAGACAAAGATTACACAAAATTTTTTTTAAATACGTAGTTAAATCTTGCTTTCTTTATTTTGTATAACCACTCGAACCAAGTCTAAATTGCTAACATATCATAACTGAAACACCAACTTGAACAATGGTTATATTGTAAGACTGAAAATTCCTAATGGTAGAAGTACAGGAATTGCAAATCCTCAGATGCAAAATAAAAACAATCGCCGCTGTCATGTTAACATTACAAAATAGAATAATATCTCCTTGGTTATTCCCAATATTCTATTACATTCGAGTGCCTTTCTACCCAGTTAACTGCTAGAGATACCTTTGTGAAGGACTATTTGAAACCTCTCAGAGTTTCATTTCCGAAATTCTTCGATTTGATAGTGACGTAACCGAACCTCCGAAGAGTTTTCTACAGATCTACGACCGAAAATGAGAGAAAATAAATTTTGGTGGGATTCTGAAATCTCGTAGAAAAAAAATGGAGGGTGTAGGGCTGATGTGAGGAGATAAGGATCAATTACTTAAATAATTGCCTTAAAAACTGCTTTGATTGTAGAATTCATCAACTTTATGCACTGATGTCATCTTCGGTTTTCATTTTTTCGTTTCTTTTTTTCAAAATTAAGATGTTCTTAAATATAAACAATGAATTTGAGGAAATACCATGTAATTGATTCACAATCGTGTATCTTTTTTTTTTTATCGGCCCGCAGGTATAATTACTAATTTCTAATTTCACTCATTCAGTTCTTGCTACAAAGAATTAAAAAATTTGCAGATGCCAGTTTTCACACGTTTTGAGAGATACTTGAGCAAACATTACGTTTGTATTTTTACCCTATGAATAATTCAATTTTCATAATTGTTTTTCAAGAGACACATAGAAGAGAGATACACACAAGGAGTACGAGAGAGAGAGAGAGAGAGAGAGAGAGAGAGAGAGAGAGAGAGAGAGAGAGAGAGAGAGAGAGTAGTAGTAGTACATTTTCTTATTCCTCTATATTCCCTATTACGAGTAGATATTAATATTTTGAAGCTGAAATATCATACGTACCAGTTCTCCGCTTCATAGCTGTCGCACAAAATAAAAAAAAAAAAAACTAGAATGATTGTAAATTTAATACTTGTAGAAGGTCAACTCAAACACTGCCTCTTGTTTTTTCGTGGATATATCATTCTTAAAAGTCATTTTCTTTTGCACAGGTAAGAGGTTAACGAGGTTAAAGTTACTTGCATGAAAAAGCAGCTTTCTTGTTCTACTGAAGGAAAGCTGGGTCCTCGTGAATGATGATTATCCAGCGAGCAAGTAAGTTTTTCTGAGTCTGTTGCGAGCTTAGTGGCTTTAAACTTCGGAGACTTTTATTCATTGATTCGTACATCAACGTCTTACTTTATGTCCTTGTCAATTATAACAGCTTCATCTCATAGCTGGTGGAACGATGGCGTTTCTTGTTTGTGTGTTTGTAGCCTTTACCTGTATAAAAGAGATGCAATCATTCACTCTATTTCCATGAACGATATGTTTCACATCACCTAAATCTTAATAAGATCACTTCTGGCAAGGAGATTGCTTTTGGTTGTCTTGTTTTTCACGTGGATTACCAAAAAGCTATCGTTTAGTCTCTACGAAACTGTTATCAAAGGTTGGCCTGCTGACCGGCAAAAGTGAGTAGATGTGGGGAGAAATAGAGATGAAACTTTATGGATGAATGGGCCTTTTCAAAAGTGGATTGCTTGGCCTTGGCGGAGATTTATGGACTGCAAACGCTGTTGCTTTGCTTTCTTCTTTAAGTATTTGACTAATAAAAGCAGAAAGACAAACAATCAGTTTCAATTCACAATTTTACAGTGGTTATATAAGGACTGATGATCGTCCAAGATGTAATAAAGATCTGGTGTCTTTTGAAGAACTGGAAGACATAAATCTTCTAACAGATATGAAGTTGCAGAAACGGTATCATGGATTTTTATCTGCTGCTTACTGTTTCATTCTATCAAATAATTTGCACGTAATAAAACCATGTAAACGAATTCTTTTAATCTTTATAGCTATACGGAGAACATACATGAATTCCGAACTCATTTATAAAGGTAAGTGTACTCTTGAGAAATAGTGAAAACTATGAACTCACAAAAAAATCTGCTGTTTGAGAAATCAAAACCAACAAGGTTTTATTGAATTTTCATATCAAAATTTAATCTGGATTTCAAACAAATTACACTTTGTGAGTAAAACTTCCTCGTATTCTGTTACTCCAGTGGCAAAGCCCAGAACGGTGATGGAATATTGAAGCAGCGAAAGAGCAAGCGTGAATTTTTACGAGATTTTTAACCAAGGTGGATCAAGGTGGATGATTACGTTTTGAGACAGACTGGCAACAAGTGATTGGCGGAGGTTTGTAGTCTTTGGACGTCTTTGTAATTATTATTATCATTCATATATTGTCGTTGTCATTAAAAGATTGTATTTATCGTCCTCCCTCTTTTCTTCAAATCTTGATTATAAAAGTCAGGTTGAGAACTTATACTGACCGCATCTCTCGACCCGAAAATGAGTAACCGTAGCCTACTGTACATAGTTCAAGAAATTTTTGACAAAAAAAAAAAAAAAAAAAAAATCAGCATATCAAGCCTTTTTTTTTATATAATTGAAATAGTTTTCTTAAGTGAATTAGTCCATTTTTAATTTCTTCATCCGAAATAAAAAATTAATAATAATAATAATAATAATAATAATAATAATAATAATAATAATAATAATAATAATAATAATAATAATAATAATGATAATAATAATAATAATAATAATAAATCTACGAAGAACAACGATTTATTAATGTTCTGTAAAGGCACCATATCTTCCCTGGTGACTGAGTGACTAAATAGTTTTGCTATCGAAGTGGAGCCCCTTCCACCAAGATAGTCGACGACAAAAAGTTGTATTAGAGGAAAAGAAATAATATCATGCTTAACAACACATGTTCAACTCATACATATTCTTACAAAGTGAATAATCCCGTTAATATCAGAGCAATATCCTGTAAAATGTACAATGGTTGACTAAGAATCTGTGTTGTGATTTGGTTTCACATTAAGATGAAAACTTCACTTGATTTCTAAACAAAGTCACCAATGGATGGAACTGAGTAGGTTACCTGAAACACTTGTCACGGCCCTCCCTCCCAGAGCACCCCACTACAGACGAGAGCGCTATGCAGGGCTGATAGAAGCCTGATGTAGACTTCTGGTTACTCACCACACGTTGCCGACACTAGTTCTCCAGACCACATGTTACTGCTAACTTAGTTTTAAAAGACAGACGGATATTCAGGATACCAGAAACATGCGAATGAAGGAGGCAAGGCCAATAGTCAATGTTGATATCACTCTTTCAAACTAATTTAGAATCCCAGCATGAAAACTATATTACTATCCTTTAAGGTTCTTATTATCATATCTATTTTTTTTTACTTTCAGGCAATTAATCGCTCTTGTATATATCATCTCTGTGATCATGAATTTCAAATAATCATGAATTTTCAGTTGTGTGAAATTTAGTGCAAAATACCATTGAACTATTATTATTATTATTATTATTATTATTATTATTATTATTATTATTATTATTATTATTATTATTACCACATCTCATGATATGGAAACTAAAGCAACGACTACCATAAAATTGCAGGTAAATGGGCAACAGCGTATATAACATCTTTGCAGAAACAATTAGGTAGGAAAACAATAAATCAAACAACCGAAATTTCTCGCAACAGTATTCATATGATGAAAGAAAGATAGAAATGATTGAATGATTCCAAAGGGGTGCATCAAAACATCGTCATCAGGTTGTTTATTACATAAAAAAAAAAAAATGCTTTCTCGGCGTTGTCTTTTCCGAATGGTCTTCTTAGCAGCGCTGTTTATTCCAGATTTCAATATCTTAGAGAACCACAGACGGTAAACAAAAAAAAAAAGATTTCAATATCTTAGAGAACCACAGACGGTAAAAAAAAAAAACAAAAAGATTTCAATATCTTAGAGATAAGACGGTAAACAAAAAAAAAAATTTCAATATCTTTTAGATGCAGACGGTATAAAAAAAAAAAATCAGATTTCAATATCTTAGTAAAGAACCGCAGATGGGTAAAAATAAAAAATCAGATTTCAATATCTTAGAGAACCGCAGACGGTAAAAAAAAAAAAAAATCAGATTTCAATATCTTAGAGAACCGCAGACGGTAAAAAAAAAAAAATCAGATTTCAATATCTTAGAGAACCGCAGACGGTAAAAAAAAAAAATCAGATTTCAATATCTGAAGAACCGCAGACGGTAAAAAAAAAAATCAGATTTCAATATCTTAGAGAACCGCAGACGGTAAAAAAAAAAATCAGATTTCAATATCTTAGAAATGCAGACGGTAAAAAAAAAAAAAAATCAGATTTCAGTATCTTAGAGAACCGCAGACGGTAAAAAAAAATCAGATTTCAATATCTTGAACCGCAGACGGTAAAAAAAAAAAAATCAGATTTCAATATCTTAGAGAACCGCAGACGGTAAAAAAAAAAAAAATCAGATGTCAATATCTTAGAGAACCGCAGACGGTAAAAAAAAAAAAATCAGATTTCAATATCTTACCGCAGACGGTAAAAAAAAAAAAATCAGATTTCAATATCTATTGAGAACCGCAGACGGTAAAAAAAAATCAGATTTCAATATCTTGAGAACCGCAGACGGTTAAAAAAAAAAAATCAGATTTCAGTATCTTAGAACCGCAGACGGTAAAAAAAAATCAGATTTCAATATCTTAGAAACCACAGACGGTAAAAAAAAAAATCAGATTTCAATATCTTAGAGAACCGCAGACGTTAAAAAAAAAAATCAGATGTCAATATTTTGAGAACCGCAGACGGTAAAAAAAAAAATCAGATTTCAATATAAGAGAACCGCAGACGGTAAAAAAAAAAATCAGATTTCAATATCTTAAGAACCGCAGATTTTAAAAAAAAAAAAATCAGATTTCAATATCTTAGATTCAATGCAGACGTTAAACAAAAAAAAATTAAAAAAATGGATGGATAAGATGTTAATAAGAAAGTTTCCTGAATTGTTTAGATGACATGTTATAAAGGAAGAAGCTTTCATTGAGCAGCATCAGTCATCACTTTAAGTAAAGAACTGGGGTGATGGGAAATTGAGCCATGAGAAAATCCATGAAAGGAAACAAACAACTCAGGGTATAAAACGATGTTCTAATACAGGCCAGTATGATTCGGTCACCGGCTGAGGTTCTGGACTTCAAGAATCTAAGTGTTGTGTTGATAATCTGAAGTTCATTCAACTCAGAATCGTAAGTCTACATTTCACTTATTAAGACATTCTAATTCTAATAACAGTTTGATATTCCTGTGAATGCTCAGACATAATGGCTCTTAAATATTTTCGATAAATCTTCAATTATCAACTGAATATTTAACAACATGGTGTTACCTTCAACTCAGCCTTTCCTTTTTAACAGTTCTTTTTCATATGAGATATATTAGTGTGTTAGAACGATGACAAAAAGTTAAGAGCTATTTACCTGTGTCTTAGTTTTCTCTTACTTGTATTGCTATTTGCGGGAGTTTATATTTACCCGTTGACTGATAACTGTTAGTTAATCAACTATCATTTTTCCTTCAATTAGTACAGTTTTTTTTTTTACATAGAAACACAATCCCATTGAAGCTGACGGTGCGAGTCAGTGCCTTTTCAAGCTCGTTCCATATTAATGTTTGTACATTTTAATAATAATAATAATAATAATAATAATAATAATAATAATAATAATAATAATAATAATAATAATAATAATAAACTGTTAGTAATGTAATATTTTTTTACTATTTCTTCATTCCTGATTCAATGAACGTTTTAGAAAACTTATTAAATATATGGATGGATCTGAATGATGAAAGAATAAAGTCTTGTTGCAAATTTAAGAATGTCTTATGGAAGAGACTGTTGTGAACGTAAAGAGTACGATTAAAAATTTGAATGGAAATCTGTCTGCAGAGGATGAGGTTAACAAAGAGATGTTGTAATATGGTAATTTTGTTCTGATTACCAGGTGATCAGGGTAGATAAAACATAGTTGGTTGAGGAATTTCTCCTAAAACCACAGAATCGTTAGTTTAATAATTGTTCATTTCTATAAAACGACGAAGGCATGCGTAAGAACATAAAATTACTTAATGTACATAGGAAGGCCTGTGTAAAGCAGACAAAAATGACTGACTGGGAAAAGTAGAGTAATTTTAAAGAAGTCTCTTTGACTGAGGCATATCATGTTAGAATATGTAGCTGTTACTACAGTAATACTAATTTAGTATAAAAGCGGCATTTAGACAAGATTGTGTTATGTTCCGGCAGTTTTTAGCTTTCTGTAAATCAAACATACCAAACTGCAGTCCTCTAGCCTCAGTAATATTTTATTTTAAGGTTAAAGTTAGCCGTCATCGTGTGTATGGCACCGCTATAGGTGCCAATAAGACAAGTCACCACCTTGCCGTGGCTGAAAGTTCCATGGGTCATGGCTGAGAATTTCATGGGTAAAGTGGCTGAGAGTGCTGGGATTGGTGAAAGTTTTAAAGTGTCTCGACAGTGAATAATAACAGGAGCAATGCGAACTCAAATTAAGGCCAGTAGGAACAATCAGTTCTAGAGAGCCATCATAGTGAATGCATGGAAGTCATTAACTTTTAAAATCAGGTAGAAGTGAATGGAAAGGACATGGTGGGATGGAAGAAAAGGTAAATAACAAAGTAGGGGGAGCTAGGAGGAGCTCTGCAGTGAGGATATCTTGAAATCCTTGAACTCTATTTGCAAGTGGAGTGTCATTGGACTTCTGAAGTGATTACTAAACCATATTCATATAATGAAATGAAGTGCAGATGC
The DNA here is from genome assembly GCF_040412425.1 of Macrobrachium rosenbergii. Lineage (NCBI taxonomy): Eukaryota > Metazoa > Arthropoda > Malacostraca > Decapoda > Palaemonidae > Macrobrachium > Macrobrachium rosenbergii. Next base: position 40,881,781 of record NC_089781.1, read on the forward strand.
CGAATGTGGACCAATTTTGCGAAATTGCTGAGATATAAATCTTTAAAAAAAAAAAAAAATGCTTACTGGCAAGGAATATTTGATTTGGCAAAAATGTGGAAAATTTTTGATGAAAAGACGGATTAGGGTATTGCGACAGCGTTTTGTCATTAGGGGAGAAAGAGAGCCATAGGGTTGCAAGAAAGGAGTTTAGTTCGAGGCTTTTGAGAGGAAAGGGATAATTAAAGTTCCGATCTTGTTTTGTAATATAACATTTGAAAGAATAAAAAGTGTCATGTGTAAAATGAATAAGCAGCTCTCTCTCTCTCTCTATATATATCTATATATATATATATATATATATATATATATATATATATATATATATATATATATATATATATATATATATATACATATATATATATATATATATATATATATATATATATACATATATATATATATATATATATATATATATATATATGTGTGTGTGTGTGTGTGTGTGTGTGTGTGTGTGTGTGTGTGTGTACGCATATACATGAGTACATTCATATACAGCAAGCAGAACAGCCATATCATGACAATAGGTGTTTTTCGGTTCTAACTCATAGAGCAAAAAAGATCATGAACAATTCAAAGGTTTCAAGAAATTTGATCTGTAATCAGATTATTTAAAAAGAGAAAAGTAAACAGTTATTGTCGCCACCTGTGTGCAGGGCAATATTTTTTACAAAATTTATAATATCTGGTCATCACAATAAGCAATAGTGTGTGTATTTTATGAATTTAGTTCATTAATAATATTAAAACAGCTTTTCATTTCATACTCATTACAAGGACCTTTTTCTTTTATATAGTAAGAACGTATTTCAAATCACCTGTCTCACTGATAAGGAAATAAGTTTCATTGCCAAAGCTCTTTTCTGCTGAAAAGGTAAAGTATATCTGTTTTTTTTTTTTCTTTTCACGAGTAATTGGCATCATAACATTAAGGCATGGGTGAGGGAGAAAGAGTGGGGGGGGGGATGTTTTGCAATACTGAAATGTTTGTGTTGTTTCTTGGTTGTCTGGGAAATTTTTCGTTATAAATGTGGTCAGAATACCAAGTCTACTTTTGGTGTAAGAGCAAACTCTTCAGTTTGTTCTTCTGCTCACAGTATTAGATTATTGATGGCCCCCTTTGAGCTTCAGCATTAAAACACACACACACATTGTATTCCAGAGGAACCGGTTCGTATATTTCGATGCCCTAGATTGTATTCTGATTACTGGTGATGAATGTAATAGCAAGTATACCACTCACTACAACTTAATTAATATAATTCTCGGCCCTTTCAACTGGGTAAAATGCAGTATATACCGAAGTAACAGATTAATATGCCTGTGAAATTGCAATATATGGACATTTGCTTGCAATACGGCCATATTCGTAAATTTTGGGGGTATAATAACAGAAAATTTGCCAAAAATTAAATAAAAGAAAGACTGTAACAACAGTCCTTCTGTTACATTTACATAATAAGAAGCCACTTCCAAAATCATGGCCTGTAAATAACATTTAAGTAATTTTGTCACTCCGAACACGATTTCTTATTTATTCATTATTATGTAAAAGCTTCTGCGTTCTTGACAGACGTGTTAAGCTGAGATATTAAAAGTGATTTTTCAGTGTATAATAACTTACCATACAACTACAGCCTTTCCCCTGCTTATTGCCATCCGTACACGCGAACAAAATGGGAAGGGATATGGGAAGGTATATGTAGCCTTGAACTTTTTCAGTACCCCACATGTTGGATAAGTGGGGCGCAATCTCTCTCTCTCTCTCTCTCTCTCTCTCTCTCTCTCTCTCTCTCTCTCTCTCTCTCTCTCTGAGATAAGTGCTTTTGAAATAACAAATTAAAAAGAAATAAAAGGCTTGAAAAATTAAAGACATTAAATATATATCTCTAATTAGGATTTCGTTTTCATTTTTCTCATGGTACATAATTCATTGCGTACAAACTGAATATATGGGTTACCAGTTACCGCTAAAATACAGTGTGAAAACTCCCTGCAATGAATAAAAGGTCTATGAATTCACAATACGTTTACTGTATAAGATTTGTGAGTGCGAGAAAGGAATCTATTTAACCACGTGACCCCAGTCTGCGATCAGAACCCCGGCCATCCTGATCTTCCAAGATTTTACAAAATTTCGATTTCTGTAATGTTGTTATGTCAGATATATTGGAAATAATATTCACTGACCTCACGTAAAACAAAGTGAGAGGAGTAGTGTTTTCAGTCTGGTACACTACTAATTATATCATGGTAAAATCGTTCAAAATATTTCCATTAAATTTCCATTCTAGCTCCCGCGTTTTTTGTTATATAATCGTTTTGAGTCATTAATAAAATCATATTGGTATTTTTAAGTATTCTCATCAAAGCACACATGAATCTTTAGAGTACTAGTAATTTTTAACGGCAGTTTGTCACAATACTTGATGTATACAAATATTACTAAAAGTATCATGCTGCTCGAGGTAAATTGGATGCAGCCAGCAAGGCGCCAAAAGGGTCCTCTTGTTTGATTTAAAGGGTCACATTTGGTAGTCTATTCCTGTGATGCTATTTACTGAAAAGCAATAAAGGTACAATAAGAAATTTTCCTAAAGTAACCAAGATCAATGTGCACTCAAGAGGTTATAATGGAGAAGTGCTATATATTTTCTTTATTACTTAACATAAGCTCCTGGAGAATCTCACTGGCCCAGAAACTTCATAAATCAGTGCAACATTTATGTGTTGGAAGACACAATGAAGTTACAGAGACTGGTCAATGTAAGCAACCAGTTACTGCTATCATTCATTTAGGTGATTCTTGCTAATGGAATACAACAGAATGGCGACTACCTCATGAATTTTATAGAGATTGTCTATAAACAGACCATTCTTAGAATCAGTGAAAGTATTTAAACATTCTGGCAAAATTTACCCAAAAGCTACAAATGACCATACTGGCATTACTGATATTCTTTAAGGAATTTATCTTTAATTATGAATAACTTTCAATACAGACTTGATGAATGTGTTCTAAGAAGTACAGCCAGTGGAGGTTAGTAACATCTTCGTTTAGTTTAATTGTTCTTGGAGTTCACTGCGTGTTCCTTCAAGGCACTTGAATGCCCTCCTTTAACTTAAACTGGGAAGGACTTAAGATATGCCTCACGATGACATAGTCATTACTTTTCTTCTTGAGAATAAACGTGCATGGCAACTACGGATATACTCTGCCTGTTCATGTTGACGTTTCGCTGGCAAAACTACCTGCAGTTTTCTCTCGGGTGTTATGAACACTGAGGTTTCCCATAACAGTTCGTTTTTATGCTAAGTCAAGTTAAAGCAGGATCACTCAGTCTACATTTAAAAGACGGTACTTGTATATTAGAATTTCATTTTTCCTAGAATATCAAATTCTTTCATATCCGAAGTTTTTCAATATACTTGGTTCTTTAATGTTATAAGTTCTTGATTTTGCTGCTGCTCTTTCATGAGTGTTCTGTCGAGTGATCATTTGTGTCACCCCTCCGAGACTCAGCAAAGAATTTTTTTAGTGATTCAGAAAACACTAAGGCTTCAGGAGTTACTCAGTAGTTTTCCTGATAAAAGTTATTCATAATGCATCTCAAACACCTAATGTGTCACCAAACTGGAGAATGGCTTAGTAAAGAACACTTTTTCATATTTATTGTCGGCATGATACATGTCCCGCAATGACATGAACCTTTTTGTAAGTGAAGGCTTCCCATTCTTTCTTCTTCTGTACTTAGGTGGCTTTTTAAAATTGATTTGTCTACCAAGTCACTCTTTCAGTATCCTCAGTTAGAACACAGATGGAATGTTGGTTGTCTGGTGCTATTTAACTTTTGTTATTATAGAAATCACCTTAAGTATTTCATATTGTATCGCCAGAGATATTACTTGTCTGCGTGTTAGGTATGATTTTACATAAGTCAAAGCTGCTTCCCAGCATTTGCTTATGTTGTGCTCCATCTCCTGACAGTTTGTTCAATGCTTGTGCCCTGTGGTAGATTGGGTAGTTCCACTCGTGTATGACACTATTCTACATGAATGGTTAATTTATGTATATTTTATGTATATTGCATTTACTAAAATCTAGGGTACCTGTCTGCCTATACCTTGCAACTTGAATATTTTGTGTATAATTCATAAGGCTATTTGATCGACGATTACAAGGATTAATCAAATTTTTAAACTATTTAAATTGGTTTACTATTTCTAATCTGACTTAAAATATCGATCAGGTAACTTATACCATACAAACAGTCTGTGTTTTCCTTTTTAGTTTCTTGAGTCCTTAGCCAGGTAAGGACAAGAAAGAGACCTCGGAACCTGACCCTATAAATTTCACTGGTTATAGGAGGGTTATAACGTGATGATTTACCTTAGGATTTTATCTCACCTAAACAAGCTAGACATATTAGGACTTTATAGCTGCTTTAATTAATTGACATATGAGTGTTAAACAGGTTTGAGGTTGATGCTGATTAGACTTGTCTGAATATCTTGTACTTTGTCTTCATGTTCAGGCTCTGGTAACACCCATAATAATAAATTAGTGACAATCAGAGTCTGGTAAAGAGAGCTTCGATGGCTAGGTCAGTAGAGCAGCAGCCTCGGACTTCATAGAGGTCTGTGGTGCAGGTTCAGATACGCAGCCGACCAGTCAGAGAGAGGCGGACACTTTGCTATTCGTGTAGACACCCCTGGATTATGTTTGTAATCAACGGATAGGTTTGCTGAGAAGCAAATGGGTGTTATAGACTAATACACACACAAACAAAGCCACTCCAACATCTTCTAAAAACATAACAGACACCTCACACGTCTCGAACTGTCGACCTAACCGCTCAACTCTTCCTCGCTGCTGGGAGAAAGGGAGCTGGGGATTTAGTACGATACATGTACACATGCGCTACCGGGGTCTAAGCGATGTCAGGCAGGGCAGCCGATCGAGGCTACGGTCTACCCCAATGCCTCATCAAAGTCCTTCAAAAAGAAGGCATCGTTCTTACCCCATATAAAAAATGGGAAAAAGCACGTTAAACAAAGAAGAAGAATCAGAGTCTGGTAGACATTTATAGTTACATTAGGATTACGTTGAATATCATTAATTTTGAAAAACATAACCTTTTCTTCTCTTTGGTATTATTATAGATTGTCACTGGGTCATAGAAAGTGTATCTCCTCAAAATTAAGTACGTCAACTCTATCATGTTAGTGCTTCTCACCTTCAATTAATGTTAAACGATGATTTAGTATTAATAACTTCTTAGTGGTGTTCTTACTTGCTTTTTTCACTTGTCTTGTGATTGAACTGTCAATGAATATTTTTTCTAATTCCTTGGGGTAAATTTTGGTTCTCCTACCTGTTCCTTGGGTGATTCCAGCTGTGTGCTGCTTTAGTATTGTTCTGTACATTTCTGGAAACAGCAACTTTTAAGAGTGAGGAAGAGGAAGATATGTATTCATTTACAACAGCTGAAATACTTTCCTCTGAGAAATCCCATTCTAGAGCTTGATGCCAGGACTTCACTCTTTGGAAAAATTTTGCAAAACAATATAAATTAGTAAACAAGTTCGTACACAGAGATTAGTACACAGATCTAAGAACTTGACTCATTTGTTTCATCAATGTCATCATTGAATTATTTCTTTTGTACAGGATGTTTATGACGCAATGGAAAACACCCTTAGTAGTGACAGTGGTATTCATCTTGAATTTCGAGAAGGTTTCTGCTTTCCCAAAATCTCAGATTCTATGGTTTGACGTCGGACCACAAATTCGTAACTGTCGAGATGTACAAAGACAAGGCAACACCACTAGTGGAATCTACTTGATTTTCCCCTACAAATGTTGTCCTGATGTCCCTCTTCAGGTAAAAGAATTGCAATATATCAACAGCATAAATGTTATAATCAGGTGTTTCATTAAACTGCATATGCTGTTGCTATCTTCGAGAATATTTTAAATTATCTTTTCAATCAGGTCTTCTGTGACATGGAGACAGATGGTGGTGGATGGACTGTCATTCAACGTCGGGCTGACATAGAACCAAGAGAGAACTTCTATCGTACCTGGATGGAATATGCCCTTGGCTTTGGTAACCTGAAAGGAGAATTCTGGTTAGGAAATGACAACATCCATGCCTTAACGGATCAGACACTGAATGAAATAAGATTCGATCTAGCTGACTTTAAGGACAATACACGATGGGCCAATTACAAGTTTTTCTATCTCCACGACCGAAGTTCGTCTTACAAACTAGAGGTTGTGGAGTATAGTGGAGATGCTGGTGATTCCTTTACAACCCACAGTGGAGCGAAGTTTTCGGCCAAAGACATCGATAACGATACACATCCTCCAGAAAGTTGTTCAGTTATGTAAGTTCATTGCTATACTGCTGTGAAAATTGCTTTAGTCTTTCCTTTCAATGTGGAACAGACCGATCTTGTTTTCTTTTAAGTAAGTCATTTATAACTGAGTAAGAACGTGAGACATGATAAGTAGCATTTTTACCACCAATGTGTACTAAATCTCATTTGAAATGATCAAGTTAATAAAGTTCTCATGATATATGCCTTTCCTTTCTCTGCATAGCTTTGGTGCTTATTGAGTTGGTGCCAATATTTTCAGGTACAAAGGGGCCTGGTGGTATACGGCATGCCACTCATCCAACCTTAATGGGAAGTATCTGTCTGGAAACCACACATCCTATGCCGATGGGGTAAACTGGGCCGCATGGCTTGGTCATTACTACTCTCTTAAGAAGACAGAGATGAAAATTAGACCTGCTTATTAAGACTTGGATTTTTCGTCTTAATATATTCATCTCATGGACCCATGGAAGAAACTACTACATTTAATATTCATTTTGCTTAGCTCTTCTAACACGTGCATGCTAAAGAACATTCATATGGTGTATGAAAACTAGCCGACATTAATTCACAAAAATTATTGCTTTCACTTTACTGACAGTAGTGGATAAACAGATTCTAGTAGACAGCTACACTGACAGAATAATAACAGACGTTTCTGCTAGAATATTGATGACAAAAAATTACCTAGAAACATTATTTTAATAAAGAGACGAGGAATTATTTGTTAATTTTTTCTTCCTTAAAACTGTCAACAGACAGCCGAGTGGTCAAATATAGTCCGGGTTGCTTTCGATCCCCACTTTGGGACTTCGATTCTCACTGGTGACGAATAGCTTCTCTCTAATAATTCCCCTTTCGTGTTATTCCATAGGTCGAGTGAACTGGATAATAAATGAAATTTACAGCTTAACATTTTTAGATATACTGTATATATATATATATATATATATATATATATATATATATATATATATATATATATATATATATATATATATATATATATATATATATATTTATATATAAGCATTAAGCTACAAACGTCCTTTAATATCAATTCGCTCTACCTCGGAAATAATATATTTTTCATATATGTTACTGAGGGGAATTTTTTAGTTGATAATAAGTACGCCGTCCCGTGGGCTCGAACCAGCGAAGGACAGGAACTCAGGACTACAGGGACGCATTAACCCGCGCGGCCACAAAGAGAGGTATAAGTGGATATCGGCTCCCATGTACAAATCACCCGTCGAACTCAGGTGTTTGTTTTTGGAGACGATATCCACCCACCCCTACCATGTTGACCGTGTAATGCGTTTGTCGCACGCAGCCATATTATGAAGTTTTTATCACATCACCGTGATTCATATACAAGGATATTAAAGGACGTTTGTAGCTTAATGCTTGTATATGAATCATGGTGATGTGATAAAAATTTCATAATATGGCTGCGTGCGACAAACGCATTACACGGTCAACAGAACTGGTGGTGGATATCGTCTCCAAATACAAACACCTGAGTTCGACGGGTGATTTGTACATGGGAGCCGATATCCACTTATACCTCTCTTGTGGCCAGCGCGGGTTAATGCGTCCCTGTAGTCCTGAGTTCCTGTCCTTCGCTGGTTCGAGCCCACGGGACGGCGTACGTATTATCAACTAAAAAATTCCCCCTCAGTAACATATATGAAAATATATTATTTCCGAGGTAGAGCGAATTGGATATTAAAGGACGTTTGTAGCTTAATGCTTGTATATGAATCACGGTGATGTGATAAAACTTTCATATATATATATATATATATATATATATATATATATATATATATATATATATATACATATATATATATATATATATATATATATATATATATATATATATATATATATATATATATATATATATATATATATATATATATGTATATATATATATATATATATATATATATATATATATATATATATATATATATATATATATATATATATATATATATATCTATATATACACATATATATACTATATATATATATATATATATATATATATATATATATATATATATATATATATATATACATACACTTGGAAAAGAGTAGATAATTATTTAATTACTTGCAATTTATCCATTAAAAGAGACTTTGCGTTTTTTTATATGTATTTGCATATTTCCATGCTTATGTAACATCTGTTTAGGCATAAGCGAGTATATGTTTATTTGCGTAGTGTGGGCTTTTATGAATTACTAGCTTTGTCAGTAATTTTTGAATGTTTTTATTTAATTCCTGACTGTAACATTCACTTACGTATTTTTCATATGCATGAACATTATTCAATCATTTTCCTTTGTTTACAGTACAACATTGTCTGCGTAGCTATCTTTTAAGGACTTTGACTGTTGTTTGATAGCATACCCTTCCATACTTCTCGGAGCTGGACCACTTTCCAACTAGTTTTGTGAAATTGAACTGTCATTTGTTGAATTTCTTTCAACTAATGCAATCTTTCCTTTGTAATTTGGAAACCGCTTACTAACAGTTTTCCCTTGTCAATGTCCAGTGAACTATGTATATATATATATATATATATATATATATATATATATATATATATATATATATATATATATATGTGTGTGTGTGTGTGTGTGTGTGTGTGTGTGTATGTATATATATATATATATATATATATATATATATATATATATATATATATATATATATATATATATATATATATATATATATATATATATATATATGTGTGTGTGTGTGTGTGTGTGTGTGTGTGTATGTATATATATATATATATATATATATATATATATATATATATATATATATATATATATATATATATATATATATATATGTGTGTGTGTGTGTGTGTGTGTGTATGTATATATATATATATATATATATATATATATATATATATATATATATATATATATATATATATATATATATATCATAATCATCATCCAGGTGCCATATCCCCAAGGACGTTGGCAATCATGGCTCGCCATTCCTCTCTATATCCGGCTCTCTGCAGCAGCTGAGCTGCAGACATTCTTCCTCCAGTCATTCTCACCAATCCATCCATATATTTTTGTCTAGGTCTTCCTCTTGGCCTCCTTCCATTGATTTTACCAGTGAGAGAGAGAGGTTCTAGTTCTTGTCTTCCCACTATGTGACCCACAAACCGCATTTGTCTACCTCTCACTGAAGCCAAAAGTTCTCTCTCAATGCCTACTCTCTCTAATACTTCCTCATTAGTTTTCCTTTCTGTCCATGATATTTTCAGCATTCTTCTCCAAAACCACATTTCTACAGCCTGTAACTTCTCCTCGACTGCCTTCCTCAAGGTCCAAGTTTCACAGCCATACAACAATACAGACCAAACAAAACATTTCACAAACCTCCTCCTTAGATTCATAGATATTTTCGAGTTGGTGACTAATTTCTTGATTTTACCAAATGCATCTTTTGCCATGGATATTCTCTTCCTGATCTCTTTTTCGCATTTTCCATTACTGTGTGACAGTCAATTCTAAATAATAAAAACTATCGGTTTGTTTAACTGTTTCAGCATTAATTCTTATATCTGTTCTTGGGGTGATTTCATTTTCTTAATATTTATTGACAGACCTCTTTCTCTGCTTGACTGGTGTAAAGTACTGATTAAAGCTTGAAGTTTATCATGAGAGTCTGCAACAAGTACTGTGTCATCAGCATATCTGATATTATTAATATTGACTCCTCCAACCTTAATTCCTTCCATATCTCTCAGATCTCTCATTATCATTTCACTATATAAATTGAAGAGATCAGGTGATAACACACAACCCTGTCTTACACCTCTCTTGGTGTGCCGAGTCTCTGATTCATCATTTTCTACTTTCACTGATGCCTCTTGATTCCAATGTAAATTCTTTATCAATCTTAGATCTTTCCCATCGATATTTATCTGTTCCAATATCCTTATAAGGTCTACATGTCTTACCCGATCAAAAGCCTTTTCATAGTCAACACAACAAACATATAGATCCTTTTTCACTTCTATTGCTCTCTCCATCAACATTCTCAAAATAAAAATTGCATTTCTTGTCCCTTTATCTCTCATAAAACCACACTGTTCATTGCCAGTCTCAGAGAATATCTTATTTCTTATTCTATTCTAAACAATCCTTAATATTATTTTTGTAATCTGACTCATGATACTGATAGTCCGGTGTTTATTGCACTCAAGTGTTCCTGGTATTTTTGGCATTGTGATAAATGTTGATTTGTACATCTGTGTTGCAGGCTCTCCATCTTCATATATTCCTTCCACTATTTCCATTAATATATCAATGAT
>NC_089781.1:40895078-40932578 GCF_040412425.1 Macrobrachium rosenbergii
GGGCAGATCCTCGTCAACCTACATCTACGACAGTAAATTGCTGAAGTCATTTCCAACAGTATCACCATGTAGTCATTTGGAACTGTGCAGAATGTATGTTTTGTAGCAGTCAAGTCATGTTTGTACTGAAACTCACACCCCTCTAAAATAATATCCCTCAAAACAAACCCCTTATTATTGCAAATATAATTTACTTACTGTGAACTAATGTTACACCAGTCTTTAAAATCAAGAGCTATTGATTGAAGCTTACTCCCTATTATATACATAGTCTCTAGTCCCTCTAACATCACTACTCTAGTATTATATGTACTAGGAAAACGTCTAATTATATAACTACGAAATGGATCCTTCGCACTGGTAGGTATCTCCACGATTAACCCCCATCTGATATATATACTCTTATTATCCCATAGTTCCTATATAAATCACTACCAGTGAAAATAATGTTGGACCCCCATTTATAAGCCCCATTCATTAAAAAAGTGTGGTACTCTCATCAACCCCATGTCTTCATTCAGAATCATGAATCTATTTTCCCTTTTCTCCTCTATTACACGAAACAGCCTTCAAACTTGGGACCTAACTCTTAGTTCAATTAATTTCTGACATTATTCTTCAAAAATACATTTTCCCCAACCATAATTCTTGCATTATCTGATTTTGCATTACTTCTCTCTACCATCTCTTGCTTCTCAGACTCCAAATTACTATTGAGACACGTATGTCTCTCTTTAGCTGTAGTAACTAATAACTTAACTGTATCACTGCAACGAGAAAGGATCGACAACAAATCGAACGCTCCTCGCACTAGATAACCAAATAATGCCTCCACAGGTGACAGACCAATGGTGTCACTAGCCATTGTCTAACCACATCTATATATCTATCCCAATTAGTGTCATTGCCACCCACCATAACTCTAAGAGCCTCAAACGCTTCCCTGTTGGCTTCTGGCCTACACGGAAGAATATTTACTTTCTATATCCCCATAACTTCCACAAGACACTCTAATGTTCTATTCATAAATTCTCTTCCATTATCTGTTATAAGAGCCTCAGTCATCCCATATCGGAAAATATACCCAGTGAAAAATGTCACAGCAACCTCATCCACCGTCTTATTCTTTAATGGAAAATTTCCACAAACCTCGTTAATTCATCTATAATCACCAACAAATGCTTATGTCCATACCCCAACTCACAAAAGTTTGTTAATAAATCCATATGCACCCTCTGAAAAGGACTACTAAGGATAGGAAAGGACCCTAATCTACATAAAGTAACTCTCACCAGTTTACATGAATTACACACAGAACATTCCTTCACAAACCACTCCACCAAAATAAAGCATGTTTTTTCCAAAAAAAATGATTACTTACTTTTTTATATATCTTCTTAATCCCCCAAATGTGGACTACCAAAATTTACAATGTATACTCTCCAAAACCACTGGAACCAACCCCTCTGTTACCGCAATCTGTGCTGTATCGCCTTTGTCCTCACTACTCCTCAACTTATATTTTATTCTCCTTACCAACAAATTACCCTCTAACACCAAACCTGAATAAGGCAAACTATAACCCTTTCTCACTAATTCACCTCTAAGAAATGTCTTTGCGTCTGCTAAAACCTCATCTTCATCTTGTCTCTTTTCCATCAAACTAATATCCTAATCCACACACACGCCAGTTACAGTGCACACATGCTCATCCTCTGTGTCCACAAAATTCCTACTAAGAGCATTCACTACCACATTATGTTTACCCTTAATGTACCTAAGCTTAGCATCAAAATCCCTAATTGTCAAAAGCCACCTAGCCTTCTTAGGAGAAAGATCTGGCTTATTAAAATGATCTAAGAATAGCTTGTGATCTGTAAAAACTTCCACTCTATTCCCCATTAGCAGCATCTTAAAATGAACAAGCTAGACATCACAGCAAAAGCATCCCTGTCCACTGTTGCCATTAACCTTTCATTACTCCCATGTGTTTAGAACTTTCTGCTATAAAAAGCTATTGGGTGCAATATACCCTCAAATTTCTGCATTGAACACGCACCTACCCCTCTTCACTGGCATCTGTCACCAACGTGAACAGTAAAGAAAAATCAGTAAACCTCAAAACTTGAAGACTCATGAAAGACTCTTTGACTTTCTGAAAGGCTATCTACTGAGCATCACCCAATGAAAACTGTACATTATCCCTCAATACATCCGTCGAAGGTGCCAACAATGTAGAAAACTCCTTCGAAAACTTGTGAAAAAACCCTGCCATTTCCATGAACAAACGAATGTTTTTCTTATTTATAGAGGTAGGAAAATCTGCACTCACTTCCGAAATGACATGTTCTAGATATACAGTACTCTTCTTCAAGAAATCACATTTGGCTAGTTTAACTTTCAGCTCTGCCAACTTAAGCCTCCTGAGGTTTTCTCTAAGTACTTCTAAATGTTCTTCTATAGAATCTGTAGCAATCAATATGTCATCCATATAAACAACACAACTTTCACCAACATCCTGTGCAAAACTGTATTTACTAGCCTCGTAAATGCAATAGGAGTACCTGACAAACCAAAATGCATTCTTGCAGATACATAGTGTCCTTTTGGGATCGAAAATGCAGTCAACTTCCTACTCTCCTCACTCAATTGCACTTGCAAAAACCCTTGCATGAGGTCAATTGAGATATCCCTACCTCCAATCTCCATTAGCAAATCTGGCAAACATGTAACCAGCTACCTGCCTGGAATGGTCTTCTCATTTAATATCCTAAAATCTACACACACATACACGGACTGAACCATCCTTGTCATGTACCGACAACAACAGGAAATTAAATGGTGACGAGCTACACCTAATTATATCTTCCTCCTCCCACTTGTTAACCTCTTGCTCAACCTGTTCTTTAATCTTTAAATGTATCTTATATGGCGAGATAGAAATAGGCTTCGTCCCTCCTTCCAAACGCACTTTATGAACTAACACATGTGTTAGCCCAAATTTATCTCCTCTCAGAGCAATAACATCTTAATATTTAGCTAAAATCTCACCTAACCCCACTGAGTATTCTTTATAGTCTGCCTCATTCAAATGATCCCTAAAAATGTCCCTTCTAACCTCCATTTCAGCCTCCGAAAATCCATTTTGCTTCCCTATAATGCCACAGATTCAGTTTCACTACTCCATTCTTATAAATCTACACCATAAGTGTCCCTCTGATACCTCCTAACTGAATTATTGCAGTTTAACAATGCCACCGATGTAACCCCTTATTTAGCACCTTATTTATTGAAGCTTTACTCACCACTACTTTAAGTTTTTCTCTGCATTCCACCACACACACCTGTTTATCCACCTTTATATATCTCATCTGAACTTTCACCAGACCAACCATACCTGGTTCTAAAATTATATCCTCCATTAAAACGCCTTTATATATCCTCTTCCCCTCACCATTAGGCTCACTTTCTCCCTGTGATGGATTATCTCCCACAATTTCCTCCTTATCCCCATAACAGATATATTCCCCTCCATTTCCTCAACACCCACATACAGGATAAAACTGCTAGTTTCACCAATTGTTATACCTCCTTCACCAGGATATATGGAAATCCTATTCCTTCTACGTGCAGGATGTCCCAGTAAAACTCTGTTTCCCAAGGCAACTCCACTCACTACCAAAACTGGTTCCTTTATTAACTGGCGCCCCAGCGAAAAACAGATATTCGCTATCCCCACAACATCCAGTTTATGAGCCTGGACATCGCACACATTTTCCTCAAAATGCCTTGGCTGATACTGAGAAAACATTGATTGATAAAAATCATAGACCACTAAACAGACTGATGTCTCTGTATCTACAAAATCACCACAAGCTTCGGCTCCCTTTATCTGCTAAAAGCCCTATATGACATGAACATCCTATCCTTTCCCCTTTGGTTGATCTGCTCTCCAAAAATTCTGTGTTTTGAGATTTATTTGGATGTCCCTCCTGAGGAGCTTTCTTACTGCTAATCACAAAATTCTGACTCCCCGGTCTATCATTACTCTTTTTTGAGAAACAGACAGAACTTCCAATTATATGTAGAATTCCCACACATGCCACAATATTTAAGTCAGCAATACTTCTTTGTGTGCCCCTGCTTATTGCAGTTGAAACAACAAAACTGTGGTGTTTGATCTGTAGATTTCCTAGCACTCTCAACTTTAGCACAAAAACCACTGGAAGCAAAACCTGAATCCCCTGTGGAAAGTTCCTCTGACCACCCATCGTGGTTTTTTGGCCCCCATTGAAAAATGTGCTATCTACCACCAGGCATTTTGACATGTGTTTCTTTATTTGGGCGAAAATAAATTATTCATCAGACGTAGGCTCTACTGGACCATCAAAGCTGCTTACAACAGCATCTGGAACCTCAGTCAAAAGCCAGGAGAAATGTAGCAACCACTGAAAAATTTCTAACGATATAGCATCGCCATGCACCTGGCCCAAACCTCTTAATTTCTCCACTAGATCCGAAGCTGCATCAAATAACTGCGAGCCAAAATCTACCATAGAGCTCTGCCATTTTCTAATTCTGTTAAATGCCCTCATATCCCGAACCAAATCACCACATTCATCTGCCCCATACACAATCCTTAAAAATTCCTTTAGGTTTTCTGAAGTGCAGATATTTTACCGATGTCTCCAACGTCTAAAGCAAGAAATCCTTTTGCCTTAGTAAAGGTATCTGCCTCATCTTTGATCTTCTTCTTATTTAAGTGATTTTGAATACTCTCAATAAAAATCTAGACCGGCTGTCTCAAAACCCCATTCACAAATTGCGAAAAAGGCTGAATTGGTGAGGCAAAAATAGTGACCTTATGGACAAATGTCTTATTGCCTGACATCTCACAGCCTGCCATTTTCAACAATCTCCCTTTCTAGTTTTTACGTGACTGGAAACAACTCCACACCCCCGAAAAAACTCCCCACAGAAACACATATAACATCAAAACTTGCCCAATATGCTCTAACACAAAACAAAACAAAACAAAAATCAAAACACTAATATCCCCTTCCCCGCAATTATTCACAAAACTCCACGGGAGCAAATCACTTCCTATGCCCACTCTCAAACAGCTGAGCGCTATGTCACACAAAATTTCAAGGTCAACCCACAAGAACCCACACAAAAAAAAAAAAATCCCAGCAGGAAAAATCTCCATTCTATATCACCCCTGCTTATTGTCTCCACACAATAAATGCTGATGCCACAACCAAAGCCCAGCCCATCTGTATCCAAGCTGAGACCCCATTAATTCATTAAGTAGGCAAACCACCCATTACATCCTACGCACTGCATAACTAAGAATAACTCGATAAAAAAAAAAAAAAAAGAAAACCCTAAATAAAGTCAGCCCATATAAATAACCTATTCTACCCCCATAACAATTCCACAAGAGAAAAATAAAAAGCAGAAGAGAGGAAATAAAATTTTTCAACAAACCAAAATGAAAACTAAAAAAGGAAAATTTACCTTTTTTCCCCCCTTCACTCGCATCATAGCATCGCCGTGACCATCCCGACATGCACGAAATTGTAACCGCAATTCAATTAAAAAAAGAAAAACCAAAATATACAATAACACTCCAAACCACAACAAAATATCCGACACCTGATAACCCCCACTTAACCAAGGCACCCAAAGTACACAATCACGCACCAATCCACAACAAAATATCCGACAATTGATAAACCCCACTTAACCAAGGCACCCAAAGTACACAATCACGCCCCAGTCCACAACAAAATATCCGACAATTGATAAACCCCACTTAACCAAGGCACCCAAAGTACACAATCACGCCCCAGTCCACAACAAAATATCCGACAATTGATAAACCCCACTTAACCAAGGCACCCAAAGTACTCAATCACGCCCCAGTCCACAACAAAATATCCGACAATTGATAAACCCCACTTAACCAAGGCACCCGTGAAGAAAGACTGAGTTGAATTCCATCTCAGACACCTAGCTTGCTTGCATTTGCAACAAGAAAATGCAAACGCAATGAATTGCCTTCGATTTGGCGGAGCACCAACTGCTCCACATTTCACCCCAGATAACACCTTATTTACTACAGATCCCTATTCATGGACCTACCTCTACAATCTACATAATTCATACTCTCTCTTTGACGTGGACTCATGACACTGTCAATTAGCGCCTTGACCGTCCCATCACCTGTTAACCGGCCCCCATGCCATGCATGGCGGGAGACTTACCTTAGTCACCCTGGGTATCGATGGCCCACAGATTCCTCTCTCTCTCTCTCTTTCTCTCTCTCTCTCTCTCTCAGCCCTGTTCCTAACCACTAACATATGGGTATAAAACAAAGGAAACCCATCTTACAAAAACAGAATTTAT
Organism: Macrobrachium rosenbergii; assembly: GCF_040412425.1. Classification (NCBI taxonomy): domain Eukaryota; kingdom Metazoa; phylum Arthropoda; class Malacostraca; order Decapoda; family Palaemonidae; genus Macrobrachium; species Macrobrachium rosenbergii. Next base: position 40,901,490 of record NC_089781.1, read on the forward strand.
TATGCAAGTCTAACAAGGCAGGTAAATGAATTTATGCATTATAGATAATTAATCCCATTTAGCTATACCCTGTTGAAAGAAAACATAATGTGTGGGAATTAACTCCTGCCTCCCACAAAGTCACCAAGTCAGACAATATTATTTGAAAGTCTGTTATTAATAACTTTCAGTGTCACTTTGGTCCCCAGTTCCATTTCCAGAAGGAGCTATATACCATGACTATTTATGGTTTCTACCTTTATCGAAAATCTGCAAGGAATAAAGCCATCTCCATTAAATCAGAGTTCACCCAGTTCATAGCACACAGAAATACATGACATAAATGTTTAAAAATGATAAAGAAATAATCACTGCAAAATAATCAGGTCTGTATTAAACACTTAAAGGGTAAGTCCCTACTTACCCTTTCAGCGACAGGGAATCCCAATTCCCAGGGGTTCCAACACGTCCTTCTACTCTGGTCTTTCACAAAGGAATGAATGATCTTTCAAAAGAACCCTTCGCACTCAGCGATTTTCACAACACACACACAGACACACTATTTCCATGGCACACCCAAAAATCCGGATCTCTTACCAAACAAAATCTTCAAGAAGCTTCCATGCTGACGCTAACCCCCCTCTCCATGTGACACTGTATCCAAGACCCTCCAGAAAAATGTTCAGGTCAAAAGTAGTCAATGCTGAATACCAAAGGTGACTGTATGCTAGGTGCTGAATTATCAAACACTCAAGAGCTCTCTTCCACCTGCAAAACCAATGACATTGCAAGAGTTCACATGTTGAAAATACCTCTGCATCCATTTGAGAGATATATATATATATATATATATATATATATATATATATATATATATATATATATATATATATATATATATATATATATATATATATACAGTATATATATATATATATATATATATATATATATATATATATATATATATATATATATATATATATATATATATATATAGTCGTGACCCTACGACCTTCCTCTGTATATACTGTATGTATTTAATATTTAATGTAATTCATATTTCAGGAATATGTTAAGTTAACTAGGAATTCATTAATTTCTTTTTTTTTTTTTTTTTTTGTTAAACTGTTCACTGGCGGAAGACAACAAACCCCCCTACCGATTTCTTGACCACTTTTTGACTTTAAATAGTAGCCGGCAGAAAAAATATTCATTGGTTATTTAAGTGGTTGTTATTCAAGAGAATTATCAACATCTTATCCTTCCTACCATGCCCCCTCCTCATAACTGAGTTTACTTCGGGGGTTCTCCTTCAAGTTTCTAGTTGTGTTTTGCTGGACTGCCTCTTGACAACACCCAAAGTTGTCTTGTGCCTGCCTTTGTAACATCTTCAACATGGCGTTTGAATATCTGTAAGTTGCAAGTATTACGATATTTTCCCTGCTTTGATACTGTGCAGAAATTATTTACTTTTGGTTTTGCTGTGAATTTATTGTATAAAGTTTTGTGTTAAGTGCTAGTGTTATTATTAAATTATAAGGGTTTCTTGCCTTTAAATGGATCCTTTTAATTGTGACATTGGTGCTTAACATTTTTACCTTAAGATCTGGTAAATTATAACTTGGGAATTTTTGTTGTGAATTTGGTGGTAACTGAGTTTGGGACAATATATATATATATATATATATATATATATATATATATATATATATATATATATATATATATATATATATATATATATATATATATATATATATATATATATATATATATATATATATATATATATATATATATATATATATATATATATATATATATATATATATATATATATATACTGTAAATATATATATATATATATATATATATATATATATATATATATATATATATATATATATATATTTACAGTATATATATATATATATATATATATATATACATATATATATATATATATATATATATATATATATATATATATATATATATATATATATATATATATATATATATATCATCATCATTAAATCTTCATATATATAAAATGATGTCCGCTACCACAATATTTTGTGGCCTTGATTGCTTGCCTCTATATATGCGACAGTCATAATAATAATAATGAAACTATTTTGCACCTAGAAATTACTCAGATAGAATGCATACATGTCTTTAAGCTTATACTTGCTGAGTTAATACACCCAAGTTTTCATTTCTTAGTGTAAGATGAATAAACGTGGAATGATGAAAGGTTTAGAGTCTAAATATACCTTACATAATCAAAAAGAAGAAAAAAGTATTCGTGAGAGCGCTCCTCGTTAGAGGGAATAACAGACAATGTATGTCTTCACAAACATTACGCCATAAATATCGTTTAATATCGATTTCATTACACCAACTCCCGTTATCCATAATGACCGGTAGTGAATTACCGGTTTTCAAACCCTAGAAGGAACAAGGCAACTACAACAGTAGTGACTGCAGATATCAGCTAGAGTATTGATACCTTTCTCTTTCCTTAGTATCATAATTAGATAGACTTTATAAATTATGCCTGGGTCTAGTCTTATGTATTAGTCAGGTTCTTTACACTCTCATACATGCCCTTTTGAAATACTGCTTCTTATACAAAAATTATTCAGGGACCTCAAAATCCTTTGCTTAGAATGTCTTGCTCTCATAACACTGCTGCAGCAGCTCTGAGGGTTAACGATAATCATTGCTGAACATTACTGGGATCAGAGAGCAGTCCATCTCAGTCTGCTGTGTGCCTCTGTGACCAAGCAAGATGGACAGGATTTGCTGGTGAAAGGAGAACCAGAGGAGACCCAATGTAACATCACCCTGAAAATTCATGACACTGTTTTACCAGTCCAACTGCACAAGTGTGTTAGATTGATATGAATGTCCACAGTGGCTCCTGTGGCGTTATTCAAGTGACCCTCCACCTCTGACGGTAAAACGTAGATTCCATGTCTGGCCTGCAGAAACATTTAGTTACATAGATAGATCACGGTTCAATTCGTGAAGGATTTTGCCAATGCAAAGGTCCCTTTGCTCTACCTTCTCTTCATGTAAATGGGTCCTGTACTTATCCTTGACATGGAAACATGTATTATTTTTCTCATCCCAATAAAGGCTATTTCTGTCCTCCATACTTTTTTTCCTTTAGCCTCTCCTTTCTTTCCACATGAACGATCTATCATTCCATTTTTGTTCACATGAACATCCTGATCCACTCTCTCATCTTCATTAAGATTTATGTCCCTTCTGTGTAATCCCATAATTCTCACTCTTTCATTCCTTCTCACAAAACAGCATCTCACCATTTCAGTCTTTTTCTGTCTATTGCGTTTAACATATACTTTCTCTTTCTCCTGTTCTAGGTCCACAGGTTCACATTTAACAAATCTTCAAAATACTTATTCCATTAGAACACAGCTGCATTCCCTTCAGATGCATCTCCCCATTTGCACCTTTTATTTTGAGATCCTATAGGTCATTAACCTCTCTCTCTGTCTCCAGTTACTTTCGTTTTACCATTTTATTCTCCTTGGAGTTCTTGCTCTCCTCCGCTGTATTATGTACCTAATTTTGTTCTTACTTTCATCTTGGCTACCTTTACTTGCTGCTGTATAGCTTTACATATTTCCTCAGTCGTTCAATTGCAACTCAAATAATCTTAATTTTTTCCTTGACTAAACCTTCCAGTTTCTTGCCTCGATAACTTCACCACGGAATTTTACAAACGAGTCATCCATTTCTACTTTTGTCTTTAACCCTAGTCCATATTTCATCCATTTACTCCTTACACCCCTTCTTATAACGATTAAATGTCTTGTATATGCCTTGATAAGCAAAGTTGAAAAAAATTACCCAGTTGTAGACTCTGCAAAAAAAGTCAAGGACAGCCATGCATGCAGTCACTGTATTAATCTTGTGATTTTTGTTGTAGTTCTTCAAAAATATTCTAATTTTTACATACCTCAGTAGTGTGCAACAATATTATTACCAGTAGAACAGCTTAAGTGCTTTTGTCTTTTTAAAGTTTTCTCTTATGTATGGACACTAAGGAAGCCACAGAGTATTATAACAATTTTAATATTTTAGTTTGGGTACAGAAAACCTTTCCTTATATGGCCATAATGCTTGGAAGCACCTGTAGTATATTTGATGAGCTTAGTACTTACAAAATCAAGAACTTCTATTAAGCTGCAAATCTTATAAGGAAATGAGATTTTGCTTCACCGTGAGACTAAGAAGGTTTTTATTCTGTGATTCACGTCTACATATTGAGTTATATATAAAACTTTCTGAAAATAAGGATGATTTACAGTTTCGAAGAGAAGCAAAATATCTTATTCTTATTAAGTCATCTGTGACAGACTGTTCATCTTCTTGCCTGTGTGACCCTCGATGTGATGGAGCCTTCAGCCATGGTAAGTCAAAATGGCATGGTCTTCCCGGGATTTGGTCAGTTACAAGCACCTGACGTTACTCCTTTCAATTCTCTTTAGTATGAACTGGATTGTCGGTCACAGTGAACGATAATCATTTTTGGTAAATGGTGATATGTGATGATGTCTTGTAGGAGAAGACTGAATGTTGCAGGGATGGAGAAATAATATCCCGAGTCATAGGTTGCTTTATTCCATACAGCAAACAGGTAAACACAGAGAGGGAACTGCAAGGCGTACAACTCGCGCCAAGAGAGGCAGGAAGAATAATCATGCGCATGTGCAGAGTGCGGATTCATGCGCATGCGTTAGCAAGAGACAATGTTCATGAAATAGAATGCATATACATACAATAGATATATAATCCGCACCTCCCCCCCTTTTGCATTCAAAGAGGTATCTTGAACGTACTATGCAAGTTACATACAGTGAACAATCAATTACAGTAATACCTCGAACTTGCGAGATTCGAGTTGCACGAATTCACAGACGCATGAATTTTTTATTGGAACCTAACTAATGGTCATACACGAGTTTTTCACAGACACGCGAACATTTCCGTACACTGAGAAACCCTGCAAAAGTGTTTGTTTAATTTTTTTATGTGATTTATAAGTTTTCAACCTTTTATGTGTAAATTAAATAACATTAAATATTATTAAACATAATTATTTCTCTCTGTCTCTCTCTCTCTCTCTTTCTTTCTTTTAGTGAGATGAATTTTTATGGTACATGTAAACAGGTATGTTTATTTGTATGATAAATAAACTTTTTAAGTAATAATATGTACTAATTTTCAAATAATAATAATAATAATAATAATAATAATAATAATAATAATAATAATAATAATAATAATAAAACTGTAATACAAAATTTGTACTATCTTGAACAAACAAATTCTTCCCTCATCTTTTGTAAGAAGGTGGAAGGCAAAAGCTGTCAGATATGTCATTTAACATGACAAGAATGAGAGTGTTGCTAATCAGTGGTCAAATTTTCTGTGTGTGTGTGTGTCCGTAATAATTCATAAAAAATTTCACTCTCTTAAGTAAGGACAACTGTTATCTCTCTCTCTCTCTCTCGTTCGAAGTTAGCCAACCTACGTATTACAGCACTGTTTCTCTGTATGTCTTTAACTGTACAGTAGATAATTTTGAATTGATCTAATTTTACCTGTGCCGTTTACAAACTGTAAATGCGCAGTTCTAAAACATAGAGACATAGAGCATTTCAGAACAAAGAGAAAGTGACAGAATAAAAAAAGTTTGTAAAAACAGGGTTGAGAAGACTTCTTAAAATAGATTGGTGGAATGGGGAGAGAGTCACACACTATATTCTTAAGTCAACCATTTATTTCTTTTAGGGTAATGGGTAATGTATTAAGCTAACTCTCTCTCTCTCTCTCTCTCTCTCGTAATACTGTAATTCATAAATAATATAACTTGACATTTCAAGTAAGGACAATCTCTCTCTCTCTCTCTCTCTCATAGTTAGTGCTCACACATTTTTACAACTTATTAATTCTCTGTACATCTTTACCTGTACAGTAGATAGTTTAAATTGATCTAATTTGACCTGTATCATCTACGAAGTTTAAATGCACTAGTGTTGCAAATACGTTCTAAAACATAGAGACATAATAACTAAGAGTTGTATTAGTCAAAATATAAAACATTGTTTGTTCATGAAAAAGCATTTCAGAATAAAGAGAAAGAGACGCAGAATAAAAAAGTTGCTAAAAAGAGGTTGAGATGATTCTTAAAATAGATCGGTTGGAAGGGGAGAGAGAGAGAAATTCTCTTACAACTCTCAATTTTTATGTAAACCATTTATTTCTCTTTTTTAAGGGCAGTGTATTAAGCTAACTTTTAAATGAAATTACAGTAACTTTAATTCCATTTAAAAGTTAACTTAATAATTTGGGAGCATGATTAGGGTCATATTTAGTGTTTAAACTTTAGAAATAAGCATTTATTAGCATTTTTAGAGACCATGCCAAACTTACACGAAAATTCACCCTGCGCGAGGGGTTCTGGAACCTAACCTCGTGTAAGTTCGAAGTATGACTGTAATAGTGTGCAAAGCAAATAATATACAGTGATTATATCAAGTAATTATGTGCAAAGCAAACTGCATAAGTGGCACATGTGGGCTTTGTACACTATGTAGGCCAGTTTAATCTTGGAGACCTGCGAGGGGTTTTGGAGGGAAGTGATGACTTTTCCATGTCAGGGGTAAGGACCACAGGGATTAGAGTTGGGAACTTTACCCATGATGATCCCAACCTTGTCCCATCTGTGGGTTGTCGGGTCCTGGATGCGGACATGTTGGCCCACCTTCAGCCTGGGCAGGGGGCAGGCGTGGGTGTCGTAGTTTCGCTGCACTTGAGCTGCTCTGACAGCACGGCGGTCACAGTCATAGGCCTTTTCTTGCCAATCTTCTGTGAATGATTGAGGATGGGCAGGCACACACGTACGGAGAGGGTGACCATACAGTACCTAGGCAGGAGAGTGACCAGAGTGGTTGGGCGTGTTGCATAACTCGAGGAGGCCACGATCAAAGGCTTCGCAGTCGATGTTTCCTGTAGGGGCCGTTTTGAGGATCAAGTGCTTGACAGCCTTGACAACGGCCTCAGCATGTCCATTAGACTGCGGGTAGTGTGGCGACGAGGTTATGTGGTGTACACCCTAACGCTCTGTGAAGTCGGCGAATTCTTTGCTGGCAAACTGTGGTCCTCCATCGGTGCGTAAGTGCAGGGGAACACCCACCTCTCTGAAGTAACAGCAGAAGTGCTGTATTGTCAAGGAGGCGGTGGTGTCACCCTTGCAAGGGACGACCACAGGCCACCGGAGGCGGTTGGTGACCACAAGGAAAGACTTCCCCGCTACCTGGAAGAAGTCTGCCGATACCGACTCAAAGGGCCTTGATGGGTGGTCGTCATTGTGAAGGGGCTCCTGCTGTTGGCTGGGACGCAGGATCTGGCAGGGCTCGCAGGCAGCGATGGTGTTGGCGATGTCCGAGTCTATCCCAGGCCAGAAGACGGTTTGTCGAGCACGACGTTTGGTAGCCTCGACACCTCGGTGGCTGTCGTGGAGTCTGGAGAGTGTGTGGCACGTTGAGCTGCAGGAACCAGTATTCTTGCTCCGTAGAGCACGAGGTTACTGTCAGTAGAGAGAGCTTCTCGCAGCTTCCAATATGGTAGTAGGGAGGAGTGCAGGTCGTACCGATTTGTGGGGAACCCGGAACTGATGCAATCACGAAGACGAACATAAGTGGGGTCGGCCTGTGCTGCTATCGACATGTCCTGCAGGGTCTGCTCGGCATCGAAGGTTGGGGCTTCCTTGCCCTGGGAAGCTGTTGCAGCGTTGATGACTGACCTGACATGCGCTGTTACCTCAGCGCAGCCAGTCATATCCTCAGAAGTCGGGTAGCTGACTGGTGCACGGGAGAGTGCATCTGGGATGCACAGAGACTTGCCAGCATGCCACACTGCAGTAAATTGGTACTGCGACATGCGCTCCTTCATTTGCTGAAGCCGTGGGTTTTCGACCATATCCAGTGTGCAACTGTTGATGATGGGCACCAGCAGACAATGGTCAGTTTGCAGGGTGAAGGCTGGCAGTCCTTTGAAGTACAGATGGCACTTTGTGAGGGCCTAAGATACTGCAAGCATCTCCAGCTCAATCGTTGCATACCTCGTCTCAGCATCTGCGAGAAAGCGGGATCCACACTGGACTACTCGGAGATGACCAGAGCCATGGTCCTGGAGGAGGGCGTAGCCTATCCCATACAGACAAGATGCGTCGGTCTGGAGAATGGTTGGTAGTGTTGGGTCAAAAGAAGCAAGACCAGGCGGGCTTGAGAGTGCTTGCTCCACGCGTTTGAAGGCCTGGTCATGGTCCGGTGTCCACATAAAAGAGCGCTTGGGGCTCATGAGTGGGTGCAGGGGTTGTGCAGTCAGGGCAATATCTGGGGTAAACTCTGCCAAATGGTTTACTAACCCCATGAAGGCACGTAGGTCCGTCAGGTTGGACGGTGTTGGGAAGTCTTGTAGAGCAGCAACTCGTCCTGGATCATCAGTGATTCCTTCTTCAGAGAGAATGAAGCCACAGAAATTCACTCGGGTCTCTGCCACTGTGAACTTGTCTCTGTTGAGAGTGATGCCGTATTTGCGGCAGCAGGTGAGCAGTTCATGGATCCTGTGGTAGTGTGTCAGCAGGTCGTCGTCGAAGATGAGAATGTCATCAACAACCTTGACGCACTTCTTCATGCCCTGGAGTGCCAGGTCACCATGGTAGCAATAAGCATCGCTGGTGGCAGCGAAGCCCATGGGTCCCCGGCAATGCTGGAAGCGTCCGTAAGGCGTAATAAAAGTGGTGAGGTGGCACTCCTCTTCTGCTAGCTCCATCTGCCAGTAGCCGTGTAGAGCGTCCGCGGTGGTGAAGAACTTGGCAGTAGAGTCGACAGCGTGGACAGCAGCTAAGGGTGTGGGCGAAGGGTGGGCTGGTCGGGAGACTTGTGCATTCAACTTGGTGAGATCCACCGTGATGCGAACTCCCTTGGCTTTTGGGATGATGACTAGAGGGTGGCACCATTCGGATGGCTCGTCTCCACAAGGCTTAATGATTCCCTGCTGGACAATGGAGTCTAGTTCATTCCTGACAGGTTCGCGGAAAGCGTAGGGGCCCTGCCGTGGGGTGTGGATGGCGAATGGGACTGCATCCTCCTTGAGGTGAATTTTCATGGGAGGGCCTGCCATCGGCCTTAATGGGGCTCCTTTAAGGTCTTCCTTAGACACGAGCACATCCTGGAAGGCTTGTAGGAAATATTCTCGGGCCTCGGCAGGGGTCGTGTTGGCATGGAGGGGTAACTCCTTACATCGGTTAATGTGGGTGACCTGTAGGATGGGCCATGGAAAGCCTGGCGGGATGATGGCCATCTCCTTGCAGAGTGCATAGGACAGGAGTGGCATCTGAATGCCTTCATGGACTTGAATCGTGGCGAGGCAGAACCGCTTGGCCAATGACAGGGTGGCCTTAAAGGTACCTAAAGCTGGTGTCATCTTTGACCCGTCTGCCATGAGGGTCACTGACGTGGCAGGAGCCTGTAGCGCAATCCTGGGAATGCAAAGAAGTTCCAAGTGCTGGGGGCCCATCACTGATATATCAGCTCCTGTGTCTGGCAGCATCATAATCTTGAATGTCTCATCCCTATAGGTGAGAGTGAGGGATATGGGCGACGGTGAGGGGCAAGTTGTTGCAGAAAGGGTCTCGACCTTGCGACAGCTGGAAGACTTGTTAGAAGGGGCCGTGGCATTGGGCGCTCATCTGCTGTCTGCAACACTTGTCATAGTGGCCCACTCGGCCGCAGTGTCTGCACGTGGCCTTGTTGGCAGGGCACTTTGGGGTCCTGCACCAGTGTCCCTTGCCACTACAATTTCCACAAACACTGTCAGTGGCTGGGCACTTGTCTGCAGAGCCGTGCTTCCTTGTGCAGGAAAGGCATGAATAGTCTCTGTTAGGGGTTGGGTGCGCAGTAGCGCCCTTGTTGCCATGTCTTTTGGTTTTCTTATAAGCAGAAATGGCACACAATTTAGAAGGAGGGGCACGTATGGCATTGGTGGCTGTCCGTGTGGCCTCATAGGAGCGACATTCATTGACCATGGTGGCCAGTGGAGCTGCAGCATCCAGGGCAATGAGTTTCTGGGTGAGCTCCTCGTCCCTGACTCCCATGATGATGATCATCTTCAGCTGAGTCTCTTCACAAGCAGAAGAATGGCCAGGACAGACGTCGATTTCCTCTGCTACATGCTTCAGTCACACGTAGAAATCATTGAAGCTTTCCCCTTCCCTCTGTTTGCAGGAAAGCAGGTCCCTGCGTCGTAGAGCTTCATTCCACAGGTTCTTAATATGTTCCTGGAGAACATTCAAGACCTCGTCCACACTCCAATCAGTGTCTGGTGGTACGTTGAGCGTGTGTTCAAGTATCCTTTGTGTCTCCAGGCTAAAGCACATACGAAGTTGTATCAACTGCTTCCTGGGAGGCAATGCCCCTAGGTCCACCATCACGCTGTAGTCATCCCAGAGTCTGCGCCATTCCCTAAACACCTGGTATGAAGCGTCAGGACATAAGGGCGGCGGAGTCTGGGCAATGGCCTTCTGTGGGGGTGGTGGCTGGGTGGCGTTGGCACTGAGGGTTGTGTAGGAAGTTGTTGCGAGTCCGCTGGTGTTGCTTGCTGTTGGGCAGAGTTGACTGTGAGTAGCTGCAACAGGGCGGTGAAACATTGAGCTTCCTCCTCTCTTCTTAAATTGTCCTCTTGGCGGCGTAGATCCTCTTCATGAGGACATTGTTCCTCTTCTCTCCGACGTTGTTCCTCCTCTCTCCGACGTGCAGCCAACTCAGCCTGTCGAGATTCCTCAAGGTATTTGATGAGGAGCCGTAACTCTGCATTTGGAGCTGTGGGAGGCGGTAAAGTCAGGTGTGGTGAGAGCGAAGGTGGGGTTGCCAGCGTTATAAAACCTGGTGGGGTACAACCGTCTGTTGGTGAGACTGGGTGCGAAGGCCACTGGTGGTCCTCAGGGTCCTGGTCGTGTTGTATATCCTCAGGTTCGTCTTGATGTGAAGCAAAAGCCATTATGAACCGTTTTCAGAAGTGCCATACACAGTTTAAAAGAAGAGGAGAAAGATGAGGGAGAATTTCTACAGTTTTAATTTTAAAAGTTACTGTAAATAATTCCACTGTGTGGCGAGCGAACACTGGCAGGCGGGGGAGGGCGGAGCAGGTCAGGGAGGGCTCCTGGGGGTGGGCGGTCGGACGGGTCCGGCTACTCGCCTTGACAGTTGACTTACCTGAGTTGACTGGAAAAGTCGGCAGTGTGTGCTTAATGATGAGCCTTACCGGTCGTTCCTTGGGCTCTGTAGCTGGGTGGGGGTAATGGGGTCCCACTGGGTGGCTGGGGAGGGGCACAAGAGAAATACAACCCACTAAAATCAAAGCACTAATATTACACTGCACTGGCACTTCACAAACATTGCACAAACACTGTAAGGTCCTGTAGAAACACCACACCAACACTGTAAGATCCTCAGGCGATGAAAGAATATCCACTGGCGATCGTAGAATATCCACAGGCAATCGAGGGGTAATGGCGGCTCGATTTGAAATGCTGGATTCAACGTTCCCTTGTAAAGCTGGATGGTTAACTCACTGCGCCATGGTGATATGTGATGATGTCTTGTAGGAGAAGACTGAATGTTGCAGGGATAGAGAAATAATATCCCGAGTCAAAGGTTGCTTTATTCCATACAACAAACAGGTAAACACAGAGAGGGAACTGCAAGGCGCACAACTCGCGCCAAGAGAAGCAGGAAGAATAATCATGCGCATGTGCAGAGTGCTGATTCATGCGCATGCGTTAGCAAGAGACAATGTTCATGAAATAGAATGCATATACATACAATAATATATAGAGTAATCCACAGTAAATACCACAATGCTTATCCAAATAGTCATTACAAGGCCGTCTTCAGTTCATTTCTTTTTCTAGAAGGTTGCTTTCAACAGTTTGTGATTTTATAATGTTCTTATGTTAACTCGGAATATCTTTAATTGCTTCAAAGAAAAAACAAGCAATTGTTATTTTCCAGCGCGTTCATTAGCTTTAAGCTAAAATTTTTATAACAGGGATTTAAATAAAAATTATCCACACAATTTTTAGATAAATATATTTATATCCCCAATAATTAAAAAGCAAACACTTAAATTCGTACTACATTCATATCCTTCAAGCAAACAGTCCAGGACTTTTAACGTTAGCGGAGGTATTGATGATGTTCCATTAACGCGTTTCATTATATTTTAAGGCCATCGATTTTCAACTCCTGTTACTGAAAACAACACACTGGCATTCAACGTAACGGCGATTCAGCGTACCTGCAACAAGAGAATATAAAAAATTAAGATGAGGATACTGACAGGATAATGCTATAGGAGTTTAGCGCTACTCGATTCCACATCACTTAATAACTAAACTCATCTGTTAGCAATGGACATCATATTATCAATATAAGCATCATTTCCACACCCTACCTTTATGTAGTTTGTCCTGTAAGCTTAGTGTCAACATTGAATGTGGTGTTAAGCAAAATATTGTGAAAATCATTAGTATTCAGGCTTTTTCAAGGAAAAGTGATACCCGTGCCAATCTCTTCCAGTTGATTCCAGTGACAAAGTCAGTACGATTTCCAGAAAGGTATAGTCCATTGAGATTTGATTCATGACATCTGGAGTGCCACCAAGGACCTTTGAAACTGGAAAACGAAAGAGATTTTGAGTAAATAATCTGAATACGAAATATTGAGGAAAACATATGAACAAATGTTTCTACATATTTTAAACTTTTTATTTTTATGAAACTCCCAGGTCCAATTCTGTTAGGAAGATTTTTTTTTTTAATTATTAGAACGCTCTCAATATCAAGAGAGTATATTGTTGAATTAAAAAGTAATATGAAAAAAGATACTTGTTTAATGTTCAATATGGAGAAGAGTATTCGGATTCATTATTAAAGCTTACAGCATTGATCAGTCAACGTTCGCAGAAAATTTAATTCCATTTTGCGGTGAAAACGAATCTTCAGCATCTCCGCTATACCCAGTTACTTCCATCTTGTAAGAAGAGCCTCTGTCACTTACATAAAGCGTTTTGTACTTTGCCCACCGGACTTCATTGCTGAAGTCAACCAGATCGAATCTCATTTCATTTAGTTTTTGATCCGTTAGGGCATGAATGTAGTCATTTCTTAACAAGAATTCGCCCCTAAGGTCATAAAAACCAAGGGCGTACTCTATCCATGTACGGAAGAAATCTTCCCTTGGTTCAATGTCGTCTCGTCGTTGGATGACTGTCCACCCACCGCCATCCGTCTCCATGTCACAGAAAACCTGACACAAAAGGTAAGAAGTCAAAAATTATGGGAAGCAAGAAAAACTGTTCAGATAAAAAGCCTCTTTCTATTAATTACTTTGAGTTCCAGTAAATCAAAATTTGATAACTATTCACACATTAGAGCTAAGAAATTTATCAATGATTGCTTTCACCTGCACAGGGAACTCTGGACAGCAGTAATAAGGGTAGACAGTGTAGATTCCACTGGTGCCATTTCCTTGCTTCTGAATGCCTTTGCGGTTACGAATAGGAGGTCCTACTTCGAACCAAAGGACGTGGGATTTTGGGTATGCTGCTTAGTCTACCATATGTGATAAAAAAAAAAAAAATCATACAGTTGGCAAGGGGGATCACATTAGTACTAACCGAAGATGCTACGGTAATAATAGGTGCGACAGGGTCGCTTCCAAAAAATTTACGTTGTCATATATCATGGAATTGATGACGTCACTCCATGATATTAAAGGTAGTTGAAATTCATAAACGCTGCCATTTTCACGACAAATATGCTTGGTTGCCATGCTAAGAGTAGTTTCCACGGGGTCAGAACTTTACTTACTACAGAACAGCCTCTCCCCTACTTACTGCCATCCATACTCAGTGGGCAAACACCCTCAACCCCAAATTCCATAAAAAATTTTTTTATAAAAAAAAAAAAGTATGTAGACAAGTCATGTTATATATATATGTAGACAAGCTCGATTATATATATATATATATATATATATATATATATATATATATATATATATATATATGTGTGTGTGTGTGTGTGTGTGTGTGTGTGCGTTTGTGTGTGTGCAAGCTGTGTGCGTGTGTGTGTTTATGTATACATGTGTAAGTGTAAATATATACATACATAGAGAGAGAGTCACAAGGTCCTTTCTCCCCAAGAATGAAAAGTGTCAAAGTGTCCGTCTCTTAAATCCTTAAAAATGCTTTTTATTTTTCTGTAAAAGAAAACTATTGTGCTGGCTTTGTCTGTCCGTTCACGCCTTTTCCTGTTCGCCCTCAAATCTTAAAAACTACTGAGGCTAGAGGGCTGCAAATTGGTATGTTGATCATCCAACTCCAATCATCAAACATACCAAATTGCAGCCCTCTAGCCTTAGTAATTTTTATTTCATTTAAGGTTAAAGTTAGTCATAATCATGCTTCTGGCACCACTATTGGTACCAACAACAAAGGCCACCACCAGATCGCAGCTGAGTTTCATGGGCCGCGGCTAAGAGTTTCATGGGTCGTGGCTGAGGACACCACCGGACCGTGGCTGAGTTTATGAGCCCCGGCTAAGAGTTTCTTGGGTCGTGGCTGAAAGTCTCATACAGCATTATATGCTGTACAGAAAACTTGATTGTGCCGAAGAAACTTCAGGGCATTTTTAGTTTTCTGCAAAAGAAAACTATTGTGCCGACTTTGTCTGTCCGTCCACACTTTATACTGTCCGCATTTTTTCTATCCACCCTGAGATCTTAAAACCTACTAGGGCTAGAGGGCTGCAAATCGATATTAATCATCTACCCTTCAATCATCAAATATACCAATTTGCAGCCCCCTAGCCTCAGTAGTTTTTATTTCATTTTGGGTTAAAGTTAGCCATGATCATGCTTCTAGCAACGATATAGGATGGGCCACCACCTGGCAGTGGTTAAAGTTTCATGGGCCGCTGCTCATACAGCATTATACCGAGACCACTGAAATATAGATCTATTTTCGGTGGCCTTGACTGTATGCTGTAGCGGTTGTAAAGAAAACTCGATTGGGCCAAAGAAGCTTAGGCGCATTGTTTACTGGTTTACCTGTTTTTTTAGATAACAATTTAAGAAAATATTATTCCAATGCCTACATGGCTGTATGAGCCATGGTCAGCGTAGTGCTGCCTCTGGTTACCAGTTGCTATTGAATATATTAAGAAAAGATACCATTTCGTGACAGGTCTGAGAATACAGAATAAGTTAGATTATATATACAGTACCTTGTGAACAGACAGAGGAGAATTCACTGGCTAGGTAGCCAAACTTTCATAAAGACTCAATAGCGCCATAGTAGGTCATCTTGGACTTAAATAGTATGAATTGCTGCAAAAGTTCTGAATAAGTAAAACTAATATTTATAGAAGCGCAGGTTGTATAAAACGTTATAAAAAATTGGATTATAATGGAAAAAAAATTTCCATGTTAATTAAGGTACCCTCAGAGAAATTAACCTTAAATTCCGTATAATCCCGATTTCTGCTTCAACTAACGACCTGGTCTCTGGAACCTGACCTTGGGTGAGTTAGAGGATTCAAATTCAACATCCAACAAAGCATCCTATGAACTCACCTGTTGTCCAAAACAATCCTTGCTACTTGTTTGACTCATTTCACATGACAACACGTTCATTACCCCTTGGCAATTAACCATCTGATATTCAATTTTATACATGTTTTTGGATTTTGAATGGTTAAACTTTCGTATCTCTTGTAGTTAGGTCTATGGTTTTAGTCTGAGAATACTTGAACCCAGATTATCCTGGATTATCTTATTGTTTATTACCCTTTGACAATTGACCATCTGGTATTCTTGTTCTGTTTGTTTACTTTGTAACCTTCTTTTCATCTGTGTCTCATGTGTGCTCAGACGATGCGTTAATAAACGTGAAAGCGCTTGGCACTGAACTTCTGCCTGTCATTTCCTGTGGGATTCGCTTATACACTAAAGTCACGTGCATCTACTGTGATTTTTTTATATATATATATATATATATATATATATATATATATATATATATATATATATATATATATATATATATATATATATATAGGGTATATATTATATGGTGTTTCAAATTAGAGCCCCCCCTTCTACAGCATAAACTAAAATTGATATGGACAAAAACAAAAGTAATTCAGAACAGGTGTTTATTTAAGTTTCTCTCTGAGTATTTAATATTTTGTGTGGCCTCCATCTGCCTGTACCACAGCCTGCATTCTTGAGGGGTATGATTTCAGCAAATTGCAAAAAAGCTGAGACTCAAACTCCATTTCCCTGAGCACTTCGGTCACCTCTCTTCGCAGGTTGACGAGGCTTGGTATACCATCATAGTTCACTGTGCGCACTTCAACACGATCCTTTAAGATACTACCAATGTTTTCACACACATTAAGGTCAGGGGAGCTACCTGGAAATTCACTTAACCAGAAGAAATCGATACCACTGTTTCGAAGCAGCTCCTGTGTTTGAAGAGCCTTGAAACATGGTACCTTATCATGGAAAAATGTGACTTCTTCAACATATAACACATTTTCAGGATCTTTATGGAAAGGAAATACTCCATCTTTAAGCGCAGTTTCTCTGAAGTATTTGCCATTCCATGACTGTCCTTTTTCTTTGATGATCCACATTAACCATTTGGCTGTGAAACAGAGAAAAATTCCCAAATATTCAGGAAATTTCACAACTTGGCGATAGCACATGTCATCGCTGACATCATCCAACTTTGCAGCTCAAATGATGTCATTTTGATGATTTGGCTTCCTGACTGTGTAAATGAAGAATTCATCTGATGCAGCAACATGGAGAAAGTCAACTTCATCCCAATCATTAAGAAATGAACCACAAAACTGTGAACAGTCTTCTCTTTGTTGCTGAGTGATGTTGGTCTTGCTGATAACATGAAATGGCTTGATACCAGATTTTTTCAACTCACAATACACAGCACTATAACTTTTCTTTCCCCTTTATGTTTCTAGTTTAAGCGCCAATTTACGTAAAGACTTACTTGGTCTACCCACTTCCACAGCTATGATGTCTTTTGACTCTTGAGAAAGGACTTCAGGCCTTCCAAGATTCTCATTCTTTTTGGGATGACAGTCATATAGATTTTTGTTCCAGTTTATTTTAACAAAGGATTCATCTCTTTTAATGTATTTAGCTATCCAGGAATGTGAAATGAAGGATGCGCCAGCATCCCTGACCTCTCTGAAGGTTATAGCCCGGATTCGGTCAATCCATCTGACTTCCTCTGAGTCGTTAGCCATGGCTGTATCTAACTCCGTCACTCAGTCTGAAAATACAAGAAATGTAAAATGAAAAATAGCTTAGTAGAAACTTAAAATTATGTACTTGGAGATAGGCCATAGCAGAAAGCTTCATAACTTTCCATTTGATCTGTGGAGGGGGTGGCTCTAATTTTGAAACACCCAGTATATATATATATATATATATATATATATATATATATATATATATATATATATATATATATATATATATATATATATATATATATATATATATATATATATATATATATATATATATATATATATATATATATATATATATATATATATATATATATATATATTTTTATCACACTGTGATTTATATACAATCATGAAGCTACCAATGTCGCTTAATATTGAAATTCATTTTACCTCGGTATATCTCCATTGGATAATTGTCGCCGAAGGGAATTTATATAAGTGATAAATGAATTGGAATCGTCAGGACACAAACCAGTGACACGGAAACCTATTCAGCGATTCCAGTGGACGGTAACCATTGAGCCATCTCTTGATGGCTCAATGGTTACCGTCCACTGGAGTCGCTGAATAGGTTTCCGTGTCACGGGTTCATGTCCCGACGATTCCAATTCATTTATCACTTATATAAATTCCCCTTTGGCGACAATTCTCCAACAGAGATATACCGAGGTAGCGTGAATTTCGATATTAAGTGACATTTGTAGCTTCATGATTATATATATATATATATATATATATATATATATATATATATATATATATATATATATATATATATATATATATATATATATATGTATATATATATATGTGTGTGGAATTGGGAGAGAAACCCAGAAGGGGAGAATGTAGTGGAATTTGCTGTGGCACTCGACATGGCAATAGTAAACACATTCTTTATGAAGAAAAGGGAACACCTAATAACATATAGGATGGGGGAAGATGCTCCCAAATAGACTACTTCCTATATAAAAAGATAAAGCTGGGGAGGTCAAGAACTGCAAAGTTATCCCAGGCGACCATGTAGCCCCCAACACAGACTGCTATGCATGGATTTGAAGCTAAAAGGTAAAGAAAAACCAAAGCTAAAGGGATAAGGAAAATTAAATGGTACAAATTAGTGAGGGAGGAGGATAAGAAGAGAGATTTTAAGAGGAGGGTTTTGGAGGACATTGATATAGGAATTGAAGATGTTCAAGAATGGTGGGCACGAAATGCAGCAGTAATTAGAAGACATGGAAAGGAGCTGCTGGGAGAGACATCGGGGATCATATGGGAGGAAAGGAGAGTTGGTGGTGGGAGGAAGACATTGGGAAAGTAGTAAAAGATAAGAAGGAGGCAAAGAAGAGATGGGAAGAGTCACAGTCAGTGGAAGACAGAGATCGGTTCAGAGAGAAAAACAAGGTGGTGAAAAGATGATAGCCCAAGCTAAAGCAAAGTCGTATGATGATGTGTATAATGAGCTGGGGACGAAGGAAGGATTAAATAAGATGATCAAGCTATCAAAGGCTAGAAATAAGAGCACCAAAGATATTACACATTTCAAACAAATAAAAGATCAAGATGGGGTAGTACTTAGAAAGGAAGAAGACATCATGAAGAGATGGAAAGAATATTTCGAACAGCTGTTAAATGAAGAAAATAATAGACTAATAAGAGGGGATGGGCAGGTGAACATTGGCATGGTGATGAGGTTTTCTAAGCAAGAGGTGCTGGATGCACTGAAGAAGATGAAGAATGGGAAGGCAACCGGACCAGACATGATACCTGTGGAAGCATGGAAGGCATTAGGGGATGAAGGAGTGGATATACTTTACGATCTTATGATAAAGATCCTTGAGCAGGAAAAGATACCAAATGAGTGGCATGGGAGTATACTGATCCCAATTTTCAAAGGGAGAGGAGATGTCCAAGAGTGTGGTAATTATAGGGGTATTAAACTAATGTCCCACACTTTGAAGATACTGGAAAGGATGATAGATGCCAGACTAAGGGAAGTAGAAATAGGTAAAGAGCAGATGGGATTTATGAAGGGAAGAGGAACAACAGATGGTATATTTTGTCTGAGACAACTAATGGAGAAATTCGGGGAAAAACAAAGGGACCTACATATGGTATTCATTGACCTTGAAAAGGCTTACGACCGAGTCCCCAGACAAGAGGTATGGAGGAGCCTGAGGGAGAGGATGGTGCCAGATAAGTATGTGCGATTGATACAGGAGATGTACCGGAATGTATTTACCAGAGTGAGGAGCAGTGTTGGGGAGACGGAGGGTTTTGAGGTGAGAGTAGGATTACACCAGGGGTCGGCTCTTAGCCCATTTATTTTTAACATAGTGATGGACGTTATCATAGAGGAAGTAAGGGAGGCAGTACCGTGGAACATATTGTATGCGGATGATATTGTCCTGTGTGCAGAGAGCAGGGAAGATCTGGAAATGAAACTGGAAAGATGGAGACAAGTACTGGAGGACAGAGGAATGAGAATAAGTAGATCTAAGACAGAATATATGTGTACCACCAATGATGGGGGTGATAGGGAAAGTGTTCAGCTTGGGGGAGAATCAATAAAGAGAGTTGAAAACTTTAAGTATTTGGGATCCTTTATTAATGCTGGAGGACGTATGGAAGAAGAGGTAAAACATCGGGTACAGGCAGGCTGGAACAACTGGAGAGCGGCCTCCGGAGTTCTTTGTGACAAAAGAGTACCGCTGAGGTTAAAAGGAAAATTTCATAAGACGGTGGTAAGAACAGCAATGATATATGTCACGGAAACAGCAAGCTTGAGAAAGACAGAGGAGAAGATGGATGTGGCAGAAATGAGAATGCTTAGATGGATGGCTGGGGTGACGAGCGAGGATAGGATCCGAAATGATTACATTAGGGGGTCTACTAAGGTGGTGGAAATATCAAAGAAAGTGCAGGAGGGGAGGCTGAGATGGTATGGACACCTGTTGAGAAGAGATGAGGACCACGTTGGCAGACATACTATGGGGATGGAGGTCCAGGGAAGAAGAAGAAGAGGGAGACCAAGAAAGAGATGGAAGGACTGTGTGAGGGGAGACCTGCGTGAGAAGGGAATTGATGAGGCAGAAGCACAGGATAGAAATAGATGGAAACGGCTCATCCGAAACGGCGACCCCATATAAAAATGGGAACAAGCTGGGAAGAAGAAGATATATATATGTGTGTGTGTGTGAGTGTGTATATGTGTGTGTGCCATATGTTTACCTAACAAAATGCGAAGGCGCTTTTCTGTCATCTTGCCTCTGTGAAGACGAGGAACAACCTGATCGTTAACAGCGACGTCATTATAGTTACTGTTTGAAGTGCGAGGGATCCAGCATGAAAATTCTCACCTTGTGATCGGAAGAACATAGAACTTTCAGTTTTAGGACTGAACAGCAACTGGGTAAACTTCTTCACCAGGCAACTATCTATTTACTATCTATTTACGTTGGTCAGAAAGTCACAAAATCTTCAGTTAAATGGATTTCAAAATTCTTATCAAGGCGAAACTGTCGAAGAGCTAACGATACTAGTGTCAATTTGTAATTCAGCAGTAATTCCTTCCCATTTGATATAATGTGATTTTTTTTCTTGTTCATTGGTTGTTGTTAAATCTTATGTTTTCGTTGGAGTAATATCAAATTTTTCCTTGTACTAAATTTTTCCTTAATATGTTGATTTAGGATTTTTTTTTTTTTTTTTTTTTGCTGCAATAGTCTGAGAAAAACTTGGGAAGTAGTCAAAAGGCTACAGAGTAATAAATGATCTTTGTTTTAGACCTGTTTAAATTTATCATTTTGTTGTTATTATTAAAATTGTTGTTGCTGTTGTTATTAACAGCAAAGTATTAATCATGAAGAGTATTTGTTATAGCAAAGTAAAAATAAAAAAGATAAACTTAAACTAATGGCCTTAAAAAAAAAAAGAACTCCCCCCCCAAAAAAATGCAGCTCAGTATGGAAAATACAGATATTTTCAAATTAAATGTACACAAATAATAGGGTTGTCCTGCTATTTTATTATTTTTATTTAAATGCTAGATCACTGGAGCACTATCAAACTACTACGGAATGATTACCAAAAGAAATTTATTTTAAAACAGAAAATTGTACAGCCTCGTAATGGAGACAAAGTCATTTTCAAGAAGATAGATGAAGGTGCTGTTAATGAATAAAAGAATCAGCTTTGATTCAGTTTTGTCATGAGTGGAATAAAGGAAAAAATGTTAAATGAAAGGAAAGCTTCAAATAGTAAACAAGTTTTAGAGAATCAGATTTCCAAAGTTTAGATTATGCAATTTAAATTCCCATAATGTAGAAAAAGGAGATTTTACTATCGTCACTACAGCGAATGTTGATAACTAAATTTTATACATAACATATTGTGAGGCTTAGTTGCTGTTTTGTCTGGGGAGCAATTGCTCCCTTGTTGAGGGTGCACTCCTCCCGGTGGTGGTTATTTTTTTGCACACAGAGTTTACGTCTGTTGTCTTCGCTTTGGTAGCGATAGTCAAGTCTGGGTAATCATCGAGTCAGGGTCCAGACAGCATAGCAGCTTGGACTGGTAGTTGTTACCTGTTGGTCCCTACAACATGAGAGGATGGGAACTTCGTTCGAGTTCGAGGACGAGTCGATGGCTAACCTTAGTCATCTGTGGAGAGGAGGCATTCCTCTGGGACAGCAATTTGGCTGTCGCATCGACTCTGCTGTGAACGTCTGTGTTTCATGGAGATGTTCCTGTTTCCCGTTATGTGGCGGTTCTGACGACTTCACGGCAGTTGTTTGATGGTCATCCTTGACGACCTTTGATGGTCATCCTCGGTGACCCTTGTTAGTGGTCTTGACATCTCTGGGTAGATGTTCAGTTTTTGTACTATAGGAGGTTTGTATATTCAGATGTATGAATTATCAGTGAATTGGTATTTATGATAATTTGGGTTATTGTTATTTGTGCTGCTTTAATGATTGACCTGTTATTTGTGTACTTTTGGTTATACCATTATTTATGTTAATTGATGCTAATTGTAATCATTAGCTGTCTGGAATGTTTGTGTTTTCTTGATGTAGCGTGAGTGTTAACTTTGATTTGATGTTTTGATGGTAATGTTTTATTTTTAACTAACTTTGCTACATCTTTATTTGACTGACTCTTTGGTTGTTTCATGTTTATTTATTTATTGATTTATGCCAGACTTGACTCACTTTTAAATTTGTATGTTACGTAATGTTAATAGATTAGTATTAAGGTTATTTTGCTGGTTTTGTTGTTCCCCTTTTCCCGTGGTTGTCTCTGCTTCTGCCAGTCTTTCCAGTCCATTTCTCTAATTGATGATAAAACCTGATGAACCGAGTTTTGGTTCATAACAATAATATATATATATATATATATATATATATATATATATATATATATATATATATATATATATATATATATATATATATATATATATATATATATATATATATATATATATATATATATATATATATATATATATATATATATATATATATATATATATATATATATATATATATATATATATATATATATATATATATATATATACATATATATATATATATATATATATATATATATATATATATATATATATATACACACACACACACACACATATATATATATATATATATATATATATATATATATATATATATATATATATATATATATTTTCATGATGTTGCCTTGTAATAAGTATATCCTCCTATAATTTTGACATATTTACTTTTTTCATGTGTTATGTTTAATGATAATGGTTGTTGAAGTGTCATGTTTAGTTTGGCATCAGATCTCAAAAGAGCTAATGATTACTTGATAGCGTAATTTAGAATTGTTAATATAATTTTAATAGTAACGTAGTTTAAAACGAATATCTTTCTTGATAAAAGCGTAGTATGTGAACACGTGTGTGTGTCCACCAAGACTTGTTTCATTTCAGTTGTCATCAGTTCAGATAAGAGCGAGCGCTTTGTTTTGGGTTAGTGATGACAAGTTTTGAAAACAAACGCCGATTCGTCCCATACGGGCTCAAGACGAGTGATTTCATGTTGTTACATGCGTTGGTCGAGTCACGCATGCCACTTGGAGAGAAAGAATACGTGTCTTGATCAATTACGTCATGTTTTGTAAGATTGCGTTCAAAACGTTTTGCTGGGAAGACATCATTTTCCTTCTAGAAGCTTCTCCATTGTATCTCGCACCCAAAACGCTTTAGTGACGTCACCTCCCTGCTTGTAGAACTTCCCTTTTATATCTCGCACCTAAAATGCTTTAATGACATCATGTAATTGTTTCACTTGTTTCTGGAATCCTAAAATTTGTTTCATTCTGATTTCTGAGACCAGTCGAATTGGTTCTATCTCTCTCTCTCGTTTTTAGAAAGAGATTAACGTAGTGTTTTGTGGTCACATTTTAACATTAACTTTTGAGATCTGAATTTAGTAAAGTTATTTAGTTCGTAACGACGCCTAGTAAAAAAGTGTGTTTTGTGTAACGCAGCTGCAGCAAGTGATTTACAGAGGTTTTCACAATTTTGTGTAAGGTAACGTGAATTCTACTTATTAATACCATAGTATGATAAGTTAGGAAATTTTGAACAAGTGAAATCATTGTTGATAAATCTTATGTGTATTTTTGTGTGTTTTTCTATTTACAATCTCTTTATATTTTCACATTTTTTTATGTTTGTGATGTAACATTTATTTGCATAGCATTTTAAATATTTCTTGGTAATTTAACATTGCATACGTAATTTAGCATTGCATATTTGATTTTGATATTTCATGTGTTAAGATTTTCTTTTTAAATCTTGAGTAATTCTTGATAGTTTAAATTTTGCTTGATTAATTTAAATTCCTGATAAAGTTTTTGTGAATTAGTTTTATTTCATAATTTAATTCAAGAATTAATTGAGTGTTGTATTATTTTCAAGTAATAGTAAATTTTTCAGATTGTGAATTCTAGTTATAAACTTTGAATTTAAAAATAAATTTTTGCATTTAACATTTTTTGAAAAAGTGTTTCATTTATTGATCACTAGTGAATAGGATTGATTGTGTGTGCATAAGGCAAAGTGATAAACATGTTTTGTTCTTTTAGTTTTGCTAAAGTGAATCAAGACCAGGGAAACAGTTAGAGTTTTTTGATGGAGTGATGCCCTTTTACTCTAGAATATTTCTAGTTTAATTTTTGATACCTCACACATATTCTGATAGACTTAGTTTGATTTTTCAAGTGATTGATAAATAAGTTTTTTCTTAAGGGATCACTGTTACCTTTAGGGTACTCAGTCGTAATAATTAATGTTATGACAGTTCAGGTATCTGGCTGAAGTGGGGTATATTTTTGAATCTTGAGATTAGTTGTGTAATAACCAGGTACTTGATACGCATCGTGACATTATATTGTTTAGTGCCCAGAGACCCGTGGAACAAAACAAAATATCACTCTGGTTTATGGTTTATACTGGTGGTGTTAGGGATATATTTTGATAGGAGAGTGACCACATAGTTATTTTTTGCTTTGTATTGTGAATTATTTAGTTGAGTAACTTAGAGAAAATGGCTCTGTTCAATGTTCAGAGGTTTTTAGCAACTCCTTCCATCCAAGAGTTATCTGAATCCGACCTGAATAAGGCACAGTGGATTGCTTTAGCAGTGGCATGGGGGGGTAATGTGTCTAGTGGTATGATTAAGGCACAAATCAAATATATTGCAATCCAAGCATTGATGGACTCTGGTAAAGTAGATGAAGAGTTAGGAGAGACGCAAGAATTGTTGAATGCAGCTGAGGCAGAATTTACAGATAAATATGAGAAAAAGAAAGAGAAAAGTGATGCAGAAGCAGAGATTAGACGTATAGAAGCAGAAGAAAATTTGATTAAGCTGAAGATACAGGCAGAAAGAGAAAGAGAAGATAGAGAGAAAAGAGAAAGAAAGGAAAGAGAAGAAGAAAAAGCAGCAGAAGAAGAAAGAGAAAGAGCAAAAGAGGAGAGAAAAAGAGCAAAAGAGGAAAGAGAAAGAGCAAGACATGAAAGGGAGATGGAGTTAATAAAAGCTCGATCCACATTACCTGTAACACCGTCTAACCCTACTCAAGATAATTCAGACCCTGTATTTGATGCAGTAAGAGTGCAGAAATTAATTCCGAAATTTATAGAAGACGCCCCAGATGAGTTTTTTGATCACTTTGAAAAAGTAGCTTCGGGTATGGGATGGCCAGATGATAAATGGTCAGTCTTGTTACAGAGTGTTCTCATTGGTAAAGGAAGAAGTGCCTATTTAGCCTTATCAGCTGATCAGTGTAAAGAGTACAAGGTACTTAAACACAATGTGCTACAAGTTTACCAGATGACCCCTGAATATTATAATGAAAGATTCAGATCTTTGAGAAAGGATGACAAGATAACTTTCTTGGATTATGCTTACAAAGTAAGATGTTTTAAACGATGGTTGGAGGCTGCTAAAGTTAAATCTATGGACGAACTTGAGGAGTTAGTAGTCCTAGAACAATATCTTAGAGGTATTCCTGAACACATAAGAGCCTATTTAAGAGAGAGAGAGGTTAAGAAACTTAACAAAGCTGCTACATTGAGCAAAGATTTTAATATAATTTCTAGCAAAAGAAATTATAATGTCAAGTACCAGAACCAACAACGCACAGGTTTCAGGTCTCATCCAAATTTCAGGAACATTACAACTGGAAATCCTTCTAGTGGCTATGCCAATACAAAGTCAGGTAACACCCCTCAGCAATTGAATGTTAAATCCTCATCATCCAGTCTGTTCTCAAGACAGATACAGAAGACTAATGTTGTCTGCTACAAGTGTGGAAGAGTAGGACACTACAGTCGAGATTGTTATAAGACACAACAGCAGACCAAACCAGTTGGTCAAGTGGTTAAAGGTAACCAGGTGAAGCAAACTACGAAGAGCAGTGTGGGAACGACTCAGACTAAACAAGCAGAGTGTTTAGCAACCAGTGGAAATGTAACTTCAAGCAGTGAGTGGCTGAGCAGCTTGGAGGCTTTTAAGCCATATATTTATGAAGGTACGCTGACAACTCAAGGAGGAAGTGTGCAGGTACCAGTCAAGGTATTACATGATACGGGGAGTAACCATAGTGTGGTAGTTCGTGGTGCTCACCCACAGTTGGAGAAGAATCCCACCGGAGATTCGGTTATTTTGAAGGGTATAGGAGGAGAAGAAGTAACTCCTATATGCCGCTTGCATTTGTCCTGTGAATTGGTGACAGGAAATGTTGATTTTGCTGTAAAGGACTCACTGGCTGTTGAAGGTGTACATGTTTTACTGGGTAATGAAGCTGGTGGTGTACCATTTGTTCCTTGTCCTATAGTGACAGACAAACCATTAAGGGTTAGTCCTACTGTAGATTTAGAGAAGAAAAACCCCCACCTGTTTCCAAGTTGTGTTACTACCAGGAGTATGAAGAGAACTATGTCTGCAAGTGAAAATACTGAGGATTTACCTGCACCAGAAGAAACAAGTGAAGGATTAGAAGAGCTGTTCCAGGAAAGTGAAGTTTCCCCTAGTGTTAGTAATGAAGAGATTTCCCAAGAAGAAGAGGATCCTGTTATTATTGAAGACTCCGAGTAGTCAAAGTGTTCCTGAAGATAGTAGTGAAACTACAGAAGCAGAGTTAGCAGATATGGAGAGTTCAGCCCTTGAAGTTGGTCAAGTGACTAGAGAGAAGCTAATGAAACTGCAGAAGAGGGATACAACGTTGGCTGATTTGTTCTTCAGAGTTGTTGATCAAGAAGAGATGCAACAAACCTCCACCTGTTATTATCTAAAGGAAGGATTGCTAATGAGGAAGCATCGACCTGCAGATATACCAGGAAATGCTGAATGGGGTGAATATCATCAAATTTTGATTCCATATCCATTGAGGAAACAAGTTGTAGCAGTAGCGCACGAGTCTGGACATATGGGAATCAGGAAGACTGTTGAGAAGATTATGAAGTATTTTTTCTGGCCTGGACTTCACAAGGATGTTAGCAGATTTTGCAGAGTGTGTCACACATGCTAGATAGCTGGAAAACCGAATGAAACTATTCAGAAAGCACCCCTATATCCCATAGAAGTTAGAGGAGAACCCTTTAGCAAGGTAATTATAGATGTGGTTGGGCCACTTCCGAAAACAAAGAAAGGAAATGAATATCTATTAACACTAATGTGTCCAGTGACTAGGTATCCTGAGGCGATTCCTGTAAGAAGTATAAGTGCAAAGGTAATTGCTGAGAAGTTGGTGGAGTTTTTCTCCAAGTTTGGAATACCAGAAATTGTGCAAAGTGATACAGGAACGAACTTTACTTCAAAATTATTCCAGGATGTGATGAACTTGTAAGGAGTAAAACAACAGTTATCAACTGCTTATCATCCAGAGACTCAAGGAGCCTTGGAAAGGTTCCACCAGACATTGAAAAGTATGTTAACTAAGTATTGTAATGAATCAGGAAGAGAATGGGATGCTGGTTTACCTTTAATGTTATTTGAAGCTAGGAATGCTTATCAAGAAAGCATGGGATGTTCACCAAATGAAATGATTTTTGGTCGAGACATTAGAGGTCCATTGAAGATTCTTGCAGAGAATTGGGAAGAAAATCAAGAGGAAATCCAAGGAGAATATGTGAAGAATTTGAGGAAAAGGTTAAGAGAAATTAGAAAATTCTCTTTAGAAAATTTGAAAATAAGTCAAGAGAAAATGAAAGAAAATATGATGCTAAGACTAAGCTAAGAAATTTTAATATTGGACAGCAAGTTCTAGTGTTCTTACCAGTGAAAAGATTTCCCCTTACCAATAAGTTTCAAGGTCCTTATAGGATAACAGAGAAGTTAAGTGATCGACCTTATGTGATTGAAACACCAGGAAGAAGGAAACGACAGAGGAAGATACATGTGAATCTTTTGAAACCTTACTTCTCAGGGACTAAAACTGAAACAGTGCCAATAACACAAACAACTTCATCTACAGAGGACGATGACGGCTACGAATTGGGAGCTGAAAACAAGATGAACAATTCTTCAATATTAGAAAATCTGGAAGATAAACTAAAACATCTGAGTGTTGAGCAAAGTAGTGAATTAAGTGAAGTGATTCAAAGTTTCCCTGAAATTTTTGCAGATGTACCTAGGCGTACCAATCTGACAAAGCATGAGATAAAGATCAGAGAAGATGGAAACCCTTTAAAATGAGAGCTTATCGCTTATCATCTTTTTATCGAGATGTTTTGAAGAAAGAAGTTGAATATTTGTTGCAGCATGGATTAGCAGAACCCAGTTCAAGTCATTATAGTTCTCCTTGTGTGTTAGTGAAGAAACCAGATGGCTCATTTAGGATGTGTACTGATTATAGGAAACTGAATTCCATCAGTGTGGCTGACAATTATCCCTTTCCTCTTATTGATCAATTACTTGATAATATTGGGCAAGCCAAATTTGTTTCAAGATAGACTTGTTGAAAGGATATTATCAAATTCCCTTAGATGAGAATGCTAAGTTGCTGTCAGCTTTCATTACTCCTTTTGGACTGTATCAATACACTGTTTTGCCGTTTGGTCTGATGAATGCACCTGCAACATTCCAGCGAGTGATGGATCAACTACTAGGATCAATAGAAGGAGTGGATGTATACCTTGATGACATTGTGATTTATTCTAATACATGGGAAGAACATCTGAAGATATTAAGAAAAGTATTCAAGAAACTTCGGGAAGCAGGACTAACAATCAACTTACAAAAAGTGAGTTTGAAAAGGCAACTGTACAGTATCTAGCCCTTTCATATCTGTATAGTTATCACATCACTGAGGGCACATGAGCCCCGATGTGTCTGGGAGCGCTCGACAGTGCGAAAAAATAATTATTTCGAAAATTCAGCAAAAATAGAAATTTTATGCCAACAACGTTCATTTTGCTGTCCTTTTTTTCTAAATGTTTATATTTTATGGTGGAATAGTCAGAATAAGAGTCCCAGCCCTCTAAATACAAAAAATTTTGAGTTATTCCACGAAAAAAAAAATATTTACTTATTTTTATATTTTCGTTCGTAACCCAAAAACTATGAATGTCAGGCGAATTAACTATTTATTATGAGAAAGCCAACAAAATTCTCTAAATATCGACATATAAAAGAATGGAAAAGAATAAGTCCAGCTGGTGAAAAAATTGATAGAAAAAGGGCAAGAAACAGAGCGCTCTGCCCGGCGTATGGTGAGAATTATCGCTAGAAAAAAAAGTTTTTTTTGAAGAGCCCTATCTCGGTTATTTTTCATAGAAATTACTTTGTAAATATACGAAAATGTAGAGGAAAGGTTGTAGAATAATGTGAGAGTCAAGAAAAATGGCTTTGGTAACGGCAACAGTTTCAGTTTGACGTTATAAATTGATTGAAACGAAAAAAAATGTTACCGTTGTCAACATTATCGTTCGTAGCTCAAAAGCTATAACAGTTAGGCGAATGGATTATTTTTTATGAGAAAGCCAACAAAATTTTATAAATATTGATATATAAAACAATGAAAAACGAATAAGTCCAGTTGGTGAAAAAATTGATAGAAAAGAGGGTAAGAAACAGAGCGATTTGCCCGGCGTATGGTGAGAATTATCGCTAGAAAAAAGTTTTTTTTGAAGAGCCCTATCTCGGTTATTTTTCATAGAAATTACTTTGTAAATATACGAAAATGTAGAGGAAAAGTTGTAGAATAAAGTGAGAGTCAAGAAAAATGGCTTTGATAACGGCAACAGTTTCATTTTGACGTTATAAATTGATTGAAACGAGAAAAAAATGTTACCGTTGTCAACATTATTGTTTGTAGCTCAAAAGCTATAACAGTTAGGCGAATGAATAATTTTTTATGAGAAAGCCAATAAAATTCCCTAAATATTGACATATAAAACAATGGAAAACGAATAAGTCCAGTTGGTGAAAAAATTGATAGAAAAGAGGGTGAGAAACAGAGCGCTCTGCCCGGCGTATGGTGAGAATTATCGCTAGACATTTTTTTTGAAGAGCCCTATCTCGGTTATTTTTCATAGAAATTACTTTGTAAATATACGAAAAAGTAGAGGAAAAGTTGAAGAATAAAGGGAAAGTCAAGAAAATGGTTTTTGGTAACGGCAACAGTTTCATTTTTGACGTTATAAATTGATTGAAACGAAAAAAAGTTACCGTTGTCAACATTATTGTTTGTAGCTCAAAAACTATAACAGTTAGGCGAATGAATTATTTTTTATGAGAAAGTCAAGAAAATTCTATAAATATCGACATATAAAACAATGAAAAACGAATAAGTCCAGTTGGTGGAAAAATTGATAGAAAAGTGGGTAAGAAACAGAGTGCGCCGCCAGGCATACGGTGAGAATTATCGCTAGACATTTTTTTGAAGAGCCTACCTCGGATTTTTTCATAGAAATTACTTTGTAAATATACAAAAATGTAGAGGAAAGGTTGTGGAATAAAGTGAGAGTCAAGAAAAATGGCTTTGGTAACAGCAACAGTTTCATTTTGACGTTATAATTTGTTCGAAACGAAAAAATGTTACTGTTGTCAACATTATCATTGTAGCTCAAAAGCTATAGCAGTTAGGTGAATGAATTATTTTTT